>NW_022589755.1:6137002-6199456 GCF_004348235.1 Phoca vitulina | reverse complement strand
GAGCACAAGTAGGCAGAGCGGCAGGCAGAGGGAGAAGCAGGCTCCCCGCTGAGCAGGGAGGCCGACGCGGGGCTCGATCCCAGGACCCCAGGATCATGACCTGAGCTGAAGGCAGCCGCTTAACCGACTGAGCCACCCAGGCACCCCCCTTCCTATTTTCAAACAGGTTCTTGTTTTTTTTCTTTGTTAATATTCAGCTACATAAAAAAGGTTATTGACGAGAAGGCCCAACTGCTCTCCTTGGAAAGACTTGCTTACAAGGGTGGCCCTTGGCTGGTGTCTGGGACCCTGGGTCTGAGGAGGGATCCAGCATTCTCTAACAATAAGAGGGGCCCCCTGTGCCCAAACTATCATGCTGAACAGCCGCTTTCCTTCTAGGAGTCTAGAATTTTGGTACGTTCCAGGCAGGGTGTGCCTATGTGACCAGCTCTCAGTAAAAACCCTGGGTGCTGAGTCTCTCAGGAGTATCTCTGGTAGACATACTACACGTGCTGTCACACCTCCTTGCGCATCCTGTGTGACTTCACGGGGAGAGGACTCCTGGAAGCTGGTGCTGGTCTCCCCCAGACTTCATGTGTCTTCCCCCCCGTTGCCTGTGCTCTGTGTCCTTTTGCTGCAATGAATCGTGGCATGAGAACAGCTACGTGCTGAGGCTTGTGGATGGGTCCTCTCTGTGAATAACTGAGCCTGGGGGGTGGTCCTGGGGACCCCCAACACACCAGCTTTTTGCATTTGTCTACACATATGGGGAAGTACAGATGCAGATCCCCTGCGAGGAAGGGCTTGTTGCCCCAGCCCCACCCACCCGGGGAGTGCCGTCACAAGTAGCCTTCAGTCCCTCAGCGGTCCACTCAGCTGCAATCCCGGGGTGGCCCATATCCAACAGGTTTTCAAGGGGGATATAAAGGCCCAGCTGTGTTGGCTAGACACAGAACCATGCTGAAAGACCACTCCCGCTCCAGAGTCCCCGTGGGGCCGGCTGAGGCTATAGGGCTGGGCTGCACCCACCATCCACCTCCTTCTTCCCCTCTGCCTCATAAACACTCTGCACGTTCGTCCCATTCTGTTCAGTTACCACCCCCATGCTAAGTGTGGGCTTTACACAGATGGTTTCCCTTTAAGGTCTACTACGATGTTGTTATTACTGCGGTCGCTGTTGTCAACGCCACCTGCTGGAGTAGATGAGAGAGGCGGGTCAGAGAAGCCAAGGGACACATTGGGCCACCAACTCTCTGCGTGACTTCGCACGAGGTGCTAGACCTCTCTGGGCCTCTACTGCCACGTCTGTGAAATAGGAGTGATGAAGCCTGCCCCCGGGGTTGGACGCAAGGGTGCAGACGGGCCAGCAGGAACGATCACGGTAGGGGCTGAGTGTGCATCATAGCTAGCTTCCTCCTTCAAACGCACCACTCGATGAACCCACCAGCCCCAGAGCCGAGCACCAAACCTGGCTCACAGGGAATGCTCAATGTGTGGCAGCTCTCAAAATATCGTAAGTAGCACAAGGGCCCACCGCCACCGAGTGGCAGAGCCGGCTCCGCCTCGCTCATCCAGAGCCCATGAGCTGAAACACTATAGTCCATCCCCGCGGCTCTCTGAGTCCTCACTCCTTTCTCTCGTCTTTCCTACTCCTTAATCATCCAGGTTGGTGTTGTCTAGGATGCTGAGCTGACGGACAGGGAGGTGACAGTTACCCATCCTCGCTCTCAAGAAGCACTGGTTGGAGCAGGGTCGGAGCCCAGGGTGACCTGAGTCCAGTCTATAAGAGGGAAATGTGTGAAGGGCTCAGATCTCAGGGTACAGAGGGGTGCTTTCCAGCTACGAGAAGCGGGCTTGGGGAGATCGTCAGCAGGTGTCTGGAGCTCACTGTGGCACCTCTCACGAATACTAACCCTGCTTAGAGTTCCCGCACGGGCGGGTGACAGGTACACGCCTGACGCTCAGAAGCAAGCAGGAAGAGCTGGTAACTTAAATACGATCCCCTGCACTACTCCTCTGCAGATCATGAAGGGCTTTTCTCTTCCGCTCCTCTAACTGGCCCTCCTGCCAATAGCCCGGGGTGCTAGCTGGGCCATTCCCATTATAGAGGGGAGCCGACAGAGGCCCAGGAGGGGCAGTGCGCTTGGCCAATGGCTCCTGCAGAGCCTGGCTTTCAACCCAGGGCTTCAGACTCTGTGACCTAGGGAGACCCCTGTCTCATGCACATCTGGTACATGGAAAGTCCCTACGTGCTCCCAATGCTGACAAGGGCGTAGCAGGCGAGCAGGTGGAAGCCCCCGACTGCCAGAACATGAGCGATGTTGAACCTGGAGCGAGAAAGCTGCTCTGGGATCCATCATGACCAGAACAGCGACAGGAAGCACTTGTACCGTGCTTGCTGCTTTCCTGTGCATTGGTCCACCCATGTAGCTTTCCCAACAACGACCCTGCGAGGTCAATACTATTTTTTTTTTTTTAAGATTTTATTTATTTATTCATGAGACACAGAGAGAGAGAGAGAGAAGCAGAGGGAGAAGCAGGCTCCCAAGGAGCAGGGAGCCCGATGCGGGACTCGATCCCAGGACCCTGGGATCATGACCTGAGCCGAAGGCAGACGCTTAACCATCTGAGCCACCCAGGCGCCCATGAGGTCAGTACTATTATCATCCCATTCTGCAGGTGAGGAAACTGAGGCATAAGGTCATGACATCACTTGAACCTGAACGAGGTCAGACAACTAGCTGCCAGCAGAGGCAGGGGACAGCTCACAAGGGCCGGCTACACTCTCCCACCTCCCTGCGAGGGGAGGGCTTGCTGGAGACTCTGGGCACCCCACACCCCCTCTCACTGCCAGCAACGCTAGGGTTCTGATGCTTCCTGCTCCTGTTCCTGGGTTTCTAGCCTCTGAGTCTTTGCCTATGCCCTGCCTTAGTCTAGCATGCCCATCTCTGCCCTAACTTCTTTGTCCCAGTTTGGAAGGTGCTTAATAAAATTGTAGCGCTGGGGAGCCTGGAGGGCTCAGTTGGTGGAGTGTCTGATTCTTGGTTTCGGCTCAGGTCGTGATCTCACGGGCGGGGAGTCGAGCCCTGCTCTGGGCTCCACGCTCAGCGGGGATCTGCTTGACATTCCCTCTCTCCCTCTCCCGCTGCTCCTCCCCCACTCGTGTGCACTCTCTCTCAAATAAATAAGTCTTTAAAAAAATAAAATAAAATCACAGCGCTTCCACCTGACGGTTAGCAACTGATGGGAGTCTCCCCAGAGCTGGAGGCATGTTTGGGATGGCCTGACTCGGTGGGTCTCAGTCACTCTCAGCGGGCATCCGACAGTGTCTGGAGACAGTTTTGGTTGTCATGATAGGGGGAGGGGAGGGGTGTTACTGGTGTCCAGTGGTTTTTCTAGTGGTGTCTAGCGGTTCTCCCAAACTGTTCTGGGGAGACAGGGAGGATGACATCATAACTCAGGAGCTGACAAGGAAAAGAGTGCCAACTCGCAGGGCTGCACGCGTAAGGGAGTAAGATGAGCTGATTGGTGGGATGAACTGAGGACGGGGCACAGAGTGGGTCAACAGTGTCAGCGGCTGTGAAAAAAAAAAAAATCCCAATTCTGGCTGCTGCTGTTGTTTAACTGTTACTGTTTTTTTGTTTTTTTTTAAAGATTTTATTTATTTGACAGAGAGAGAGATAGCGAGAGCAGGAACACAAGCAGGGGGAGTGGGAGAGGGAGAAGCAGGCCTCCCGCAGAGCAGGGAGCCCGATGTGGGACTCGATCCCGGGACCCCAGGATCATGACCTGAGCCAAAGGCAGACGCCCAGCGACTGAGCCACCCAGGCGCCCTAACTGTTACTGGTTTTACCTACAGGACATAAAACTGCACCACTTCTTGACTGGTGCAAGCTGGCAGAGGAGAAAGGCGATGTGCCCGGGGGTGACTCGGCCCTGGGACACATGCAAACGCGCTCCGCAGCCCTTACGAGCCCTGCTCCCCACCCCAACAGTGGCCCATGCCCATCTGGCACTTCCAAATCAAAGATTTCTGAGCAAAATCCAGATTTCTGGCCTTTCCTGCAAACTCGGAAGATCCTGGAGCCAGATCTCCGGCTGGTTATTGACATCTCCGGGACTCATGTCCCTCCTCTAGGCCACGGGGACAGTGACAGTGCTGGTGTCCACCGTGAGCTAGGAAGTACGAAGACAACACTCACGGCAGCACTAGTCTTCACGGCCCAAAGCGGAAACAATCCACACGTCCGCCAACCAACCGGTAAATGGGGAAACCGAACACGATACACATACACCGAGTATTGTTCAGCCACAAGGCGGAATGAAGTTCGGACAGACGCTATGATGTGGATGGGCCTTGAAAACATCATGCTGGGGGAAAGAAGACAGATGCAAAATCTGAAACGTCCACAACAGAGAAACCCAGAGAGATAGAGGACAGTTAGCGGATGCCCGAGGCTGGGACGAGAGGGATGGGGAGCGAGTGCTTCAGTACGGGGCTTCCTTTAGGGGTGATGGGAATGTTCTGGAACGAGATAGAGGTGATGGCTGCACAGCACCATGAATGGACTATATCCCACTGAACTGCAGACTTTAAAATCGTCAATTTCATATTATGTGGCTTTTATCTCAATGAAAAAAATGACAAAACCTCCCACAAAACACTTAGAACACAATCTGGCCTTGAATAAGCACTTGATAAACACTGGGTTGGTTAATACTAATACTTCCAGCACAGCTCTTTTTTTCTTCATTGTAACAAGGTGTCTGACTCGTTTTTTAATGTTTGATGACACCAGCCTCTAAGCCAGGTCCTGCCTCTTCCTCTCCGGCCCCACATGTGGGCAGGCTGATAAGCAAGCCTGGGGGGTGGGGGTGGGGCTCCCTCCTTGGCTGCTGGTGGGAGATGCAAATCATGGGAGGCCCTGGCCCCAGAGCAGGAACCCTCACTCCGGCCCCACCCCTTAAACAAATAAAAACCCAAACCAGGCACCTTTCCTTCCTCTCCTCAGGGGGATGAAGAACTGCTTTTCCCCAGAAACCTCAATTATGCAAGCAATTAGTCACGCATATCCTCCATCACCACTCTCAACATTCAAACCAAATTTTAGGGGGAGGGGGTTCCACACCACCTCTGCAGGACAGACAGAACACTGATCATCATCCTTTTCATTCAGCCACCCTGGGCCTGCACTCCCCCACGACGAAGGTGGAGGTGGGGAGTGCCTCTTTACACAGGGCACAGGCTTTCCAGTTGGCCACAGTCCCCACCATTCCCAATTGCTCATTCTTGGACTCCTGCACACATTTACCCTACCTGCCCAGCCCCCGTGGGTGGGTAGCTCTGCAGTCCCAAGTCTACAAGAAAGCTGTCCAGAGGCAGGTCTGCAGCTGGGAGATGGCTTCCATTTCCATTCTCAAAAAGGTGTTCCCCTCCCCTTGCCCTGGCTCAAAGACACCCCAGCCGAGCCCAGTGCCTGCCGGCCTGCGGACAGTGTACCTTTATAGAGAATGCCCTGGTCGTCCCTGGTCTGGAGGGGTCCCAGCTTCCAGTGCCGCCCACTCTTGTCTGTCACCACCGTCCCTGTGGGCAGAGCCTCAAGTGAGGTAGTCACCCGGCTCCGCTTCAGTGTCTGCGGGCTTTGCTTGGTCGCCTGTGGGCTTCGCTTGGTCGCCTGCGGGCTTCTCTTGGTCGCCTGCGGGCTTCGCTTGGTCGCCTGCGGGCTTCGCTTGGTCGTCTGCGGGCTTCGCCTGGTCGCCTGTGGGCTGCTTTTGGGGGTTGGGGGTCTGCTCCAGGACCCTGCAGGAGGATGGTCAGAATAAAGAAAAGGCAGCATCCAGGAGAGAAAAGTTGGATGGGTAATAGGACAACGCTTGTCATACAGTTCATTTATTCATTTGCTCATTCAACACATGCTTCCTAGGACCTTTCATGAGTCAGGTCCTTGTGTGATAAAGCTGGAGATCCAGACATGACTCAGACTTGGGCCCTTCCCTTGGGAGCCCCTAATTTGGTCGGGGAGTCTGACCTGGACACAGCTGGTCAGAACTGAGTCTGAAACAGGGCAGTAAAGAGGAATATGAGAGACTGATAATGCCTTGAGAAGTCAAGAGAGGCTTCCGGGAGGAGGGGACATTTGAGTTGGATCTTGTTGGATGAGCAGAAGTTTACCATGGGGAAAAAAGACATTCCAGACATTCAACCAAAGACATCCTGAAACAGGACCTGGCCTTGTGCTGAGTATAAAGAAGGTTCGGAAATTTGTTAGACAGAGACCCTGCCCTTGAGGGGCTCCCAGGCTGGCAAGAGAATGGGATGGCATGGTGAGGAGAGAAGCGTGGACACAAGAAAGGATATTATCTACTCCATTCCTCCCCCCCACCATCCACCCAAGGCACAGAACAGCAAGAGGCAGAGGGGTCTGGAGCATAACAAGGGATGGAGGGGAGGCACCGAGGGCTGTGACTTTAGATCCAAAGGCCCCCTACGAAGGAGATGGGCACATGGTCCTCAAGACTCCCATGCTTGCTGGCTGGCACCAGACCTATGCAGATGAGTCTACCTGGTCTCCGCCCACACAGGACTTTCAGTCTATCAAGTGAGGCAGAAAGGATGAGGGTCCAGGCGGGGTAGGGGATCCCTGAGCAGGGGAACAAAGCGCCAAACTGTCCAACAACCCACCTTTTCCCCATCGAGTCAGGCCAGATTGACCCCAACTCTCACCTTTGGATCTCACAGTACCTTTAGACCCAGAACTGTCACCAACCAAGCAGCAGGATGATGAGGGGGAGGTGACAGAGCTGGACCATTTCACTTTCTTGGAAGGGATTTCAGGACTGGCACTGCTCTGTCTCCTTGAGCCTAGAGGAAGGGAGATCGGATGCAGACTGGGATTACAAAGGCCTTTTCCAGGAACCTCTAAACCAAGAACCCTGAGGGCACATTTGACCACTCTCTTCCCTCTGATCCCTAGAGTCAAGCCTTGCTTCTCCTGTCACCTAAATATCTAAGCAAACTGTCCCTTCATTTTAGTTATGTTTTTTTCCTCCTTGGGTCTTGGTGTCTCTTGTGTGTCTTTTATCGCTTTGTCATTCTGCTCTCTACTAGGCAATTTCTTTGAACCTATCTTCCACTTCACTAATTCTCCCTTCAGCTGTGTCTGGTTGGCAGTTAAACCATCCAGCGAGTTTCTGGTTGCCACAATGATGTTTGTTTTTATCATTGGAGGTTTGATTTGGTTCTTTTTCAAATTGATTTGGTTCCTTTTCAATTCTAACTTCTGCTTCTTCACTGTATTTTGAGTTTCTTCTTTTATTTCTTTAAACATGTTAAATGTGTTTTGGACGTATTCTCATCTGTTAATTCTGAGGTCTCTGGTCGTTGTGGGTGTGATTCTATAGTTTGTTGTTTGTCCTGACACTGGCCTTTTCCTGGTGTCTTTTTTTTTTTTTAAGATTTTATTTATTCATTTGAGAGAGACAGTGAGCAAGCAAGAGAGCACAAGTGGCAGAGGGAGAGGGAGGAGCAGACTCCCTGCTGAGCAGAGAGCATGATGTGGGGCTCAATCGCAGGACCCTGGGATCATGACCCGAATTGAAGGCAGACGCCCAACCGACTGAGCCATCCAGGTGTCCTTCCTGGTGACTTTTGATTGACTGGGAGCTCCTGGTCCTACGAGAATTCTCTAAGGCAGAGGCAGACGGAGAGAATCTCAAGCAGACTCTTTGCTGAGCATGGAGCCCGACTCGGGACTCCATCTCACAACCCTGAGATCATGACCTGAGCTGAAATCAAGAGTCGGATGCTTAACTGACTGAGCCACCCAGGCACCCTCTAAGGCCTGTCTTTAAAGGGTATTCCCCAAGAGAAGGTTTGCCTCTGTTGGAGAGGGGCACCCATACCTCATTGCTTTTACACTAACTTTCCCGCTTGGGTTTTTCTGGGGGCTACACATATCGGTACAAATTCTGGCCCCAAACTGGTGAGGATGTGAGTTCTTGGTTAGGAATTCTCAGAAAGGACATTCTTCCATCTTTCACTCACAACCAAGGCTGAGACAGACAAATGTCTTCACCAACTTTCTCCGTGGAACTTTTTTTGTTGTTGTTGTTCCAGTTTACCCACTGAGGAGTCCCGGATTTTAAGTTTTCCAATCTCACCTCTTGCACTGTTCAGGCCATAAGTTTTGTCTCTTATACTCCATTAAAACCCAGGCTCGAAACCACCAGGGCCTGGCAAACAGTCCAGGACCACACCATCCACGGCACACACTCAGCCCCGTGGGTCTGTGTTTTCTTACTGTTTCTCGTTTCTGCGGAATTCACTCACTGAGTGATAGGACCCACTCAGCCCTGCTTTTCAAACAGATACTTTATATTTTAGCCAGCATTTTGTGGTGTGCTGAACCTTAAGGGGCTTTTGCCGATCATTTAGTCTGCCATATTACTAAAAACAGAAGTCTTCTTTCAGTTGCTGCTAACTTAACTAGCGTGGCTGGTTCCTGGACTGCTGGAATGAATGGCTTCCGAACTGGTTTCTCCTCTTTCTTTCTTCCTTTTTTTTTTTTTAGAGAGAGAGAGAGCATGCAAATGCAAGTGGGGGGAGGGGCAGAGGGAGAGAAGAGAATCTTAAGCAGGCTCCACACCGAGTATGGAGCCCGACACGGGGCTCCATCTCACAACCCTGCCATCATGACCTGAGCCAAAATCAAGAGTGAGACACTTAACTGACTGAAGCACCCAGGCGCCCCCACTTTCCACTTTCCAGAGAGGTCTTTTCAAAATACAATCATATTGTATCTCTCACTTGGTAGAAACCCTCCACTGACTACGTCAGTGATTATTAACCTTACCCATGGTCTACATAGCCCTGCCTGTCTACCCCCAGTCAAGATGTCTGTCTGTATTTTTCCAACATGCATGACTCCTCCCACCACATGGCCTTTCCCTTTACCATGCCCCAATGCCTGGAACTCTTGTGACTCCTTCACCTCGACCCCACTCTTCACTTACCTAACTTTTATCATCCCTTGGTCTTGGCTTAAATGTTACCCACTGAGGGAGGCCTTCCTTGATCCCCCCAGAAACAAAGCTCCCTTATGTGGGTTTCATGGTCCATCCATTTCCCTTCTGTTATCATATGCTCTCCTGGTACTTGCTTATTCAATGTCTGTTTGCCCTACTGGCTTCCAAAAGCTCTGAGAAACCAGACACCGGGTACGTGTCATGTGTGTTACTACCACCCTGGGACAGACAGCACCTAAGTACACAGTAGGCGGTCCATGTATATTTGTTGCCTGATGACTGGGTGAATGAATAATGAACTGAGTCCTAGGTTGGCATTAAAGAAGGCTGTGGTTAAAACTCAGGCTCTGGGGGCACCACTGGTTAAGTGTCCGACTCTTGGCTTCAGGTCAGGTCATGATCTCAGGGTCGTGAGATCGAGCCCTGAGTCAGGCTCTGTGCTCAGCAAAGAGTCTGCTTGAGATTCTCTCCCCCTGCTCATGCTTGTGCGAGCTCTCTCTCTCCCTCTCTGAAATAAATAAATAATTCTTAAAAAAAAAAAACAACCTCAGGCTCTGAACTCAGTGAAGGTAAATACTGTTGGCATCTGTCTGGAATGCAGATAAAATATTAGAGATGAAGAACCATCTTGAAAACTCAAGGCAATAAGCATGGGGGGGAACCATCTCCTCAGGATGGCTGAGCAGAAAGACAGGAGGAGCCTGGGTCCCTTGTGGCATCACAGGGACACCATTCCTCCACTGGACTGGTCCCTGCAGACTTTTTTAGTATGAAAAAAATAAACCCATTCTTTTTTTTTTAAACTCTTGAAGAAGCATTTTTCTGTTACTTGCAGCCAAATGCAATCTCAAATGATAAAATGTCATGTATGCCGACTTCCTTCTGTGGCCTTCAGACAAGTAAACTCACTTTGATTTTTCAATGCAGGACCTTGGATGGGCTTCCCATTGGCCAGGACCTACAGCTGATATTTCATTCATTCAGTCCATCAATCAGTGAGATTTCTCAGCACCCAACTCTGCCAGGTCTTAGGTGCCAAGCAAAACAGCAGTGAGAGGTGAAGGAGGGACGGACCAGGAGGTGGCAGAAGTGGGCTGATTGGGCATCGATTTTGAAGGGAGAGCGGACAAGATTTGCCAGAGGGCTGAAGTTGTGGGGTGGAAGAGAAAGAGGACTGAAGGATAATGACTGCAGGGTCTGGTCTAAGAAACTGGATTACCACTCCACAACCCAAAGTCTACAGAAGGGACAGATAGGCAGGTGGCAGTCACATCAGGAGCTCAGCTCTGGGCATGTGTGGAGATGCGTATGGGACACACAACAGGTGTTGCAGGCAATCTGATATGCACATATGAACCTGGATTTCAGGGGAGGAGTCCAGGCTGGAGGCAGAAACGTGTGAGTTGTCAACTTGAAAGCCACGAGGCCAATCAGATGCCAAGAAACTGAGTGTAGACAGAGCCTGAGTCCTGGGCAGCTCCGGGATCAATGCAGGGTCAGACAGCCTGCAAAGGCGACTGTCCTCCCTCCCCAAATGCACGCACACACACACACACGCACTCATCATCCCTCAGAGGCCTGGTTCTTACCTCGGAAGGATGATGTAAGCGGTCTGACAAGGGTCTGGGGCCTTTCATGCTCAAAACATGGCTCAGACAAAGATTTTCCGCAGTAGGGGCAGAATCTGAATGCTGCTTCCATACTTCTGCCACAGTCTGGACAGAAGGTGATCATGCTAGGAAACAATGGGTGGAGGGAGGGAACAGGAAGCTGAAAGCGAAACTGAATGCACCACCAGTGAGTCGTCATCTGAGCTCCCTGTAGTGACGAGATTGCAAAAGGGAGGTAAGTTATCCCATTGGAACAGACTCTTAGGAAGCGGCCACTTCGGAAATGAGTTCCTGCCCACTGCATCCAGCCTCTAGCCATGCATCTCTCCCTCGTGGCCCAGGGCGGGTAAAAAGCAGAAAAATGCAACGTGAAATTGCAGGTTTCACAGGAGACACGGGAATGCCTCGGAGTCCACGTAAGTCATGCAGGAGATTTGCTCCAGTCACGGGAGCACGGAGGGTCTCCCGCCATTATCCGTGATGTTCATTTTTTGAAACACACGATAGGGATCGGAGAGACAGCGAACGTTCGCCAATCAGCCACATGCTCCCCTACACTTCCCGGGCTCCCCCCGCCCCCACCCTGCAGTTAGATCGGGGCCACGTGACTAGTTCTGGCCAATGGCGTGTGAGTGGAAGTCACTTCCAGCTGAGGCAGTTAAGAGCTGGACGGCCTCCTCCGTCCACCTGTCCACAGCATGGAGGCCTCTGGGAGCCACATGCTCCGGGTGGCATAGCTGCAAGATGCAAGAGGGTGGACTGGTCCACACTGGAATCTCATGATCAGCAAATGAACTTATGTTGCATGAAGCCACCAGGACTTTACAGTCTGTTAAAGCTATACAGCCCGTCTTATCCTGACATACTTAGACACATTATCCTCTAGGCCTTGCGTGTCTCTGGAATATTTCCTAATACTTGTAAAAATCAAAACCAAAGTCACACACAGAGCCCATTACAAATGAGGACAGGGCAGGAGTATTCATTTGCTTGGACTGCCGTCCCTAAACACCACCCACTGGGTGGTTTCAATGACAGGAATTTATTTTCTCAGAGTTGTTGTTTTTTTTTTTTAAAGATTTTATTTATTTGACAGAGAGAGACACAGCGAGAGAGGGAACACAAGCAGGGGGAGTGGGAGAGGGAGAAGCAGGCTCCCCGCTGAGCAGGGAGCCCGATGCGGGGCTCGATCCCAGGACCCTGGGATCATGACCTGAGCCGAAGGCAGACGCTTAACCGAATGAGCCACCGAGGCGCCCCTATTTTCTGAGTTTTGAAGGCTAGAAGCCTGAGATCAAGGTGTGAGAATGGGGCGCCTGGGGGGCTCGGTTGGCTAAGCGTCTGCCTTCAGCTCAGACATGAACCTGGGGTGCTGGGATTGAGCCCCGCATCCGGCTCCCTGCTCAGCGGGGAGTCTGCTTCGCCCTCTCCCTCTGCCCCTTACCCCTGCTCATGCTCTCTCTCTCAAATAAATAAATAAATAAATAAATAAAATCCATGGCAGTTTTAAGTGGCTTTGCTTTGTGTGGAATTTTCCCCAGTGCCAAGTGCCTTGGCTAAAGACGGCCTCTAGGATGGGGCAAGAGACTAACTCAGTGACCCTGCCACGCCCATGATAACCTTCCTCCTGGGAGTGAAGTCTGAGAGCAGGAACATCGAGTAGATGGGACAGGAGCAAGCTGTGGGTGGTGAAAAGGCCTTAAGGGGCATGTCCCTGAGGGGATGGTACCTTTTATGGGGTCATAGTCTGGCCCTCAGATTCACTGGGCTGGCAAGTCCATCTTAACAGTATCCTGTAAGTGAATAAAAGTGGAGAGGTTGACTCAGGCCCACTTCACACGTGAGTGGAAGATAATGGTTACTGTTTATTGATCATTGGTGACATAGCCAGCATGTGCTAAGTTCATTCATTCATTCATTCAGTAATCATTCACTGAACTCCTGATATGTGCTAACCACTGAGGATACAGCAGCGAAGGCAACAAACAGGCTCTTGACCTGAGAAAGTTCACATTCTAGTGGCAGAAAAGGAAATTAATAAACAAATGAGCAACTGTTTAATAGGTCAGATGAAGGTAGTGCTATAGTCAACGCTCAAGAAATATGGATGCAAGAAGGGGGTCTCAAAGTGAAGTCACCTGTCCAAGGTCACATGGCTAGGACTTAAACCCAAGGCTCCAACACTCAGGGGTCTTTATCATCCACTCACCCATTTATTTTATTTATTCAACAAATATTTACTGAACATCTGCTATGTGTTAATAATTGCGTCCCTCCTAGAATATTCTCAGCCACAGCACAGCAAAAGAGCTAAGGGCTGGACTCCACCTCCCCGCAGGAGGGACAGGTGTCCAGATGACCAGGATTCGCCTAGGCCCCGCCCTCCAAAGCAACCAGGGATGACATAGTGCCAAGGAGGGGCATCTGTCAAGCTGCCCACTAGCCCCGCCCACCTCCGTCGTAGTCACGACTACCAAGAGCCCACAGTGGCTTGCAGGGGTCGCAAGGGTAGGTCGCTTATCCCGGCGACCAGAAGTTTCTTTCATCGAGACCCCAGCCCCCGGGGACTCTGTCTCCCAGAAAGGATCGTGCTGACGCCACAGGCACCGCAACTGGACTGTGGTTAGTGGATCGGGAGACCTCCTCCTGCTCGGCCTCACTTTCCCCTCACCTCTGAACTCTGTGAGCGGGATGGGGAGCCAGACGTCTGCGGCCAAATTCTCCGACCCTTCCCGGAGAGTAGGACTCACCTTCTTAGTGGTCCCGCGCAAACTTCCGGGTGGCGGAAAGCGCTGCGCGCGCATCCTCCACCCGACGGGAGGACAGCGCCCGCGCAGGCGCTGCTGACCGCCAGACCGCCCTCGGGTAGTGCCGGGGAGGGATTATTTCCTCATCGTCCATCCCAATTCCACCCTCTTTTGGAAGGCTCCTGGTTCTACTGCGCATGTGCCAATTTGGAGCCAATCGTAAGGAGGGATGAACTACGAGGCATCTCTCCGCCTATCAGAGAGAGGTCATATTATCATTTTCCCCCCCTCAACTCCGCCCCTTACTTCCAAGCGTCTTTTGAGGAACTGCTTTCTCAACGCGTTTCCATGGCAACCCTCTGTTGCCTTCAGGCCGGAGTGCGCTCATTAGATTGTCGTTCAACAGGGTAAAAACTGGACTACAATACCCACACGCCACCTGGTCCCGATTTTGTTTCTACTCTATTTCCCAGAGTGTTCAGCGGAACCTGTAAGGCTGAGGAAGCGGGTGGAGATAGGAAGACAAGGGGCGGAGCCCGCACAGTCTTCTGGGAAACGGAGTCCTCGAGCTGGCGCGGAGCGTCCTGGGTGGAGTAGTTTGAGGAAATTCATGCGACGCCGGAAGTGGTTACGAGGCGCGAGTGAGAGAAGTTGGGTCAGCGTCTCCTTCCCGGCGGGAGTTGCGTCTGTTAATCCGGCGGACTGCAGTCTTCAGGTGAGGAGACGCCGAGGCTGGCGTTGCTGAGTACTCCGGAGGCTTGGGGGCCTCGTCCTTCCTGAGGGGGTGACGGAATGCTCACGGGGCGATTTCGGCAAAGGGCGCGCCGTCTTGGGCGGTTAGGTGTCTAGGTGAGGTCTTGAAGGCTGTCTTGTTTAGAGCCTGTTCTGGGCCGGGCTTTCGCTGAAACGGTTTCCAGTCCTCACCGGAGCCCTTGAGAGGAGCGGTTAGATTTTATTTTGAGTGAGGAGTCTGAGGCCGAAGGAGGGGTTGAGTTGCTCGAAGTTGAAGCGAGGCAAATCTCGAGGGATAAATGAATGGGAGGACTTCTTCAGGAGGTCGAAGTATCTCACCTTCGAGCGCCCCCTGTGTGCCAGCCGCCGCGCCGTTCTCGGATTTCCTTCTGTGATCTCCGCAGCAGCGCTAAGTGCAGCTGCTCGCTTTTATCGGCTCCCTTGGCAGCACCTCGGGAATCACATATTTTCAGAGTTTAGAAAGTTAAAAGGGTGCGTATTTCATCGTTAGTCAACACCCCAGAGGGATCTGGGGCAATTCTTGGAAATTGATGATTTCTGCCGGGAAAGGCGTGAATCTTCACAGTATACGCATCCTGTGGCGATTCGGGTTCAGTTTTGCTGTCAGTTTATGAATAAAGTTCTGGTTTTCAGACCTTTTTTGGTTTTTAGAATGAACAGATACGGGACTGTGGATCTGTTTCATTTGTCCCATTTTGTACATGTGGAAACCAGGCACAGAGAGCGTGAATGACCTAGATCTAGCCATGGCCCCACACTAAGAAGCAGCAAGACTTCCCAACGCCAGGGCCCAAGATTTTTCAGTCCTGTAATTGTTTGGCTCAAGTTATTCTGACAGGCTGGGTGACCTTGAGCTTCACAGTCGGGCTCCAGTTTCTTCTGTCCCATGGCTCCAAGAGTGTGTGAGATATGGACAGAACGTGATGTGAAAACTGTAGACGGAGGTCTCAAGCTCAGATGTCTCTGAGAGTCAGGCAGATAAGTTAAAGGAGAGAACCTGTCTGGAGGAGGGCTGTGGGGCATCAGGGAGCACTTGCCCCATCTAAGGGGGGTCGCTTTAAGTAGGCACCAACTGACAGATCAGCAGGCCAAATCTAGGATTTTTTGGACACTGGAAATATAATTTCTTTTTTTTTTTTTTTTTAAAGATTTTATTTATTTATTTGACAGAAAGAGACACAGCGAGAGAGGGAGCACAAGCAGGGGGAGTGGGAGAGGGAGAAGCAGGCTTTCTGCTGAGCAGAGAGCCCGACGCGGGGCTTGATCCCAGGACTCTGGGATCATGACCTGAGCCGAAGGCAGACGCTTAACGACTGAGCCACCCAGGCGCCCCTGGAAATATAATTTCTAAGCGAAATAAGTTTGAGACTCCTTAAAATAATTTTCTTTCAAAACCTCCTGTCTGCCAACACTGTGGGAAAAACAAAAACAAAAAAACACAGCTGTGGACCAAATTATACTCACAAGTTGAGGCTTAACCTCCGTCATGTGAGGAAAATCACTGATGAGTAAATGTTAGCACTTACAAGTCTGCCACATTGCCTAATCTGCCATCAAAATCTGGAAAGCCCCGAAGATCATATTTTTCCATAAATTTGGTGTCCAGACCTGACTGGAACTGCTAAGAGTGATAACCTTTAATTATCCTACCTAGAGTGAATATTTATACCCGTCACTCTAGAAATATCGACGTGTTCAATTACAAAATGCTGCCTGTCCCACACTACGCTGTGATTTTATTTTTATTTATTTTTATTTATTTTTTAGATTTTATTTATTTGACAGAGAGAGATAGCGAGAGAAGGAACACAAGCAGGGGGAGAGGGAGAGGGAGAAGCAGGCTTCCCGCTGAGCAGGGAGCCCGATGCGGGGCTCGATCCCGGGACCCTGGGATCATGACCTGAGCCGAAGACAGATGCTTAACGACTGAGCCACCCAGGTGCCCCTACACTGTGATTTTAAAGAAATATATTGTATATATGGTATATCACCGTCCAAAAAATCTGAAAATTTCTGAACTTCAAAGCACATCTGGCTTCAGAGGCTTAAGACTTGTGGACCCATCATTATGACAATCCTGCTGCTTTATGATAGGGGTATTTTCATCACTCCATAGATATGTGCCAATTAGGAAGTTCGCAGGGCTACCGATGTGTAAATAGCCCTCTGGTACAGTGTTTTGTATATTATGGGTCATGAAAATAGCTCAGTGGGCAGTGGCCATAATCTTTTTTTTTTTTTTAAATGAAGTAAAATAGAAGAGACCAGAATAGAAAAGATCCTGGTACATTCTATTTTTTAAGATTCAGTATTATTTCATGAAGCTTTTGTTTAGTTATGTGTGTGAATGAGTAGTAACGGTATATATTGTCTTTGTTACTGTGGGTCATGGTTTAAAAAAAAAAATGTTGGAGAAATCTTGCTGTTTGTTGTAGAAATAGCAGGTTTTGGAGGCCAACTCACCTGGGTGAGATCCTAGAGATGACAGATCAGAAATCCCAGAAAGGTCATCCCAGGGTTTCAATTAGACATTGTGTTCTGTCAAAAAAACGTGTAAAAAGTCTCTACTGTGCTGGGCCTGAGACACAGTAGTGAGCAAGAGGGAAGGTCCCACCACCTTAATGGGCACCTCTCCCAAACATATATCTACTGACTGTAACAAGTGCCAGGAACAGTTATGAAGTTGCTTTGTAGGTTCTGATGCACAGTGGAAAGGAGGGGCTGGGGTAGTTTCAATAAAAACAAAGTTGTTGTTGTGATTCCTGCAGGGAGCCTCACGTTCAGCCTGATCCTCCTTTTTTTTCCCCCCCCAAAGGCAGACGCCCAACTGACTGAGCCACCCAGGCGCCCCCAGCCTGATCCTCCTACTTCGGGACATTTTGGGGGTTCATCCAGCATGGCCAGGGAGTCAACCCTTGGAGGAAGGGAGACTTTGCCCCAGCTCCCTTGTCCCTCCTGCAGCCCTGCCAGTGGGGAACATGGAAGGGAAGGAGAGGGAGCTTAAACGAGACCTCCAGCTGCTGGGCCCTAGTTGGCTGTGACTGAGGTGAGTTGAGGGCCCCTCTGTCCTAATCAGTCATCCCCAAAGCCTGCACAGCTGGCCTGCCTTTATTCTGGGCTCATTGTCCTCTGGTGGCCCCCAAGTGATCCTCTCTTTATACTATCGCTCCCCTGTGCAGTACCCTTCCAGGAATCCTTGCTGCTTATAGGATAAAATCCACATTTCTCAGCACAATCCTGCATGATCTGAGTCCCACCACCTTCCACGGCATCTTCTCTGTCTCCCTAAGTAACCAAAACTCCTTTCTTGGCCTGGTGGTAAAATGTTACACTGTACTTTCCAGATTCCCAGCCTTTGCTCAGGCTCCATCCTCTGCCAGAATACCCTACCCGCCATCTCTGGCTGGTAAGTCTTACACAGCCTTCAAGACACAGCTCAGTCCCCCCCACATTCTCTGGGCAGTCAGCTCTTCCTGGCTCTGCTCTCCCATAGCGCCCCCTGCTGCCTCCACCATAGCACAGATCCACCTGGATGTGGTTGTTCCTGCCCGTCTGTCCACCCCACCAGACAAGGTGCTCCTTGGGGATGGGCACTGATTGGGACTCACCTCTGGGCCCCCAGGGAACAGCACAGGCCTGGTACACAGGAGTTCTTGAGGTGTTGCTTGAATGATGAAAGAAAACCTTCCTCTACCTGGTAATACCTGTTTATCCTTAATGATCCAACTTGAATATCTCACCCGACCAGGCAGCTTTCCCTGATCCAAGGCAATGTTTTCACGCCCTTTCCTGGCCACAGCCCTGGATACCGCCCTGTGTCACAGCCCTATCTCCTTATGCTATCAGCATCCCTGAATGTCCCCTCCAGGCCAAGGACAGGGCCTGACACCTCTGTGCCTCCAGCATCCTCAGAGGGTCTGGCACACAGGAGAAATGACTGTTGAATGAATGAATGCATGCTCTGACCTTGTCACTGGCCAGTATAAGACTCGCTGTGGCTCCCCAGTGCCCCACGAATCAAGTCCAGGGTCTTCCCGCACCCTCCACCACTATTTCCAGGGGTGCTGCTGTCCGGCAAAGTCGAGGAGTCCAGGAAAGGAAGCTTCTTGGGACTCTCTAATCTGGCTCCTGGTGAGAAAACCTCTTTGGCTAATCCCTTCCGACAGGGTATAGACAGGAACAGTTTCAACTACAAATAACAGAACACTCGACTCAACCCAGTTTAAACTGTCAGTAGATTCTGTAGGGCACATAACCGAAAAGGCCAGCGGGGGTGCTGGCTTGATCCGCCAGCTCACCCAGTGTGACCAAGACCCAGTTTATCGTCCCCATCTCTCAGCCCCACTACCTCTTGGCTCCAGCCTTGTCCCGAAACAGCTGTCAGAACTGCACGCCCCCACGTGCCTCCTACAGGTAGGCTTTGTTCTAGGCGCTGTATCGACACACTAGGGAACCAGCTGATGTGGTCCCTGCCGCCATGTAGCTCCCATGTTACGGGGGGGTAAGAGCGTGTCTGCTTGGGAGGGCTGCTGTAACAAAGTGCCTTGGACGACAGAAATGTATTGTCTTAGTTCTGGAGGCTAGAAATCTGAAGTCAGGGTGTCCGCAGGGCCCCTTCCTTTTGGAGGCTGTGGGGGAGAATCCCTTCCAGGCCTCTTGCAGCTTCTAGAGGGGCCTGTGTTCCTTGACTCATGGTCACATCCCTCTCACCTCTGCTTCCTTCATCACCTTGCCTTCTCCCTCCTTTGACTCCTTCTGCCTCTTATAAGGATATTGGTCATGACAATTAGGGCTCACCTTGATCATCCGGGAGAACCTCCCCATCTCAGGATCCTTAACGTGTCACACCTGTGAAGTCCCCTTTGCCGTACAAGGTAACAGTTGTGGGTTCTGGGGATTAGAACATGGATGTCTTTGGGGGACCGTTATGTCTAAGGTCTAAAAGGGTATCTCAAACTTACCTTGCACCAGACCAAACTCAAGACTCTGCCTGGAAACCTGCTTCTCCCACGTCTCCAGAAGCTGCAGCTCTATCCTTCTGGTTGCTCAGGCTAAAATCTTAGAGATGTCTGGGCTCCTCTCTGTCTTTCACCGCTACATTTGATCTCTTAGGAAATGTTGTCAGCACCATCATCAAAATGTCTACATCTCGTCCTGTCACCCCACTCTCCATCCCTGTCTCATTTCTCACCTGGATCATGGAATTCATCTTTTTGCTCGTCTCCCTGCCTGTGCCCTTCCACCTTTTATCTTTTTCCAGAAGGAGCATCCTGTTTAGAATATGCTTAATTAATACGCTTAATTTTTGAGAAATCTTTCTGTTGTATTTTTTTTTTTTTAAGTAGGCTCCATGCCCAGTGCGGAGCCCAGCACGGGGCCTGAACTCATGACCCTGAAATCAAGATCTGAGTTGAGATCAGGAGTCGGATGCTCAACCAACTGAGCCACTGAGGTGCCCCGAAATCTTCGTTGTAAAATAAAGCACAAATGCAGAAACCCGTGCACATCAAATGAATGACTTAATGAAGGCAAACACCAACCAGGTCAAGAGTGAGACCTTGGCCATCCTGGAGGCCCTTTGTGGGCTGCATTCCAGCCCTCTCACGTACCCATAAATAACCTGATTTTTGTAGTCATCACTTCCTTTTTTAGAGAAGTGAGGGGGGAGAGGCAGAGGGAGAGACAGTCTCAAGCAGACTCCATGCCCAGCATTAAGCCTGATGCTGGACTCCATGCCACAACCCTGAGATCATGACCTGAGCAGAAATCAAGAGCTGGACACCCAACCGACTGAGCCACCCAGGTGCCCCTTCCTTCTGGTTTTTTGAACAATAGTTTTATCACCCAAATGCATGTCCCTGTTGCCCCTTCTCTTTTTTTAATGCCTTTCTTTTAGGGGTTTCTTAACATACAGGTTCCTCCTCTATCCCGTTCTGTCTTAATAGCTTGTCCATTGAAGAACCAGGGCTGTTTGACCTGTAGAATTTCTCCCAGTCTGTTTTGGTTTTTTTTTTGCTGGTTACTTACTTTTGGTGCTATTCAGCACACTCCCAGTTGGTGGCTGGATTCAGAGGCTTGATCAGCCTCAGCCAGTCCTTTTGTCAGAACTTGGAGGGATGCCTGAGTGGCTCAGTTGGTTAAGTGTCTGCCTTCGGCTTGGGTCATGATCCCGGGGTCCTGGGATCGGGCCCCACGTTGGGCTCCCTGCTCAAGGGGGAGCCTGCTTCTCCCTCTCCCTCTGCTGCTCCCCCTGCTTGTGCTCTCCCTCTCTGTCAAAAAATAAATAAAATCGTTAAAGAAAATGATTGGATAACTTAAAAACAAAAAGAACTCGGGAGGCCCAGAATGTCCGGTTCTCTCTTTTTGTGATCCTGGCAGGAATTGATACTTACTGCCTTCTCATCTCAGCATTCCTCAGGGCTTGCAAGATGGTGGTGCTCTAATTCCTTCCTTTTCATTAGTTGGAATACTCTTATAAAAAGATATCTCCTTGGGGTTCCTGGGTGGCTCAGTTGGTTAAGTGTCTGACTCTTGGTTTTGGCTCAGGTCATGATCTCAGGGTTTTGAGACTGAGCCCTGCGTTGGGCTCTGCACTGAGCGTGGAGCCTGTTGAGATTCTATCGCCCTCTCCCTCGGCCCCTCCCCTGCTGCATGCACTCTCTCACTCTAAAAAAAAAAAGATACCTCCTTTCATCTTCTATTTGGTAACCCACTGGTACAGTTCATATAGCAGAGGTGGGATAAATGCTTGATTCTTTCCTCTTATTCACCAATTTTCAGTATAAGATCAGTTCCTTCCTATCATCCTTTGAAGATGAGCATTTTTTTAACATACCCACGTGTGTGTGTTGACTGTTAAGAGTTTTACAAAGCATTTTCCACAAATATCAATATGACACACCCAGACTAACTTCCATAAGAGCTAGACTCTTCTCTGCTCTGCCATGTGCCTGGCATGAGGCAGGCTCAGAGCAGGTGCTCGGTGGTCCCTGGACGATGGGTTGTGCTGTGGAGACGGTCCTCGGCTCACTGCGTCCCCACAGCAGCAGTATTTTAGAGATGAGGAAACAGGGCCTTAGAGACAGGGAATAACAAGGTCCCGTGGTTAATAAATAGCAGAACCAGAATTTGATTTGGGGGTCTGACAGAATACAGAGTCATGCCTCTAACTAGTTGGCTTCCTAGGATCACACAGACAGGGGGCTCTCGCTCCTTTGCCCCCACTTAGCGAGTGTGTGACTCGGGGCAGGTGAATTTGATTCTCTGGGCCTCAGTCTTACCTTCTGTAAATTGTGGACAATCCTGCTTTCAAGGAGTTGGTGAGTGAGGACTCCTGGCTGAGACCTGTGATGGGGATGGAGAGGTGTGGAACTGTCCTTTGGTCCCTTTGGTTGGGTCCTTTCTACGTGGTAGGAGGACTCAGTCGCTTCTTGGTGCAGCGATTCATGCCATGGGGCTCATTAGTCCCATCTTACTAATGGGGTAGGAATCAGGGTTCAGAAGGGGCATGTGACTTACTTGCCAGTGGTCATCCACAGGGAAGGTAGCGGGGCCAAGTGCCAAGCCCAACCAGAGACTCAGGTTCTGTTCTTAGGTAAAACATGCCTGTAGGGGCACCTGGGTGGTGCAGTCGGTTACGTGTCTGACTCTTGGTTTTGGCTCAGGTCATGATCTCATGGTCATGGGATCGAGCCCTGCATCGGGCTCTGCTCTCAGCATGGAGTTTGCTTGAGAGTCTTACTCCCTCTCTCTCTGCCCCTCCCCCTCATGCCCTCTCCCTCTCTCTCTCTCAAATGAATAAATAAATCTTTAAAAAAACCCCATGCCTGTGTGTGCATTGATAGCAGTGTGGAGAGAGCACACCAGAGAGCCATCCATGGGTCCTCCTGGAGACGGGGTGCTTGGGGTAAGGCTGGCACTTTTTTTTTTTTTAAAGATTTTATTTATTTGAGAGAGTGAGAGAGGGGTGAGGGACAGAGGGAGAAGCAGACTCCCTGCTGAGCAGAGAGCCCGATGTGGGGCTCAATCCCAGGACCCCGGGATCATGACCTGAGCCAAAGGCAGATGCTTAACCAACTGAGCCACCCAGGTGCCTCCCCGACCCTTTTTTTTTTTTTTTAAAGATTTTATTTATTTATTTGAGAGAGAGAGAATGAGAGAGAGCGAGTACATGAGAGGGGGGAGGGTCAGAGGGAGAAGCAGACTCCCCGCCGAGCAGGGAGCCCGATGCGGGACTCGATCCAGGGACTCCAGGATCATGACCTGAGCCGAAGGCAATCGCTTAACCAACTGAGCCACCCAGGCGCCCTCCCCGACCCTTTTTTAAGTAGATTCCACACCCAGCGTGGAGCCCAACACAGAGCTTGAAATCATGACCTTGAGATCAAGACCTGAGCTGAGATTAAGAGTAAGATGCTTAACCAGCTGAGCCACCCAGGCGCCCCAAGGCTGGCCCTTTATTATCAATACTTTTCGAGTATTTGAGGGTTTATTCTAAGTACGTATTCACTAGGAAGTTTTCAAATTAAGAAAGATGATGTCACTTACAGTTGGACATTTGGGTGCCTCAGGCCGTCATGCAGCCCAAAATGGACCCAGCACCACCTATGAGGGCTCTTGCTTCCCCTCAGAAGTCGTACTGAATCTAATCAGGCCGCTTACCAAGCAGTTTCTGAGAGATGCGGTGAGCCGAGGAGCAGCCAGATGACAGCGAGAGGAATCGCCACGTCTACAATGTGGGACCTTCAGTCGGGATGGTGGAGAATGAAGAGGGTAGAGGGTACAGCTGTAGATTAAAAACCTTCAGAGCCATGTCAGCCCAGTGCAGGGCATGGGCCACTTTGGCTTCTGATTCAAACAAGCCAGCCAGAAAAACATACCATTGAACCCATAGTGGTCAAATCATAGACAGAAAGCAGATCGGTGATGCCAGGGGCTGGGCTGGGGCTGGGGGTGGGGAGATGGTGGTTAAAGGGGACAGAGTTTCAGTTCTGCAAGGTGAAGAGAGTTCTGGTGATGGCTGCATAATGTGAATGCGTTTAATGCCACTGGATGAAGTGGCATTTTTATTTATTTATTTTTTTTTTACAATTAAAAAGGAAAAAACCACCATTGAGATGTCAGACAAATCTGCATTCAGACTTTGAATATGATCTAGGTATTCAGTGATTAAGGAGTTCTGTTGTAAATATTGAAGTATTCACAGGGGAAATCAGATGCTGCCTGGGATTCATTTTGAAATATTTTGTCCCGCCCGCAAAAAAACTAATGAACAAAATAGACCAATGTTAACGGGTTGAGGTCAGGTGATGGGTACATGGTGGTCTGTTACATGCAAATCTCTACTTCTGTATATGTCTGAAAATTTCCATAATAACTTAAAATCTTGAATGAACACTCAAAAGCAAGAGCCACAGTAAATAGATTTTAGCAACAGGCAGACGTGGATTTAAGTCCTGCCTGTGTGACCTTGAGGGGACCTCACATCCCCTGTCCAAGATTCCATATCTCGCCTATAAAATATGGGGATGCCCAGTCTCTTATGTCTCAGGGCTCCCAGGAGATGATTTTTGTCAAAGGCCTGGTATGTTGAGAGCACGGAGGTGCTCGGAGTGAGCCATTGGGTCCTTCCCTGACCCCAGTCTCGGTGTCACTGACAGCATGTCACATTTCAGGAATTTGTGCCCCTAGGGGATGCAGCCATGGACTTCACATTGGAGGACTGGGAGCACCTGGGGCTGGACCAGGGGGACCTGTTCTGGGACACAGCGCTGGACAACTACCAGAACCTATTCCTGCTGAGTGAGTGTCCACTCTAGCCCCGGGGGCCTGGTCACTGCCCTGCTCAGTGGCTCCTGTCCCCCAGGATAAACTCCCGGCTCCTGAGCGCCAGAGAACCAGCATGACGTGGCCCAACAGTGCTCAGCTGGCCAGTTCTGGCCACAAACCCCCCTCCAGGGACATTGGCAATGCCCTTGCTGATTATCAGCACTTGGGAGTGGGGGGTATGTGCCTGGCATCTCGTGGGTAGAGCCCAGGCTTGCTGCCACATGTCCTGGAATGCAAGGACAGCCCCTACAGCCGAGGATTATCCGACCCCAAATGTCAGGAGTGCCAAGGTTGAGAAACCCTGATCACCCCCACCTGCTGCTCTGGCCTCGTCAGCACTTTCCTCTTCGTCGTTGTAGAGCTGACAGGCAGAGTCCTTGCATCTGCCTTCCCCTCTGCTAGAAGACCCGTCCCCTCCCTGCCCCCAGGACGGCCTGTGAGCAAGTCCTCCTCTGTTTCCTGCTCTGCTCACCCACCACCCCCGCACTTGCTAACTGCTCATTTGATGCTCTGTCTCCTGCCGATGGGACGGGTGCCCCCTGAGGGCGGGGACTGTCCACCCATGCTGCCCACGGGTATATCCCCAGTGTCTGGAACAGTCTGTACTTGCCGTGGGGACTCACTGAGCGGCGGCTCAGTAAATGCAGGAGCAGCTGAGTCAGGAGCCGGGTCTCACACTGGGTCAGTGCTGAGAACTGCCCTTTAATCCTACCGTCCCCCCACGAGGAAGTCTGACTCCCTGTTTTGTGGGCCCTTCTGAAATCGAGGTCCACAGAGGGGAAGTCACCATCTCAGCTATGCTGAGGTCCCCACAAGCACCCTGTGTTTGGTGGTGCACGAGGAGGACTCGCAGGACTCAGCATGTAGTACTCCCGGCCACGACATATTACAGAGAAAAGACCCAGCATGGGCAGCAAAGGGGAAACCAGAGCCAGCTTCCAGAGCCCTCTGCCTGTGGACTCCCACAGGATGCGTACCGAGGTGACAACACATGTGAAATGTCTACCAGGGACGCTCGTTAAAGAGACTCCGTGCCCATAATTTTTATTGGGGGCTGGTCACAGAGGCGCGCTCTGCCTGGAATGTACCAGAATTCTAGACTCCCAGCAGGAAAGCAGGTGTTCAGCATGACCCTTGGGGCACAGCTCATCTTGGTTCGGGAAATCTGCCACCCTCCTCAAATCCAGGTGCCCAGACACCAGCCAAGGGCCAGCCTTGCAGATTTTCTCTCAACTCTGCCCAATGTGTGCTACAGAAGCAGCTTGGCTCAGACCTCTCTGTCTTTTCTATTTTTAAACTATGGCCCGCAATAAATGCATGTTTCCCTTGACTCCCCTGCACACGTGTGTGTACACCCGAGCAGCGTATTAGCTTCCTATGGCTGCTCTTACTCATGCCACGAACACAGCAGCTTAAAACAATTCTTATAGCTCTGGAGGTCGGAAGTATGAAACGGGTCTGATGGGGCTAAAATCAGTGTGTTGGCAGGGCTCGATCCTTTTGGAGGCTCCAGGGAAGAGTGTTTCTTTGCCCCTTTCCAGCTTCTAGAGGCAGCTGCGTTGCTTGGCTCACGGCCCTTTCATTTTCAAGCCAGAAGGGGCTTTTCTTCCACTGTAGCTCGGACCCCCGGTATTATGACTCTGTTCCCTTGCTCGAGCAGTTAGTTTGCAGAGGGCAGAGCGTGGGGCCGACTGGGCTGTGGGAACCCGGCATGCTCCATCCCAGGCCCGGCCTGTGGAGGCCTCAGGTGATGCGCGCTCCCTGGGTGAATGCGTGAGCCATGGATGGCTGAGGAAGTACGAGCCTCTCCACCTGGCACACCGCTCATTCCTCAAGAGCTGCTGCAAGTCCTTTGTATCCCCAGCCCCGGATGTCACAGCTCTGATCACCCTAGATTGTGACTGTCTGGGTCCCTCTCCTCCACTGGACTGGGAACCCAGCAGGGCAGGTGTCCCTGGAGTCGCCCAGTGCAGCGTCTGGCCCTCAGGAGCAGTACGCTGGATAAAGCATTGGCTAGGCAGGAGAGCCAGGAGGTTCCCGCTACGCAGCTGGCTGGTCTTCCATGTCCTAGTTGATGACAGTGCTCTTCTCTGCCTACAGACCCCTCCAAACCCAAACTGACCTCCCATCCAGATGGCACCGAGGAGCTGAAGGTCCTGGTGAGAGAAAGCCCAGAATCGGCGGGCCCTGGTGAGTGGGCAGGGAGGGGAGGGCGGTGGGCCCGTGCCACATGGCCCCTTGTGTGCCGTCTGTCTTTGGAACTTCCGTCCAGATCCAGAATGTTTATCCAGACATCTTGACCCTGGACTGATGAGTGTCGCTCTGCCATGTGCTGGCTTCTGTCCACTCATACTGGCAGGTTGGGACCCTCCCTCTGCCGGCCTGTCTCGTCTCCATCTACATCAGTGTTCAGCATGCGGCTGTTCTGGTGCCTTTCCTCTGTCCCCTCTTCCATCTTTTCAGGCTGAGCAGGAGGTGGCCTTCCAGGCCCTGATTCAGTCTGTCCACCTTCCTGCCTTGTGCCTGTTGAGCCCTGTGAACCCCCGGTCTGTTTCACCCCTCTTTGCACAGGTCCATCCCACAGGGCATAGTGGGGGGCTGCATCTGTGAATAACGCAAGCCCAGGCCTTAATGCAGCCAAGAACATTTGTTCGGGTCTCTCCTAGGCCATGGTTCCTCCGGGGGGAGCAGGTTAGGCAGTGAGGGTATTCACCTGGTTGAGATGTCCCCAGTGGGAAAAGGCAGAGACAGGGGCCTTGCCTGGGGCACAGGAGGCTGTTCTCATGGTCAGATCATTAACACGAGAAGGGCCCCTGAATCAGAGATCACGGGGTTGGCCGCATGGCTCGGTCTCAGCCTCCACCACCCAGTCAGGATGCAGCTCTGTTCTTGGCTCACTGCTTGTGAGCTCATGAATGTGGACCCTCTGTAGCTTCCTGTCGAGCACACCAGTGTTTGTGCATAGGTGACCAGCCCAGGCACAGAATCCGGCCACCTCAACAACGTATGCTGTTTCCACGCACATGTAGCCGTGCCTTTACCAACCCAATCTGTCCTCCGCTGGTAATAACGGTGCTGCGTTACTGTCATTTGTATCTCTTTCCCTGTTGAACAGTGCCCTTCTCCTGGAAGCAGGCCATAGCTGATGGGGGTAATGGCAGAGAGTATCCGCTGAGAGGCTCCCTTTCCCAGTGGAGCCCCTGTGGCTGCCCAGTTCCCCGCTTAACTGTCCTGGAAATGGGCTGTTTCCTGTGGTGCTAGTTCCAGCCAGGTCACGACTTCGGCCCCTTCTCCTTCATCACCTTGAGGACAGGCTTACTGAGGAGCCATCACCCGTTCTCCCTCGTCTGTGTTCTCACCCTGCAGCTCCAGACTTTTTTACCCTTGGGAACAGGAGACATCTGCACTTTCTCTCTCTTTCAGACACAGCTGAGGTCAAGAACGGTCTTCTGGACCACGACTTCTTGGAAGAAGGACTCTCCCAGGAGATCGTGGAGACGTTTTCCAAGGATGGCCTCTGGAACTCCAGTTGGGGGAAAGCCTGTGTAGGTGAGAGTTGGTTAGATAGTATCCTAGGGGATCCAGAAAGTTTTCAGAGGTCTGACTTTGTTACCAACAAGGAAAGTCCCATAGAATGCAGGAGTCACGAACTCAAGAGAGACCTTGGTCCTGAGTCTCTCCTTTCCACAGGAGAGGATTCTGTGATTCACAGTCTTCCTGAAAAGAGCCTGGCACCAGCTATATCTCCGGAACATGGGAGTGACTTTGGCTGTGACTTAGACCAGAGCCGGCAGGAGACTCTCCAGGAAGGGGAGAAACTGTATAAATGTAGTGAATGTGGGAAGAGCTTCAGCCAGAGTTACCACCTTATCCAGCACTGGATTATTCATACTAGAGAGAAACCCACTGTACATCAAGAGTACGAGGAATGTTTCAGCCAGAGTTCTTGCCTCTTTGTGCCTCCAATGACTCACACAGGCTACAAATCCTGTGTGTATACCAAGTATGGGGAAACTTTCAGTCAGAATACACACCTTCTGTGGCATCAGAAAATTCACACTGGAGAAAACCCATCTAAGAATCAAGATGGTGACCAGCCATCAGGTCTCGGCTTACAGCCTGCTGAGCATCAGAAAACCCACACGGGGGGTCAGTCCTACAGATGTAGCGAGTGCGGCAAGAGTTTCAGCCTAACCTTTCATCTTACTCAGCATCAGAAGACCCATACCCGGAAATGCTATGAATGTTCCAAATGCGAGGCGACCTTCAACTTCCATAAATACCTCCTCCAACACCAGAAAATCCATGCTGCGAACACGCCCTCTGAGCGTCAGGAATGCGGGGAGACCTTCAGGCAGAGTTTGCTGCTTGTTGAACACCAGTCTGTTCACACTGGAGAAAAGCCTTACAAGTGTGATCAGTGTGGGAAACCCTTCAGGAATATCTCAACCCTAAAGATCCACCAGAGGGTTCACAGTGGAGAGAAGCCTTACAAATGCAGTGAGTGTGGGAAAGCCTTCTACCGGAACACTCACCTTAATGAACATCAGAGGATTCACACTGGTTATCGGCCCTATAAATGTGACAAATGCATCAAGAGTTTCAGCCGGGCCTCCCACCTGATTCGACACCAGTCCATCCATGCCACAGAAAAACCCTACAGCTGTGCCAAATGCAAGGAAACTTTCAGCCACAATGAACACCTTGTCCAACACCAGAAAATGCACAATGTGGAGACCCCGTATGAGTGTCAGGAGTGTGGTGAGCGCTTCATCTGCAGCTCCACCCTAACTTGCCACCAGACTGTTCACACCAGAGAAAAACAAGGACTTGGTGAGAGCAGGAGGATCCTGAATCAGGACTCAGAGCAGAGAGAGCAACCAAGAATCGGCGAGAAGCACTTTAAGTGTGATAAATGCGAGAAAACCTTTAGCCACAGCAAATACCTGACTCAGCACGAGAGGGTTCACACCAGGGTGAAGCCCTTTGAGTGTAACCAGTGTGGAAAAGCCTTTGGCCAAAGTACACAGCTCATTCGCCACCAGAGCATCCACTCTGGGGCGCGGCGGTATGAATGTGGGGACTGTGGGAAGGCCTTCATCCACAGCACTTCCCTCACCAAACATCAGTCTGTCCACAAGAGCAAGCACCCCTTTAAATGTAATGAATGTGGAAAGACCTTCAGTGAAAGTGCACATCTCTCAGAACACTGGTTAATTCACACTGCAGAGAAACTCCTTCAGTGTAACAAATGTGACAAAGCCGTTGCCCACAGTAACTACCTTACTCAGCATCAGAGAGCTCATGCTAGAAAGAAGTCCTTTGAGTGTAACGAATGTGGAAAATCATTCCATCAGAGCTCGTGCCTTTCTAAGCATCAGAGAGATCACACAGGTGAGAAACCCCACAAATGCAGTGACTGTGGGAAAACCTTCAGCATGGGTGCTCAACTCATTCAACACCAGAGAGTTCACACCAGAGAAAAGCCTTATGTTTGTCAGGAATGTGGGAAAGCCTTCAGCCAGAGCTCATGCCTTTCTGTTCACCAGCGAGTTCATACCGGAGAAAAGCCTTATGTTTGTCAGGAATGCGGGAAAGCCTTCAGCCAGAGCTCATGCCTTTCTGTTCACCAGAGAATTCACACCGGAGAAAAGCCTTATGTTTGTCAGGAATGCGGGAAAGCCTTCAGCCAGAGCTCGTGCCTTTCTGTTCACCAGAGAATTCATACCGGGGAGAAGCCTTACGTGTGTGCTGAATGTGGGAAAGCCTTTGCTCAGAAAGCAAATCTGATGCAGCATGAGAGAGTTCACACTGGGGAGAAGCCTTATGCCTGTAGGGTGTGTGGGAAAGCCTTTGGCCTCAGTGCCCATCTCAGTCAGCACCAGAGAGTTCACACCCAAGAGAAACTAGCAATGTCAACCTTGTCAGCCCTTTGCTGCAGGTCTCAGCAGACATCAGCAAGTTCACACTTAGAGGTAACAAGGAGTTAAGTAGAAAGTAACAAGTAGCAATACTTCCTACTACTGGGTTGCAGCAAAGTCCCAGACATCTGAACATGGTTTATCTGAGTCCTAAAGTTGAAATCACATTGTAAGCTCCCTCTCCCCAAATAAATACATCTCTTTATCCATAAAGAGTGATTAGAAAATGTGTACCCGAGTTTCATGAAAACACAGTAGTTGAGAACATGGGAATTCAGAGGTAGACCCGAGCCAGTTGGCTGAGTTAAATCCCAGCTCTGACACGTGCTACCTGAGTGTTCTGGGGAGAGTCATGGGACCTCCTAGGGCCTCAGCATCCTCATCTGTAAAATGGGCACAAGACAATTACCTACCTCAGAGCGCTGTTGTGAGGATAAATAAATAGATGTAAAGAAGCACTTTGAACTGAGTGCCCAGCACATAGTAAGTACTCACCAAATGTGAGCTACAAATACTTATGATATACAACAAATATATTAAAAAGAAGGGAAGAATTAGCAATCCTCTATTTACTGCAGTTAATGTTCTTGCTAATACTGTGCGGTGGCTTTCATTTTTTAAAAAGATTTTATTTGAGAGAGAGAGCACGAGCAGGGGTGAGGTGCAGAGGGAGAGAGAGAAGCAGGCTCCCCGTTGAGCAGGGAGCCCAACCCAGAACTCGATCCCAGGACCCTGAGATCATGACCTGAGCCAGGCAGATGCCCAACCAACTGAGCCACCCAGGTGCCCCTCATTTTTTTTTTTTTTTTAAGATTTTACTTTTAAGTAATATCTATACCCAACGTGGGGCTCAAACTGACCACTGAGACCAAGAGTCATATGCTCTTCTGACTGAGCCAGTTAGGCACCCTTGCATCACTTTTATTTATTTATTTTTAGATAGTTTTTTTTTTTTTTTCAAGATTTTATTTATTTTAGAGTGAGTGGGAGGGAGAGGAAGAGAGAATCTGAAGCAGATTCCGCGCTAAGTGCAGAGCCTGATGGAGGGCTTGATTCCACAACCGTGAGATCACAACCCCAGCCAAAACCAAGAGTTGGATGCTCAATTGGCTGAGCCACACAGGTGCCCCACATAGCTTTCATTTTTAAAGGTTTCTCCAAAATGCCCCTGGCTAAATTTGGTTCCCAAAACCCAGCACCTTGCTCTTTTCTTTAAAAAAAAAAGTCTAGTCTTTTCCTTCCCTCTGCTCTGTCATACTTTCTTAATTAACCCACAGAAGCCAAGAAGAGCATGTAAACTAACACTAACTAGTTAGAACTTTCCACTCCTAACCTCCAAAACCTCCCACTCAAAAGGACACCCTCCCACATATACATGTCACCCCTTCCCATAATTTAAAGTTGGTTATACAGCATGAGGCCCAGTTTGCTGTGGGAGTTAATGGTACTGGAAGCAGTGGGATTCATCTGGGAAAGCTGCATTCTATACTGCTACACAGTTCACAGATGTCCTTGATGGTGGAAATTGTAGTATACAGAAATGACAGCTAACATATTCCTCATGTACTGTTTGTCCAAGCCAGCCACTCACCAGGCACTTTGTCAGGCTCCAGGGTAGGGAATACCAATGTGGTAAGCCCTGCCCTTGCCTGGAAACTTCTGGAATCAAAGGGAAGTGGATGGCCCCGTTTCCACAGAGAAGTACCATTCGTTGACAAGTGACATCTTAAATTCCCTCATGTCACAGCAAGTTCTGGGACTGTGGCGGAGTGCTGGAGAGCCCAGGGAGGACACCATCCTGTTGGAGCCCTCAAGTCAACTGCTTAACCTTGGCCAGGCCTGTTCTACAGCTGAGACACCTTGTGGAACCACACGATCAGCTCCCTCTTGATGATACCTCCTCAGCTCTGGGTTTTTGTGTCTCACCCACTGAATGACCAGTGACATGTTTCCTGAAGCACAAACAGAATCTAATGAAGACACTGACACTTGTGATATCTTTCATGTTTTTGGTGCTACAAAAGCTTAGGAATATGTGCTCTGTGCTCTTGAGCTTTTTAAACCTTGCACCTTGAGTTCTGCTGGTTGGTTTTGTTGTAACTAAGAATTGATTGGCTGACCACTGGGCCCACACCACAGTGGGGAACATACTGGTTTTCAAATGGCCAAAACATCAAACTCCCTGCACATGGTCCCCGCCCTCTGATCGCTGTGTAGTCTGTGCGACGGGCCTGTTCTCTACCAAAGGGGCAGAACAGAGGCAGGAACTCGAACTGATGAGTGTGTTCAACGAGAGTTTTGACACCAAAGAGAGAGGTCAGAGGCCCTGTGGAAAATTGGCAGCCATGGTGGGGGGCAGTCTCTGTAACTACTGACCTGTGTTGCTGTGGGGCAGTGTGGAAATGCCCTTCATGTGTGCGTTTTGGTTCTCTTTGGTTCTCTGATTAAAGTTTTGAGTCTATAAGCGTTGGTTGCTTCTTTCAGCCTGCTGCCACGTACCTGGCCAGATGCTGGGCACACGGAGGCCCCCAGGCCTGCCAAGTGCTCATGTTCTGGAGGAGGAGGGCTTCTCACAGTGAACACTGCCCCATGAGAGGCGTAGTTATGTCTGTTGTCCCAAAGTGTGGGTGGGGCATGGACACTGGGGAACCACACAGTTTTGCTGGTCCTCAGATACATCATCAGACCACACTTCGTTCTAGTGTGATCCTGACTGAGGAGGAAGCATCGACCGCATGTCGTTCACTCGTCTCTGGATACAAAGACACAGCAGGCCTCAGGCTCAGGCAGTCATTGTAGATAGAAATTAATACTATTTTCCTCTCGGTATTTTAGTTCCCTCCCCCCACCCTTTTTCCTTTACTGACAAGAGAAACTAGTTTCCCACTCATGGCAGTAGTAGAAAATCCTCTTGAAAAATAAATCGATTTAGGGGCTCCTGGGTGGCTTAGTTGGTTAAGTGCCTGACTCTCGATTTTGGCTCAGGTCATGATCTCAGAGTCCTGAGATTGAGCCCCAAGTCAGGCTCCACGCTCAGCAGGGAGTCTGAGATGCTTTCTCCCCCTCTCCCTCTGCCCCATCCTCCACTTGTGCTTGCTCTCTCTAAAATAAATAAATCTTTAAAAATTAAATCAGTTAGGGGTGCCTGGGTGGCTCAGTTAAGCATACGACTCTTGATTTCAGCTTAGGTCTTGATCTCAGGTTGTGAGTTTAGGGGGGAACACTGAGTTTGGGTAATGCTCAAAGGATATCCTCCTGCCAAGGATAACTAAGCGTGTCAGGATGAGCCAAATTAATGCTGTGCCGACACAGTTAAGTGTCACATCTCAGTGGTTGAACGCAAGTTTATTTTGCTCACTCACGCTACATGTCCACTGTGGGTTGGTGAGGGTGAGGTGGGGTGGGGAGGAGGTGGGGCTGTATCTCTATCCACCTGAGAAGTCAGGGTTCCCTTTTTGAGTCTGTTGATCCTTCTGGTCACCTCAATAAGGAAGCAGCTTTTGGGGCGCCTGGGTGGCTCAGTCGTTAGGCGTCTGCCTTCGGCTCGGGTCATGATCCCAGGGTCCTGGGATGGAGCCCCGCATTGGGCTCCCTGCTCCGCAGGAGGCCTGCTTCTCCCTCTCCCACTCCCCCTGCTTGTGTTCCCTCTCTCGCTGTCTCTGTCTGTCAAAAAATAAATAAAATCTTAAAAAAAATAAGGAAGTGGCTTTCACACCTGCATCTTCCTGTCTCCTCTTTCAGGCAGAGCAGGACTCTGCGGCTCTGCACTTGGGGTGGACAATCTGAAGTTCCTTTATTTACTCCTACAGCAAACTTCCATTCATGGCATATGATACTGGTTGTCCACTCACAGTTGTGGGTGAAAGGCTTAAGGGGTGTTGACTGAAATCAATGGGTCAGGAGAATCTTGGTGCAGGTAGCTGGCATCTTAGGCAGAAAGAAGGTGGCTGCTCGGCAAACACCCAAGCAGGGGGCATGCAGACGCCTAATGTTGAGAAGATACTGCTCTAAGGAAACTACCTAGGAGCTTACTGTATAAAACATGAAAGTGGATGCACCCCGGCCAAAGGGGAAGGAGGAGCACCCCTGCCCTGACCATGGCCCCAGCCCCAGGGCACTACTGAACAGCCCACAAACCCCTCTTCTGGAGGCGCTTTCCAAAGCTGCCTGGAAACAAACATGGAGCCCTGTGACAATATCCCAGGCGAGGTAGATCCACTGAGATCTGAGCAAGCAGCAGAGATCTTGCGGTGCTCCCTGCCAAGGGGACTCCCTGGGAGGCTGGGAAGTGCAGCAGTCCCGAAGGAAGTGGTTCCCCACCTTGTGCCATCATGACCCAAATGACCACAACATCCCATGCACCTCATGTGCTGGGGTACGAGATAAAAGCTGTTGGCATTACTAGTTACAGTGAACGTCTGTCACCTCTGAGATCTACCCTTCACCTCCCCAACGGTCCTGCCTGCTCTTGGGGACACATGTAGCTCTGTGTCCTCTACATTCCATCCCCCGTTCTAGGCAAAGAATATATGGCCTAGTTTGGCCAATCAGCACTCCCATCCCTGATCACTGTGATTGATTCAGAAATGGGCCTGACCTAAGCTGGGCCAAGCACAGCGAATCTCAGGACCTCTGCTAAGAATGCTGGAGCAAAGATGCTTTCTTGCTGGCCATGAGCAAAAAACGCACGGAGCTATCGCTGGCACAGCCACCTAGACAGAGCTGCTAGGGACAGCAGTGGGTTAAACAGTGTCCAGAATTCACACTCATCCACACAGAATGTGGCCTTGTTTGGAAATAATTAAAGGCTTGAGGTGACCTTAGACTGGGAATCCAACCACAGGCATCCTTACAAGAGGAAAGGCCACAGAGAGACACAGACACAGAGAAGAAGGTCATGTGAGGATGGAGACCGAGGCAGGGGTGATGTGGCCACAAGCCAAAGAACACCAGGAGCCACCAGAAGCTGGAAGAGGCAAGGAAGGATCCTCCCCTCAAGCCTTTGGAAGGAACACTGCCCTACGTACACCTTGATTTTGGACTTCTGGTTTCCAGAATTGACAGAATAAATCTCTGTTGTTTTAAGCCACCAAGTTTGTGGTACTTTGTTACCACAGCCCTAGGAAACTAAAACAGGGACTCGCTCTTAGATGAATCAACATTTCAGGAACTGAAGTAAGCAGACAGGACAAATCTGGTGAAACTGTTGAGCTCCTGGATCAAACCTGACCTGAGCACATTCACTTTGGACTTTGAAGTTGGCCAAAGCCCATGACTCCCCTATTTGTTTAAGCCAGGTGGAGGTGGGTTTTCTATTCATCCCAGCCAAAGAATTCCTGGCTGATAAACTGGTTTAATTCACCACTTCATCCCTCAGTCAGAAAAGCATGTTAATACATCAAGTGAGGGAGACATTAATGAATCTATTCTCATTGAGGTTTTTAAACTGATTACTTGCAAGCTTTGGTGCCATTTTAACTATACAGAGAAGACCTCATAACTGAGCAGGACCCCCCAGCGGCTGAAAGGCATCATGGTTGAGATCGCTGGTCTCACTCTAGACCCGAAAGGTTGCTTGAGTGCCCCCACTGGGTGGAGCCCCCTAAATGAAAACCACCTGAAGTTTGTGACAGTCACACTCTGAATGCACATGAAAGTGATCATGCATGACAGATGAATAAACAAAATGTGGCACATCCCTGTAGTCCCAGGGCTACACTGGGAAGTACCAGTGTCAACTGGGGGCAGGAAAAGGAGAGAAAAGCGAGGCCAGTTTTGAGGGCGGGGGTTTCCATAGGAAAGCCAAAGCAAGGAAGAGCACTGCTCAGGTCTGGCCAGTCTGGATGATTCCAGTGGGCTCTGAGGCACCAGGGCTGTCCCCACTTGCCTGGTACCTGGCCCTGGGATGACTTAGGGCAGGGGAAGTTGTGGCTTGGTGGTTGGGTGGTATTGGCTCCAGATGGGTTGGTTCGCAGCGGAGAGGCATGCCCTTCACTACCTCTGGGAATTGGCTGGCTCTGGGAGAGGCAGCCTCTCCTTAGACACGTTAAAAAAATATATATACATATACACATAAAAATATATATAAAATAATATAAATATAGTATATCAATACATAATATATATATTTATTACATATAATTATATATAATATAATAAATATAATATAGCACCAGTATATTATATATAAATATAATAATATAAAATAATATAAAATAAGTATATTTTAAATATTTATTTGAGAGAACACGGGGGAGGAGCAGAGGGAGAGGGACAAGGAGACTCCACGCTGAGTGCAGAGCCTGACGTGCAGCTCAATGCCACGACCCTGAGATCATGACTGGAGCCGAAATCAAGAGGCAGATGCCTAACCGACTGAGCCACCCAGGTGCCTGGCCACTTGATATTTTTAAAATATCAAAGTATCATGTTACACAAAATTTAAAACAGGGTTAATACAGGGGGATCTTTCCCCACCTCTTCCAGCTTCTGACAGTCCCAGGTGTTCCCGGGCTTGTGGCTGTGTCACTGAGTGTCTGCCTCCCGCTTCTCACTTTCTCCCTGGATGGCTTCATATGGTCTCCCCCTGTGGGTGTTGAATCTGAATTTCCCTCTCCCTATGAGACTCCAGTTATACTGGATTGCCCCCCCCACCTCCAATTACGACCTCATCTTAACTAATTACATCCGCAACAACCCTATTCCCAAATACAGTCCCATGCTGAGATCCTGGAGGTTAGGACCTCATATTTTTGGGGTGACACAATTCAACCCAGAGCACTGGTGATCATAATGAGTGAGAGCTAGAGGCCCATCATCTCCCACCTGAGAGACCAGTGTCTTTTCTGCCTGTTAGGAACTGAGGAACTGGACTGGTTTTTCTTTTTTTCTTTTCAATTGAGGTAAAGTGCACATAAAGATCAAAGTAACCAGCAACCCTTTAAAAGTAACAATTCAGGGCGCCTGGGTGGCTCAGATGGTTAAGCGTCTGCCTTCGGCTCAGGTCACGATCCCGGGGTCCTGGGATCGAGTCCCACATCGGGCTCCCTGCTCAGCAGGGAGCCTGCTTCTCCCTCTGCCTCTGCCTCTCTCTCTCTCTCTCTCTCATGAATAAATAAATAAAATCGTTAAAAAAAATAAAAGTAACAATTCAGTGGCATCTAGTACACTCAGTGTTGTGTGACTATCACCACTATCTAGATCTGAGACATTTATATCACCCAAACAGTAGACCCCCTCCCCATTAAGCATTTACTACCCCCATTCTCCCCAGCCCTGCCCCCGGCAGCGACCAATCTGCTTTCTGTCTCTATGGATTTACCTATTCTGGAATTTTCATATAAGTGGAATCATATGATAGGTGACTTTTTAATGTGGTTGCTGCTGAACACCTGCTTTCCTTCTGGGAGTCTCTAATTTTGGTGCATCCCGGGTTGAGGGTGTCTATGGCACTAGCCCCCAGTACAAACTCTGGGCGATGACTGGGTCTCTGATGAATGTCCCTGGTAGACAACATTCCACATGCGTTGTCACACCTTACTGCTGGCGGAATTGATGTGGCTTGTGTGGCTCCGTGGGGAGAGGACTCTGAAAGCTGGTGCTGGTCTCCCCTGGACTTCACCCCATACGCCTTATCCCTTTGCTGATTTTGCTCTGCGTCATTTTACTGTAATGAGTCATGGCCCCTACATGGCCCCATGTAGTGAGAATGACTACAAACCGAGTCCTCTTCAGGAATCATCAAACCGGGGATGGTCCCTAGGGACCCGCAGGCTTTACAAACACTTGTGGCATGAACACCATGTCCTTTCCACAGGACAGCGGACTTGCCAGGGTCACACTCTGAACAGGGCTTCAGAGCAGTTTCAGAAGACAAATCCCAGGTGAGCCACGCAGACAAGAAATGCTCTGAATGCTCCAAAGGTGAGCCAGCCTTGAGCCACCATTCGAATTTCACAGGACCTCAGAACACACACAGATGGACCCCACGGGTGTGACAGCTGTGGGAACCCCCCGGATCAAAGCTCACCCCAGCTGAACGTGGGCCCTCCCACCCGAGAGACAGATACTCATGCACTGATGTGGCAAGGCCCTCCCTGAGGGGAAAGCCTTTCTGACCAGCCTGGGGCAGGGACCGTGGCGACAGACACACCCTCACCCCAGCCATCCTGCCATGTTTAATCTGTCACTCAGGCAGTGCTGTCCCGATGCAGATGTCCCATCCATGCTGTCCAATTTGGTGGCCACCAGCACGTGTGGCTCGTGAACTCCGGGAACGTGGCTCCTCAGAAGGGTTGTCCCTTGGAGGTGACCCTATGGCCTCTGTCTCGGCAGGCCCAGTGGCCCAGGACTCTGCATTTCTAACAAGCTCCCAGAAGCTGCTGAGGCTGCCAGCCCTTTGGGGCATTCGGGTGACTTGCAGGGGCCCTTCCCGCTGTCACGGTGACTAGCGCACGAGTGGGTGGGAGCTGGAAATGCCAGGCCCTTCCAGGGGGCAGGACGGCCCCAAGTAACAGAGAAACTTCCTGGGTCCCTCTCGACTTCCTGATGTCCTCGGAACATTCATGTGGAGGAAAAACTCCTTACCCGAGCCGAGAATCCCATTCTGCCAACCATGTAGACTCCCAAGTGTTTTTAATACAGTTTTAGTATCACTGAATGTCCCAGGGATCCAACTAGCGGGTAAATCAGAAGACAGTGTTTTGTTCGTCAGAATGTTTGCGATAACCTTTGCCCACTTAGTAAGGACGATGACATCCCCAATGGCTCTGCCAGGCCACCAACAGAGCAACACGGTAGCCCTGCGTCGGCTGATCTGTAATTACTGGCTCACTACCGATGCGATCACCCAGCCTGCGTGTCTTCTGTGTGCTCACTCCTGAGCTCTACGGAAATGATAAATTACAGCGATCAGTGCTTTTCCTCGTTTGTTCTCTGCTGTATTATAGTCCGCTATGGAATGGCACTGATTTTATTTTTATTTTTTTGAGATGAATTGTGGAGTTAGCTGATATTATTATAAATTTCATGTTGGGAAAGCAAAGGGGACATTTAAAAAAAATGTGTTGGGACGCCTGGGTGGGTAAGTTGGTTAAAAGCGTCTGCCTTTGGCTCAGGCCACGATCTCAGGGTCCTGGGATCGAGTCCCGTGTAGGGCTCCCTGCTCTGCGGGAGTCTGCTTCTCCCTCTCCTCCCCGCTCATGCTCTCTCTCACTATCTCTGTCTCACTCTCCCAAATAAAAAAAATCTTTAAAAAATGTGTTATAAAAAGGGGGTGCAGAGTGGAGAACCATTGAGTTAGGCTACAAGTTTGGGCTCAGGATTCATAGGGCAGGCTCCCCAAGCCCTGGGCCTCAGTTTCCTCATCTCTTAAAAGGCGAAAGATTTATATGACCTGAAGAGAAACCAGAGTATTCCTCATCTGTTAAATGGGGATAGTAATGGCACTCACCTCACGAGGTTGGTGAGAAGATGAATGAAAATACAACCTGGCAAAATGCTTATTCCCCCTAGGGCGGCCCTGCCATCACCGTCACCATCACTGTCATCATGTGGCCAGGATGATGATTGTCATAACTCCTCGGTGGCATCACCAGTGAGGAGTTTCTTTGTGCCCTTCAGTGAGGGCTGTGTAGTGAGTGGTTCAGAGCCCAGGTTCTGGGGCCCGATGACTCAGGTTCAAAACCTTCTCTAGCGTCTACCTGAGGCGTGTGTCCTCAGGCAAATCGCTGATCGTCTCTGAGACTCTCTCTCTACCGCCCACATGATGACTCAGTCCCCGTCACGCAACCAGTGTTCCCCGAGCGCGGGCTGTATGCCACACAGCAAAGGGGAACAAAAAAACCCTCAGTATAAAAATAATGACAGGGCGCCTGGGTGGCTCAGTTGGTTAAGCGACTGCCTTCGGCTCAGGTCATGATCCTGGAGTCCCGGGATCGAGTCCCGCGCTTCTCCCTCTGACCCTCCCCCCTCTCATGTGCTCTCTCTCTCTCATTCTCTCTGTCTCAAATAAATAAATAAAATCTTTAAAAAATAAAAAATGAAAATAAATAAAAATAATGACAATGCTAAATACCCAGGCCTGACCCCTGCACTCTTGAGGACACAAAAATAAGTGTAAGTTTGTTATTCTGTTTGGGCCCCATGGCACTCACTCCTCCCAGGGTTACGTGATGCTTCTGTGACATGCTGCTTGTGAAGAGTGTGGGGCAGGGCCTGGCCCCCAGACATGGCCCAACATGGGTCCGGCCCACCCAGCAAGCTGGGAAGAGCTAGAGGCACCCTGCATGTTTCTTCGAGATGCGTCCCCTGATTGTGTCAGGGAGCCCTCCTATGGTTTTGTCAGAAGAAATCATTAATATTCTCCTGGTCCTGAGATTGGCTACACAGTGGAGACTAAAATCTGCATGTTGTGGGGACGCTGGGTGGCTCAGTCAGTTAAGCATCTGACTCTTGATTTCAGCTTAGGTTAGGATCTCAGGGTCGTGGGATCAAGCCCTGTGTCTGGCTCCATGCTGGGCGTGGAGCCTACTTGGGATTCTCTCTCTCCCTCTTCCTCTGCCCCTCCCCCCACTCGTGCTCTCCCTCTGTAAAAAATTAAAAAAATAAAAACAAAATAAAATGTACATGTTGTGAACTCTAGGATGAAATGGACTCATTTCTGTGTCTCAGTTTTAGTTTCCTTTTCTACCTACTAGCTGTGTGACCACTGGTGAGTCGCTTGGCTCCTCTGTGCCTCAGTTTCCTCATCTGTGGAGTGGGGTGATACTACAGCCCTCCCCCATAGGGGTTGATGTGCAGTCCTTACACTTCAGTGAAGCTGGGCAATATATTCAGAAGGCACCCTGGATTTGGTCTGGACTATAAAAGTGTGAGCCAGGATGGCAGAGTTTTGTCTCAAGCAAACCCTTTTGTGTGGTCCACTTGAGGCAGGTGGTTCAAGTGGCCTTTTATTGGGACCAGCTGTCCTGTGCTGTATGCCCCACAGTGGCTGGGGCTTCTCATTCTCCACTGCGTCCCCTGTGCCCAGAACCCCAGGGCCCAACACACACTGGTCCCTGACTGCTGTGTCTCCTGTGGGCACTGGGTGTGGGATGTGCCCAGCTCACCTTGTGTGACTGGGCTGGGTGAACCCAACCTTTGAGGGCCTTTCAGGCAAGACACACCCGAGCTCTGGACATCCACAGCCCACCAAGCTGCCCCTTCCTCCACAGGGCTCCCCTTTTAGGGAAGGGTAGAGCCCTGAGCTCACAGAACTGAGGGAAGGAAAGAAGGAAGACCAGCCTGGCCTGCGGTCCCAGGAATGCTCAGTGCCAGGCCCCCTTCCTCCCTACCATGCATGCTGGACTCCCTTGGGCTCCAGTGTTCTCAAGGCTGTTGGAAGCTGCCAGGCTCTGCCAGGTGCCAATGAGTGCCTGGCCACGAGCCACCTCGGCTCTGAAGGGACAGGTGTAGGGGTTTACCACAGGACTGGGAGTCAGCCAGTCTGCCCTCTGCCTACTTCCTGCCTGCAGAACTTTAGGTGGGCAGCTTCACCTCTCCATGCCTCAGTTTTCTGCATCTATATAATGGATATGAAAACAACAAGATAACATGAGGATATCACCAAGCACACAGTAGGTCAGGTTGTAAGTGCTCCTGAAATGTGCGGTTTCCATGTAGTTTCACAACATCCCTCTAAGGTAGGGATTGCTCAGCCCATTTTGAGACAGAAACGAGATCTCAGAGAGTTGGGGGGACTTGTCCAAGGTCTGCCAGGAAGTAGCAAACCCAGCCATGCCCAGCCTTGAAATTCCATGCTCTTACCTGCTTCTTTTTTATTTTATTTTATTGTTTAGAGAGAGTGCAAGTGGCAAGGGTGGGGGAAAGGAAGAGGGAGAGAGAGAATCTCAAGCAGGTTCCATATGCAGCACTGAGCCCGATTTAGGGCTCGATCTCATGGCCCTGAGATCATGTCGAAATCAAGACTCAGACCTTTAACCGACTGAGCCACTCAGGTGCCGCTTAACTGCTTCTTTAGGGCCAGTCAAGTATAACAAAGAAGGAATTTAAAGCCAGTGGATTTTTGACAAGGGTGCCACAATTCACTGGGAAAAGAACAATCTCTTCAACAAACAGTGCTGGGAGCCATATGTAAAAGGGCCCTACCTCACACCATACACCAAAATTAACAACAAATCAAAACAATGATGATATATAACATTCACTGAGGACTTACCATGTGCCAGGGGCTTTCCATAAATCAAACTAGCCTCCAGAGCCGCACTATGAGACAGATACTGGCATCACTCCCACCTTATAAATGAGGAAACCTAGGGACAATGAGGTTAAGGAAACTTAACCCTGTTGCCCTGTTGGTCAGTGTGGAAGTGCTAGAGCCAGAATTTGAACCAGGATTTTGAACCTCCAGACCTGGACTCCTAACTGCTATATGAAAGGGGAAGATTCTCATCTGTCCTTTAGCAAACAGCTGGTGACCCTGGGCGGGTGCCATCACCCCTGTGAGTCTGTTTCCTCATATACAACACGGCAATAACAATGTTGGGACTCCACCAGGAGGTCGTGAGGGGTAAATGCTGGTGAAATGTTTAGAGCTGTGCCTGGCTCCCAGGATGCATACGTATTAGCTGTTTCGGTGTAATTAATGATTTTTAGTAATTATTAGCATTAAAACTAAGCCCCTGTTTTTCAGCACTACCCTTGGCTCATAATAATCACTCAACCCATTTTATAATCATAAATTTTAATGATTTATTTTGTAAGATTAGTCTTTATAAACTTGGAACCCTATTCTTAAGCTCGACCATAGAACACCACCTGGCGATTAATAAGTGACTGAAAAATGTATTACTCGTAAAACAGTAATGGTAGATTTTATTACTAAACAATTACTAATCACCTTCCTTAGAAAGGGAGTTAGAAACTGAAACTGAGCTAGTTCCACACCATTCAATTCAGCCAGTGAATTCCTAAACCAAGGGCACGAGAAGACCAGTTAACAACCCTGGTCGAACCCCCACGCTCTCTGAACCTGTTTCTCCACTGGATTCAAGAAGGAGCCGGGGCATGAGGATTCTCAGAACAAACGTCAGCATGTTCTGCCCAATCGGTTTCTTTGGTCGGGGTCCCGCCTCTTTTCCTGGGCACAGCCACGCCCCCTGTGTTTACTCCAGCCAATCCTCGCGCGAGCCCCGCCCACCGCCCCGCCCCCGCGTGCCCAGGACCCTGCGGCCCCATTGGCAGGAGCAGGCTTCTAGCGCCTCTCCAACCCCGTAAGTGGCCTAAGCCCTCGAGACCGCTTCCAGCTGCTCTTCTGGCCAAAGAGGGGAGGATACGATGAGTGTCGTTAACTCTCGGGGCCCCGAGTACCTGGCAGTTGTGTCCTGCACCTCGGGTCGGCCTCCCACGCGGAGCTCTCTCCCCACAGGGAATCCCCACGATGGCGGCGGCGCTGCGTGCGCAGCCCCAGTGCTGTGCATGCGTCTGCGCCTGCACCGACTCCCTGATGGACTACACTTCCCAGATCCCCGCGGGATTCGGGCTCCTCAGGGCAACCATCCGCCGTTGGTCAAGGAGGGAGGAAACTCGGAGCCTCGGGCGGTTTCGCCTGGGATACACCGATGTCAGAGGCTTCTTCTGGCTTCCGTAGGCGAAGTGGAGAAGCATCGCCAGCGTCCATCTCCAGGGCAACCGCCGGCTGGAATCGACGGGGCTGTCTCCATGGCAACAGCCTAAGCGCTGCCGCTAGGAGAAGACCCCTCATTGCAGGCGCTTTTAAGTAGCAGGGATGCTCAACAAAACAGCGTGCTCTGCTCTTAAGACTTAATGGGAAACGTATGTTATAGCACAAAGAAGGGAGGAAAACTAGGTAGGGTGGGAAAGCGTTGATGTGAGGAAGGTTTCTCAGAGGAGGGGATCTTTGAATAAGGTTTTGATGGATGAATAGGAGGTCACCAGGGAGAGAAGAAACGGAGGAAAAAATACCATCTTTACTTACCTATCTGGTCAAAATTTGAAGCTGTGAAGCTGTATGACATAGTCTTAGCGAGGGTGTGGGGAAACTACCATTCTTGTACCATGCAGGTAGGGAGGGGAATGACTTCAGCCTTGAAGTCAATCAGGCAATTGAGGACTATTTTCTGAGAATCTGCTATGTTCTAGGCAGTGCTCTAGGCGCTGGGGATATAGTGGTGAAGGACACACATGGACCCGGCCTTCAGGGAGTCGGAGCAGGCAGTACATAGGAGACATATAAAGGGAAATTACGATTTGTGCTATGAATTAAACAGGCAAGGGGCTGAGACAAATGAAAGGACACCTGTGTGATCATGAAATACAAATATTTGGGAACATACATGTGCAATAAAAGCCAAATAAATCTCATGGCAGCTAGAGGTTGCCCTACCTGTAGATTTCTTTCTTTCTTTCTTTTCTTTTCTTTCACAGAGAGACACACAGCAAGAGAGGGAACACAAGCAAGGGCAGAGGGAGAAACAGGCTTCCCGCTGAGCAGGGAGCCCGATGCGGGGCTCCATCCCAGGACCCTGGAATCATGACCTGAGCCGAAGGCAGACGCTTAACGACTGAACCACCCAGGTGCCCCTGTAGATTTCTTTCTAGCGTTTGTGAGGATCTGAGTTGGGGTTTTCTTTTACTTGCCATTGAAGGCAGCCTGAAGTACAAGTATAAACAGGTTGAATGCCTTGCTTTTGGTCTTTTTGGCTACTTTAGTAAGTAAATCATCTCTCTTGTTTGAGCTATTTTGAGTTTTCTGTGACTTGAAACCCAAAACATCCTTCATAATAAAGTCGTATTATTCTCCTTTGAAAAATAAGGAAACTGGATCAGACAGCAAGACGATGGCAAAGTCAAGATTCAAAATTAGCTTCTTTTAGACTAAAAAATCCAAGCATTCTACATTAGTATGTGAGTAAAAGAGTGAGGGTGAGTCTTTGAGAAGGAAGTGGATCAATTGTGCCAAGAAAGGTACAAACATGGTGGAATATATTAGAAGAAGGCATTTAAAGATGCTACCCTGCTGGCTTTGAACATGAAGGAAGGGGCCACAAGCCAAAGAATGCAGGTGGCCTCTACAGATGAAAATTCGTACCATAAGACATTTTTAAAAATGCAGATAGAATAAAAATTTAATTGTTAAAAAGTCATAAAAGTACTAGAATACAATATAGGATAATCTTGGGGGTGAGGAAGGCCTTTCTTAGCATGATAGTAGGTCCAAGAACTACAAAAGAAAATACAGATAGATTTGAATACCTAAAAATTTAAAAATTCTATGTAGCAAAATACATCATAAACAAAATTGAAAGAGCAATAACAAACCTGGAGAAAATATTAGTGGCGTATATACCAAGGGTTACTATGTGTAATACATAAAGACTTGCTCCTATAAATCAATACACAAAGGCAGCCCAATTAAAATTGGACAAAATACATAAATAAGCAGTCCAAAGAAAGCAAAACCTTAACAAACACATAAAAGGTCATTAATCTCACTATTGCTAGGACATTTTTACTTATTAGATTAGAAATATTTTTAAAATTTTTTTAAAGATTTATTTGAGAGAGAGCAGAGTGAGAGAGAACACAGAGGGAGAGGGAGCACGGAGAGAGAAGGAGAAGCAGACTCCTCGCTGAGCAAGGAGTCCAATGCAGGACTCGATCCCAGGACCCTGAGATCACGACCTGAGCTGAAGGCAGACACAACCGACTGAGCCACCAAGGTGCCCCTAGAAATATTTTTAAAAGGCTAATACTGAGTAATTTTTGAAGGAAGTTGGGCAACAGAGAATAGGCATTCATATATACTTCCAGGAGTCATGTAAATTGGTTCATCCTTTTTTGGAGGATTATTTAGCAATAAATATCAAAATTTAAACGTGGACATCCTATGGTCCCACAAGTTTATTTCTAGAAATTCATCTTATGGAGATATCTTGCACAAGTGTCAAATGGTAAATATCCAGTGATGGAAAAGAAAAGATAAACAATCTCAATGTCCATTAATAGAGATTGGTTAAATAAATTCAAGAAACCCTAGCATGAAGTATTATGCAGTTGTTATAAATGAGGATACATATATATGTTTATATATAAACATGTTTGCATTATCATAGGAAAATATCCACATTATACCAAGTGAAAAAAGTCACTTCTAAAATCATATGTGTGGGGGTGCCTGGTTGGCTGTGGGTGGAGCATGTGACTCTTGATCTCGGAGTTGTGGGTTTGAGATTACTTAAAAAAATAAACATCTTAAATCATATGTGTGCATATACCATACAAATTGTATACTGTTTTTATGTGGATATATACGTATGTGGATATATACGTGTGTGTGTATATACACACACAACCAGTTTCATAAAAACAAAAAAGGAAGTTCATATTCACAGAAAAAAGTCTAGAATCTTTGGAATGAAGATTTATAGAGAGCCATTGCTTTCATTTTTGTTTTCTGAATTATTCACCATAAACGAGTATTTCTTCAACCACGAAAGGAGTCATATACTAAAAGAAATACCTGGGAAGACTTTAAACACGGTAATAGTTACCACGGGTGATGTTGGTGAGACACAGTCCCATCCTCTGTGGCCAGATTGCCAACGGACACAGAACTTCTTGGAAGCCATTGGCCCACATCTCTGGGATCACTGAAACATTCTTCCTTTGACCCCATGACTTCCCTGCCCAGATTTCACTTGGAAACTGGTCGGGTGCTCAGCCAAAAACTTCAGCAGAAGGGACGTTTATAAAAGTCAAGAACGGGAAACAACCAAAATGTCCAACGGGGGATTGGTGAATTCACTGGCTGAATTAACTATGCAACCCCCCCAAACATCTGGTTGTTAAAGATGATTTAATGACATGGATAAATCATGATATTTAACGATAGGGGCTCGTGATATAAAGTAAACTAGAAGTATGCTAAATTGCATATTCAGTATACCCCAAATTTATTTAAGCATCTATAATATTATGTATTGTTTTTAAAGTAGCAGAAGTGTATCCAAATGTTAACAGTTATCTCTGGGTGGCACTGAACTTTGGGTGAAATCTTCCGGATTTCTTATGTCTTCTAAATTTTCTATAAGAAGCATGTATTGATTTTTATAATAATAAACATTATTTTAAGAAGGAAACATTATACGTGAAATGTGTTCAATCTCCATAGATGTTCAGAGCATAGCTTCTGAGCCTGACTACCTGGGCTTGAATCTATACTCCACGAGCTCATAGCTGTGAGACTTTGGCCACTTCATCTCCCTGTGCTTTGGTGTCCTCAGCTGTAAAATGGGACAATATAGCCCTGAAGAGGTGGGATTGTTGAAAGAACGAGAATTGAGACATACCGAGGGCTTGGGACAGAACTTGGCACACAGTTAAGTTACCGAAAACACTAGTCATTTTGTATGTTTGACATAGGAAAACATTATGGATGTTTAGTGCTGGTAAAAATAGAGTGGAACTGTGGTCCTCATGCCCAGCTTGTCCCAGGCAGACTGGGACCAGGCCATTTGGAAAGCAATTTGACAAAATGTTCCAGTAATCAGGAAAATCATTAGAATCGTGCTCCTGCTATTTCCAACCTGGGAACATGACTTAGAGAAATAATCTCCTCAGAAGGACAGAGGAAGCAAGTATGGAAATGCTCATTCTAACATTCATAATTGGGAAAATTGGTGAACCACCTGTGAAAATCAGGGGCTTAGAACAAAATCCACGTGGGGGAATGGATTTGTAAACTATTTTACACCCACCAGTGAAATATTATTAGCCTGAATAATGATGAGTATGAAGTGTATGTGATTACAAAAGACAACGCTCAGGGTATAATAGGGACAAATCAGAGAAAGCCAAAATTGTTTCTACACTCTGATCACAGTGAAATAAAATAACATTTATTTTAAGATGATATTTGAAAGGTAATACAAAAAAATCAAAACAATAGGACTTCTGAGGGTGGCCATATTGCTTTTGTTTTATGCTTAAAAATATGGATATGGAGACAGAGTAAAACAAAACCAGGAAGAAATACACACAAAATGACAGGCTCTCCCTGGGCTGTGTGGTTATGGGGAATTGGCATTTTATTCCATATTTCTCGACACTTTCCAAATTATCCTTTATGATAAGTATATGTTATTTTACTTTAAAATATTTCCTGTTATAAAAGTATGTGCATTATTTTTATAATAAAATATAAATACTATTTTTTGTTTGTTTTTTGGTTTTTGGTGGTTTTTTAGAGAGGGAGAGAGAGAGAAACAGAAGGAGAGAGAGAATCTTAAGCAGGCTCCACGCTCAGCGTGGAGCCTGACTCGGGGCTCAATCTCATGACCCTGAGATCAAGACCTGAGCCGAAGTCAAGAGTGAGACACTTAACGGACTGAGCCACCCAGGCGCTACCTCTTCCCTTTTTTAATACTATGTTTTTATGATGAAAATATGATGAAAGACAAACTTCCCTTTGGGCATAAATAAAAACAGAAAATGATGCTTAAGAGGGAAACTCCTTTATAAAGCGTAAATCCTGGACATGTGAAAGACACAAAAAATAGGCTTTAAAAATGGCTGTAAATAGTGGAACATACTATGTTTAAGCCAACTGTGGATTTTGCCATGAAATTTGTAGCTTAGAGTTTTAAAGGATACTAAAATCTAGTGTTGGTGTTCAGCTACATAGACTTGTACTCTGAAGGGTTAATCTTCCCTTTTTTTTTTTTTTCCCTCGAATTTTCAAGCTCCAGTTTAATGAATGAGCGATAAATTTAAAAAGTTCACGAGACCTTATTAAAGATATCAGATGATGTTATGTTCCATTTACACCACCCTCTGGGGATGCCGTAAGACTGAAAAATAGGGGGGGAGCTGAGATTTTAGCAGGGGAGCTCCTAAAATGATCAGAAGCTGTCCCAGCTGGTGATAAACTGCACCAGGTCCTTGTAGGAAATAGAGAAGCAACTCTCTCAATATATAGTGTTAGGGTTCCTCTCTGGGAGGAAGTTACTGGTGCTGATGAAGGCTACACCGAACCCAGCATCAGAACCGCCCATCTGCTACCTTCTCAGGCTTTCTGGTCAGCAGGAGTTCTCTGAATATCAGCAAGCTGTGTGCTCCACACAAAGCCTTTCTCAAAATCATCGCAGACGCAGGCGTCGTGCACAGTGTGAAGTCTCCGGTGTTCAGTCAGGTGTGAACTCCAGCTGAAATCCTCCCCACATTCCTTACACACATAGCGTTTGCCGCCCGTGTGTACCTTCTGGTGTTGAATAAGGTGTGAAATCTGGGTATAGGTTTTTCCACAGTTGTTACATTTATAGGGCTTCTCTCCCGTATGGATCCTCTGATGCTGAATAAGGTGGATGCTCTGGTTGAAAGCTTTCCCGCATTCCTTGCAGGCGTAGGGTTTCTCGCCAGTGTGAATTCTTTGATGTTGGGTGAGGGAGGAGTTGTGACTGAATGTTTTCCCACACTCTTTGCACTTATAGGGTTTCTCGCCTGTGTGGATTTTCTGATGCTCGATAAGGTGGGTGCTCCGGCTGAAGGCTTTCCCACACTCACGGCACTCATAAGGTTTCTCTCCAGTGTGAATCCTCTGGTGTTGGATGAGGTGGGAAATCTGGGTATAAGCCTTCCCACAAACTTTACACTCATAGGGCTTCTCCCCGGTGTGAATCCTCTGGTGCCGGGTAAGCGAAGAGTTCTGGCTGAAGGTTTTCCCACATTCGTTACATTTGTAGGGCTTCTCACCAGTGTGAATCGTCTGGTGTTGAGTGAAGGACGAGGTGTGACTGAAAGCCTTTCCACACTCATTACATATATAGGGTTTTTCTCCCATGTGAACACTCTGGTGCCTCATAAGGTGGGAGATCTGTGTATAAGCCTTCCCACACTCGTTACACTCATAGGGCTTCTCACCAGTGTGAATTCTCTGATGCTGAGTCAGGGATGAACTGTGGCTGAAGGCTTTGCCACACTCAGAGCACTCGTAGGGTTTCTCTCCAGTGTGAACTCGCTGGTGCTGGGACAGGGACGAGCTATGGCTGAAGGTTTTCCCACACTCGTTACATTTGTAGGGTTTCTCTCCGGTGTGGATTGTCTGGTGCTGAGTCAAGGAGGAAGTGTGACAGAAGGCCTTGCCACACTCACCACACTTGTAGGGCTTCTCCCCCGTATGGATTTTCTGGTGGCGGGTGAGGTGGGACACCTGTGAGTAGAACTTCCCGCACTGGTTGCATTTATAGGGTTTCTCCCCAGTATGGCACCGCTGGTGTTTAATGAGGGAGGAGCTCTGGGTGAAGGCCTTCCCACATTCCTTGCATTTGTATGGCTTCTCTCCAGTGTGGATCCTCTGATGCTCGGTAAGCGATGAGCTCTGAGTAAAGGTCTTGCCGCACTCGCTGCACACGTAGGGCTTCTCTCCCGTGTGAATGATGTGGTGCTGAATGAAATACGAGCTGTTGCTGAACGCCTTCCCGCAATCATTACACTTGTAGGGTTTCTCTCCAGTGTGAATCCTCTGGTGTAGAATATAGTCTGAATGGTAAATGAAGGCTTTCCCGCATTCTGCACAGTTAAGTGGCTTCTTTTCTACAAATGTTCTTTGGCGTTTCAGGCTCTTTCTTGGCCCGTTCCTCTTCCGAGTTCTCTCTCCCACAGGCCCTCTTTGCTTCCTGATGAAGGCGGAGGTCTGCCTGAGGCTCCGCCCACGCTCGTGACAGCCCAGGCCTCTCTCCCCACAGACGGTTTCCTTGAGAGGAGCAAACATACACCTCAAACGCCTCTCCTGCTCTCCCTGGTCCTCCAACTGACGGCTCCAGGTCCAGGATGCCCCCAGCCTGGCATCTCCAAGCACTTCCCTTAAAACTCCCTCCCTCTTTCCCACTGGGGAAGTGGCCTCTTCAGAAACACTCTTTTTCAGAAATGACTCCCAAGGAGCTGCAGAGCTGGTGTGCAAGGCTGAAAGACATGGAAAATGTGAATATCGTCTGTGTTGGGACCAAGGAAACTGATCAAGTTGAACTGACACTGGAAAACTTTAAAAGGCAAGTTTCAAAGTGTAGGTTGCTATTTCAAAAGACAGGAGAGACTCGTGTTGTGACATGGAAGGATGGCCTCAAAATATCCGAAAAATGAAAATGTTTTTTTACAAATGATTTGACTTATTTATTTGAGAGAGTGAGTGAGTGAGAGAGCACAAGCAGGGGTTGCGGCAGAGGGAGAGGGAGAAGCAGACTCCCCCACTGAGCAGGGAGCCCGATGCGGGGCTCGATCCTGCGACTCCAGGACCATGACCTGAGCTGAAGGCAGATGTTTAACCAACTGAGCCACCCAGGTGCCCCAAGTTGTATATGTTTATGTATGTGTTAACATGTGTATGCATGTGCATAGTGGGATGGAGGGTTTTCAATTTATTATTATTTACTTTTTGTTGTGGTAAAATACATACAACATAAAATACGACATTTAGGTCATTTTTAGGTGTGCTGTTCCGTTGCATGTATATACTCATGCTGTGGTGCAATCGTCACCGCCATCCACCTCCAGAATGTTTTCATCTTCCCAAACTGAAACATTACCCATCAAATACTAATGCCATTTACCCTTCCCCAGCCCCTGGCCACCACCATTCCACTTTGGCTCTATGAATTTGCCTACTCTAGGCGCCTCATGTAAGTGGAATCATACAATACTTGTCATTTTGTGTCTGGCTTACTTCACTTAGCATCATGCCCTCAAGGTTTATTCACGTTGTTATTATTTACTTTTGTAATTAAAAAAATACAGTAAAGCTTTTGGGGTAAAATGAGAAAAGTAAATTTTTTTGAGAGATAAGCAAGATTATGGGGAGATTTCCATTTCCTGCTTTATTTTTATTTACATTTTCAAAGTTTCTGCGATGAACACATATAACTTTAATTTGATCAAAAGATATCAATAAATACGGGTGCCTGGGTGGCTCAATTGGTTAAGCGTCTGCCTTCGGCTCAGGTCATTTTCTCAGGGTCCTGGGATCGAGCCCTGCAGCAGGCTCCCCGCTCAGCAGGGAGTCTGTTTGCCCCTGTCCCTTCCCCTGCTCGTTCTAGCTCTCTCTCAAATAAATAAATAAAATCTTTAAAAAAAAAGATGTCAATAAATATTAAGCGTATGTGAGGCTTTTACAGCACAATCTTGCAATCTGGAGAAAGGGAAGTGTAGAGAAGAGACGATAAGCAGGAAGCACAGCCATGTGGAATTTGTTGAAGGGGATGGATTTTCTGACGCTAGTAGATCTGTTCACGGGACACCTATTAATTGCATATTGTTACATGCTAACCACGGTGCTAGGGCTTGCTGTCAGGGGTACTGGGGAGCCATGGGAGGGCTGTGAGCACGGGAGAAGTGGGATCAGCTCCGGGTGTAGAAAGACCCCTCTTGGGCTGTGTGAGATGAACGGGAGGGCATAAGACTGGAGGCTGGGAGGTGAGGGAGGAGGCCGGGATGAGGGTCCAGCCAAGGAGCTGAGGCCTGAGCCAGGGCTGTGGGACAGAGGACAGGGGACTGGGAAAAGTTAGGGGGCAGGAGGGACAGGACTGGGGACCAATGGGATGTGGTGAACGGGAAGGAGGGGGCAAGTCCCACCCCACAACACGGTGGGCAGTGATGGAAACAAAGATGCTTCAATCCCCTCCCCTCATGGAGTTTGTGGGCCAGTGGGGGGCAAACATCTGGCCTCCTATTCCCCACCATGTCCAGTGGGGTCCCACTTCTGGGTCTTTACATAGATGATTCCCAATAAAGAATCACCAATAATCTGTAGCCTATTCTGACCAGTGGGTTACTGTGTGCCAGGTGCTGGTCTACACTTTTAGGTGTTAATTCATTGACCTTTCCCAACCCAGGGTATTATTATTGAGCCCATTTTGCAGGTGAGGAAATCGAGGCACAGAGAGGCTAAATGACCTGCCTGAAGGTCACAGAGCCAGAAGTGCTGGAGCTGGGATTTGAACCCAGCGCCCACAACTATGGCGGGTGTTGGGCTGCCTCATTCTTGTCACTGATCAAGACAGACAGGATAGGAAGATGGCTCACACCTGCTGGACAACCTCACCCACCTGGACAGGTAGCTTGCCGGGCTTCCTTCTTCTCCATTCTGGGCTCCTCCCCTCGCTCCAGACGGGAGATCACATCGGGTTTACACCCAAGAGGGCCCACCCCTGGAAAAGACACAAGATTTGGCCATGGCTGCCAGTCTTCGGGAGGCCTCGGGGCTGGGCCCCAGGCCCTGGGTCTGCAGGGGAGCTGCATACATTGGGTGCCTAATGATTAGAAGGTCTAATGGTCCAGGTGCCTGGGTGGCTCAGTCGGTTAAGGGTCCAACTCTGGGTTTTGGCTCAGGTCATGATCTCAGGGTCCTGGGATTGAGCCCCGTATCGGGCTCCCTGCTCAACGGGGAGTCTGCTTGAGATTCTCTCTCTTTCTCTCTCTCTCTCCTTCTGCCCCTCCCCTCACTCTCTCTCTAAAATAAATCAATAGGGCGACTGGGTGGCTCAGTTGGTTGAGCGACTGCCTTTGGCTCAGGTCATGATCCCAGGGTCCTGGGATCGAGTCCCACATCGGGCTCCCTGCTCTGCGGGGAGCCTGCTTCTCCCTCTCCCACTCCCCCTGCTTGTGTTCCCTCTCTCGCTATGTCTCTCTCTGTCAAATAAATAAATAAAATCTTTGAAAAAAATAAAATAAAATAAAATAAAATAAATCAATAGGGCGCCTGGGTGGCTCAGTCGTTAAGCGTCTGCCTTCGGCTCAGGTCATGATGCCAGGGTCCTGGGATCAAGCCCCACATTGGGCTCCCTGCTCCGCGGGAAGCCTGCTTCTCCCTCTCCCACTCCCCTTGCTTGTGTTCCTGCTCTCGCTATCTCTTTCTCTGTCAAATAAATAAATAAAATCTTTAAAAATAAATAAATCAATAAAATAAATCAATAAATAAATCTTAAAAAAAAAAAAAAAGCAGCAGCTCTAATGGTCCACGCGAGATTCATTTGTTGAGTGCCTACTACGTTCCAGAAAGAGCCTGAGTCCTGACATCACTGCTTACTTGGAAACAGGGGCTTTGCAGATGTAATTAGTGAAGATGAGGTCCTACAGGAGCAGGCTGGGCCCTGAGTCCGAAGACCGGTGTCTTTGTTTGAAGAGGAGAGGCATACAGACACAATGGAAGGGAAAGGTCATGTGAAGATGGAGGCCAAGATTGGGGTGACAGGGGTACAGGGCAAGGAACGGCAAGGGCGCCAGGAGCCTCCGGAAGCTGCATCTGGGAAGGACTCTCAGAGGGAGCAGGGCCCTGCCCGCAGCTGGATTTTACACTTCTGGCCTCTGAACTGTGAGGGAATACATTTCTGCAGGGGACAGGTGGAAGGGACCGCGTTCTTTACACCCAAGTGGCGCAGAAAAGGGGCCACACAGCAGGCTGCCGGCTCTCTTTGGAAAGACCTGCTCCCACGGCTGCCCAAGGCTGGCTGGCGTCTCGGAAGCTGGATTTCGGGAGGGTTCCCAGCACTCCCTGACCGCCAGGAGGGGCTCCCTGTGCTTAAGCTGTTGGTGCAAACAACGTGGTTTCTGCTGAACACCTGCCTTCCTTCGGGGAGTCTGGAATTTTGACACGCGCCAGGCCGAGGGCGCTGACGTGACTGGCCCCCACGACAAACCTGGGGCACTGATGGAGACTCTAGCAAGTGTCCCTGATGGACAACTTCTCACACGTGTTGTGACGTCTCGTTGCCCGTCCTGTGTGACTCCACGGGGAGGGGACTCTGGCCTGGTCTCCCCCAGATGTCGTCCCACGTGCCTCATCCCTTTGCTGACTGTGCTTGGTGTCCTTGCGCTGCAGTGAATTGGGGCGGTGAGTACAACTGCATGCTGAGGCCTGCGGGTCCTCCTTGAGCCCCCGACCTGGGGGCTTTCCTGGGGCCCCTGACGTAGAAGTTTAAGCGGGTTTTTGGTGAGTTTGTCCAGTGAAAGTGTGTGAGTGAGCATGGCTGAGGAAGGAACCTTCAAACCACCAGAGTTCACAGGGCAAAGGCAAGACAGAAGAATCAGAAAAAGAAATTGAGGAGAGATGGAGGTGGACAGAAAGACAGACCACTGAGGAGGCTGGAGTAGGGTCAGGGGGTGAGGACAAGGCCAGATCAGGGCTGGGCTGCAGGGACAGAGGAGGGGATGGGCAGAGATTGTTGGGAGTCGGAGAGGATGTGGTGGGCTGTTGGGGAGGGGGTAGGATGGTGCTGGGGGTGACTGGTCTGGGGACGGGAGACCCAGAGGAGGAGGGGCAGGTCAGTGTGGAGACGCTGAGCTCAGGGTGAGTGTGACAAATGTGAAGGGCCTTGAGGGGGCGCAGGAGGTGGGTGGGTGGACAATGTAGGACTAGGGAGACACATTTGGGAACAGCATTTCTGTGTCTTGGAAAGATTCTAAGATGGAGCTAGATGACTGGAGGACATCCAAGGAACACTTGGAGTCTGAGATTCTAGAACAGGCATTCCAGGGAGGAACCTGAGGTCACCACACGTGGAAAGGGAAGCAAGAAGAGAAGGTGGGGGCACAGGCTGAAGATTTTGCAGGACAGGCAGAGGACTCCGGGCCCTCGGGGACGCAGGGACTCTAGGAGAAGCAGCGGAGAGACAGAGGGACAGACAGTGGCCAGCCAGGAGGGACCAGTGAAAAGAGCAGAGAGGGTACCCCATGACCTCAGCGAATACCCACTGTTGAGCAGTGGGTGGGCACAAAGGAGATGAGGGCAGAAGGGGGGGCATCATGCCTCTTCCTGGGGAGGCAGGGGGCAGGGCCTCACCCAGTGACAGAAGGTTCTGGTAGGTCTCTAGCATCACGTCCCGGTACAACTCCCTCTGGCCAGGCCCCAGCTGGCCCCACTCCTCCAGGGTGAAGTCCACAGCCACATCCTTGAAGGTCACTGATTCCTGCAAGGGACAATTTTACATGGTGGAGGGGCACATCCTTCTAGAACTCTGGGGCTGGGAGAGGTCATGGGTCAACAGCCTACCCCTGCTGGTGGTTGAACCAGCTCTAACACTCTGGGCTGGAACATACTGACTCAGCAGGTTTGAGATAACTGAATAAAAATGGCCCACAGAAATGCAGAAAGTTTTGGTCAGCTCCTAGCCCACAAGCTTCTTGGCAGAAGGTAGGAGAAAGCTCCCTTTTGCGTGACTCTTTACTGCCATCTGTTGGAAAATCGTTATAATATGCCAATTATTTTAGTAAATGACCGTTTACTGCCATCTGCATGAAAACTTCCACAATATACCAGTGTATGAGGTACATGTGAAACCTGCCACTGAGGTAAAGCACTCTTGTGCAGTGCGCAACCTGCACACCTATATATGACAGCCCTAAGAAACACTTTTTAAAAAAAATCAAGCCATTGTGTGCAAGAGTGATAACTAAGTGGCGCTCCATCCCAGACCCGAACTGGGATCCCAATGCCCATCCCTGACTCCAAGGATAAGGCTCGGGGGTGAAGCAAAACCATCCACTGCCCACTTCTCTAGGCAACTCAAAGGCTGCTGAGAGTTAGATTGGTTTGTAGACCGGGTCATAACGTCCCAACTCAGAGCATCCTGCCCCTCCCCTTCCCCCTCCTCGCTGCACCTCCCAGCCCCAGAGCCCCTCCCACCATAGCCTCTTTCCCATGCCTGGGAGGAGCAGAAGATCTTCGGGCCACAGGCAGAGATGAGGATGGCCCTCTGGGGTCCACAAAATCATCTTGGGGAAGGGGAAGCCCAGAATCACCTGGTCCTCAGCCATCAGGGTCCTGTGGCCACTGCGTGGTCCTGGGCATGTGCCTCCAGGAGACAGGAGCAGGCCTGAGTCCGCAGAGCTGGAGGAGGAGACTGGAGCACAGAGGAGGGTCAGTTCTTGCCCAGACAGACAGACAGATGCTTTCCCGAAGATGCCTCATGACAGGGGACTCTAGTCTCCCAGGAGCTGGAGCAAAGGCTCCGGACGGGCTGCCCGAGGCTCCCATTCCACACCAACAACCGCTAGCAATCAGGAGGCTCAGCTCACTGCACCTACATAACAGCTCTGAAAGACTAGTTTAACTAGAGTTATCTCCAGAGAAGGAAATAGAGGCACAAGAGGTCAAGGCCCTTGCTCAAGGTCACAGAGAGATCAAGTATCAGAGCGCAATTCAGGCCCAGAAGTCTGGCTGCAGAGCTAAGCCGCGTTTTTATTTTTTTAATTTTATTTACTTTTTTTAAGCCGCCTTTTTAGTCTTACTTTTTTTTCTTGTGGTAAAATGCATATAACATGCGATATAACATTTTAACCACTTTAAATGATACAGTTCAGTGGCATTTAGGACGTTCACAGTGATGTACAACCATCACCACGATCTGGCTCCAGAATGTTTTCACCATCGCCCTAAAAGGAAACCTTATACTGTTAATCAGTCACTACCAAATCTCCCTGTTCTGTCCCAGCCCTCCAATGCCAGCCTCTGATAACTACTCATCTTTTTTTCTTTTTTAAAAAGATTTGTTAATTTATTTTACAGAGAGGGGAGGGGCAGAGGGAGAGGGAGAGAGAGTCCCAAGCTGACTCTGCACTGAGCGCAGAGCCCAACTCTGGGCTCAATCTCACGACCCTGAGATCATTCACCCGAGCCGAAACCTATCAGTCACTTAACTGACTGAGCCACCCAGGTGCCCCTCATCTTTCTGTCTTAATGGATTTGCCTATTCTGGACATTTCATATGAAGGGGATCATATAATATGTGGCCCTTTGTGTCTGGCTTCTTTCATTTAGCATAATGTGTTCCAGATTCATCCATGTTGCACCACGTATCAAGGCTTCATTCCTTTTTATGGCTGAATAGTATTCTGTGGCATGGATCTACCCCTTTTTTGAAGAGCTCCTTCTTTTTTTTTTTTTAATAGGACGTGGTGCCCAATGCATGACCCTGAGATCAAGACCTGAGCTGAGATCAAGAGTTGGACACTTAACCGACTGAGCCACCCAGGCGCCCCTGCAGAGCTCCTCCTATCTGCCTTACAAATCCTGCATAAGGATCCTGATCTCCCACTTAAGATGTCTGAAGAAAGGTTCCATCTGCTAGAATAAAGTTTAAAAAAAATCCCTGCAAAAAAAAAAAAAAAAAAATCTCTGCCAAAGAAAAATCGGTGTTTGGACTATGGTCACTTCCATCCATTCATCAAATATGCTCTGAGACTCATGTGAGAGTGACAGGCTCATCTGAGGGCAGAATAATGAGCGAGATGAGGCTCTGCCCTAAAGGGGCTCCCTGCCTGGTGGGGGAGACAGGCCTGGACATAGGCCAGGTGGTGGGGTGGACAATGGCCCTACTCCTGTATCTTGTGGACGAACGTGGGATGTGATTAAGTTAAGCACCTCTAGGTAGGAAGATTATCCTGGATTATCTGGGTGGGTCCTAAATGCAATCATAAGTGTCCTTAGAAGAGAGAGGCTAGGGGCTATTTGACCTGGAGGAGGCGGCCACGTGAGGGAAATCAAGAGAAGCAGAGTTAGGGAGAGAAGACCCTGCCTCTGGCTTTGAAGCTGGAGGAAGAGGCCTCATCTAAGGAATGCAAGCAGACTCCAGAAGCTGGAAAAAAAGGCAAGGAAACGGATTGTCCCCTAGAGCCTCAGGGGGGAGCACCGCTCTGCTGACACCTTGATTTCAGCACGGTGAAACCCACTGCAGGCTTCTGACCTCCCGAACTGTAAGAGAACACATTTGTGTTGTTTGAAGCCACCAAGATTGTGGTAACTTACAGCAGGAAGGGAAACTAACACAGTCCAGAAACGAAAAGACGTGGCCTCACACGTGTTTCCAGTTACACAGGAACACAAGCAGCTGAAGGCTGAGACCAGCGGGCGAAATTCTGATGAGGAAATGAGAAGCAGAGTCTTACAGACTCTCCCCTATCTCCTCGCCAGTCACTTAATCATTACAAAAAGAAGGTCACTTCAGCGCGGAGACGCCTGGCAGACACCACTGCAGCCAAGTGATCAAGACTGACATGGCCTGTAATGGACAAACAGGCTTCTGATCTGATGAGGACACAGCATCACGCCCAAGGTACTCCCACCAAACCTAAATCTAATCATGAGGAAACACTGATCAAATCCAGACCAAGGGACATTCTGGAAGTGCCTGGTCTGTAATCTTCAGAATTGCCAAGACCATCAAGATCAAAGAAAGACTGAAGAACTGCGTCAGGTTCACGGAGACTAAAGAGACCTAACTTTAGTTAGGGATTTTCTTTTGCCATTAAGTACATTATTGGGACATTTAGCAAAATTTGAGGGTCTGCAGATTAGCTAATAGTCTGTATCGATGTTACTGTCCTGATATGATCATGGTGCTGTGGTCTTGGAAGATAATGGCCCTGTTTTTAGAAACACACAGACTCGTGGGTAAGGGGGGCGCGCAGACACACAGAGGGGGACTGAACGGGGGTTGCGATGGTGGCGGGGGGGAGAGATCAGAGAGAGATTAGAGACCCAGAGAAAGGGTAGCATGCTCAGGATAAGGACAGAGACGGAGGGTGTGATTGTGCAGAGTACGCGGGGGCTTTCGGGTCAGACACCCCGGATTGTGATCCCAGGCCGACCACCGTGACCGGCGAGAAGCCGCGGAGTCTGTTTCTTCACCTGCGAAGTGAGGAAACGCATCGTCTCCCTCCTGGGAGATCGCAGCAGTTCCGCGCACGCCTGACTCCTGGCAAACAGCAGGCGCCCAATTCCTGCGCGCTGAGATCGTCCGAAGCCGCGCGGGTGGCAGAGGCGCTCTGGGGCTACCTCGCGAGCGATAGGAGGGGGCGGGACACCGCCCACAGCGCCCACCCAGGCGCGACTCGGGCCCGCCTCCCGGAGCGCTCGCGGGCCTGCCCCGCTCGGCCAGCACCCACACGCTCCGGCTCCCGGCCGCCAGGTAGGGACTCACCTGTGCGCCCCCGCGGGTTGCGCAGGGCGGCCAGGCCTTCCCTCCCTCTGGCGGGCCGCGGAATGCGCCTGCGCGGTCGCTGTCTCGGAACTATTAAGCCCTGGTTCTTTAAACGCGGTTTCGCAACTGGACTACATTTCCCAGAAACCATTACGGGCTCACGCTCCTCCCGAGCTAAAGTCTCTAAAGGCGGGGGGAATGCTGGGAAATGGAGTCTGCGAGTACGACGTGGGGCCGAAGGGAACATGGTATTGAGAAATTTCTGGCTGTACTGACCCGGCGAATATACCCATTATAGCCAGTCTTTTTGTTGCCCTTCACAGGAGGGGACGTCATAGCCCATTTAACCCATCTAACGAAGTTTCCTCTTTAGCTGAAGTCCACAGGACACGTAGAAGTTGGCCCCATCTAAATTGATGGCGAACAAACTGAGCCTCTGTCACTAATTACTTACTACCCCTGGGCATCCGCTTCCTGTTTGCCTCAGTTTCACCTATCACCTCTTAAAGGGTGGTGTGATAAAGGAAACAGACCCCTAAAGTGGGAGCTGGAAGATGTATATCCAGGAATGCAAGGATGGTTTGATATTGGGCTATCATATAATTTGCTAATTGATATATCAAAGTAATACCATCACATCCATGGATATGAAAAGGGTTTTGAAAACCTTCAGTAATAAGCCATTTCTGCATAAAGTTAATATATTTAAGAATAGGTCCATCTTGAATAGTGATGACAACAATCTTTTTTTTAAAAAAAGGATTTTATTTATTTGAGAGAGAGAGAATAGGTGTCAGAGGGAGAGGGAGAATCAGACCCCCCACTGAGCAGGAAGCCCAACCCAGGCCCCATCCCAGGACCCTGAGATCATGACCTGAGCTGAAGGCAGACGCTTAACTGACTGAGCCACCCACACACCCCAGTAATGACAACAATCTTAAGGAGTTCCTTGCTTCTCCCTTGTTTTTAATTACATACATATCATCAAAACCCCGTATCAGGCTTAATGCTAAAAACCAAAACATCCCCATTAAAGTCAGAACAAACTGTCCAGCATGACCACTTTTGGAAGAACTGTCAATGCAGTTAGACAAGAGAAAGAAAAGGTATCATTGGAACAGAGAAGTCTGGGTTGTCATTCTTCTTTAAATATGATATGATTGCTATGTTGGAAATCAGAGAATCAAATGAAACACTAAGATAAGCCATAGATAATTATGTAAAATTACTGGGTACAAGGTTAATAAAATCCCATAGGTTTTCTCTTTTCAACAAAGAATGATGATAAATCTAATGAAAAAAGGGGTTATTTGGATTTTAGTGCCATATTTGCCTGATAGATTGTAATCTCTTTGTGATCTGGAGCAGTTGTCTTCCACTCTGTACCTAGGTTTTCCTCTGTGTAATCCCTCATTGGGATAATGTGTGGCAAATAGCTCTTCTTCAAAGCCTTTCTCCTGCTTTCTGTGCACACAGCTAGACTACATTTCCCAGCCTCCCTTGCAATCCGGGGTGACTACGTGACTAAGTTTTGGCCAATAAAGTGAGAGAAGTGAACATGCATGCCAAGCCCAGACCTGGCCCATTGAAACCTCTCACTTGTCACCTTCCACAGTCTTTTCCTTTCTGTGGATGTAGATGGAGACTATGACCCTGGAAGTCCTATGTTGAAAATGGAAGGAGCCTAGGGGCGCCTAGGTGGCTCGTTGTTAAGCATCTGCCTTCGGCTCAGGTCATGATCCCGGGGTCCTGGGATCGAGCCCCGCATTGGGCTCCCTGCTCGGCGGGAAGCCTGCTTCTCCCTCTCCCACTCCCCCTGCTTGTGCTCTCTCTCTCGCTGTCTCTCTCTCTCTCTGTGTAAAATAAATAAATAAAATCTTAAAAAAAAGAAAACAGAAAAAAGAAAATGGAAGGAGCCTAGATCCCTGAATTGTCACTTGGAGGGGGCCATCTCCAATCAGAAACCAAATAATAAAAAGTTAGTTTCAGTTATATGGACTCAGGGGATTGATTAGATAAATGATGGTATATCCGGCCTATGAAATGTTATCGAGCCTGAAATAATTATGATCAGGACACAATAACATGGGGAAATACTTGTGAATGAAAGTTAAAAGAAGAAAAATTACAAAGTTATGTATCTTTCATGTTTATAAAGATGTAAAATATATGTATACACATGAGTAAAAGCTAGATGAACCATTGTCAAAATGAAATAAGATCAGCTGTCACTTAGTGACAACATGTAGTGGGCTTTATTAATTTATTTAACTCATACAACCACCCTGGGAAGATGTGTCCAACAGCCCCAGGGAGACCTTTGCAGCCCCAAGGCTCAAAGATCCAACCAGCGACAGTGGGTCCAGGGAAACCCCTCTTCTCATCACCAGGCTCCCCGGCTCTGCTGCCTCTCCATGCCCATGAACTTGGCTCTGGCTCAAGCCTTGTCCTTGTCCCTAGAGCTTCACTGTAATCTCATCTCAAACCTCCTGGCCCCCAGTGTCTCCCCTCCAGTATGTCCCCCACACACATCCCAGAAGAGTCTTTCTTTTCTTTCTTTTCTTCCTTTCTCTTTCTTTCTTTCTTTTCTTTCTTTCTTTCTTTCTTT
>NW_022589755.1:6073707-6136902 GCF_004348235.1 Phoca vitulina | reverse complement strand
TTTCTTTCTTTCTTTCTTTCTTTCTTTCTTTCTTTCTTTCTTTCCTTTCTTTTCTTTCTTTCTTTCTTTCCTTTCTTTCTTTCTCTTTCTTTCTTTTTCTTTCTTTCCCTCTTTCTTTTCTTTCTCTTTCTTTCTTTCTTTCTCTTCTTTTTCTTTCTTTCTTTTTCTTTCTTTCTATAAAGATTTATTTATTTATTTTAGCTGGGGAACACGCACGAGCATGGGGGAGGGGGAAAGAGAGAAGGAGAGAAGTGGACTCTGTGCTGAGCACAAAGCCTGACACAGGGCTCGATTTCATGACCCATGAGGTCACGACCTGAGCCAAAATCAAGAGTCAGATGCTTAACCGACTGCACCTCCCAGGTGCACCCCCCTCCCCCCCAGAATGGTCTTTCTGCACGAGAGCAGATCCAGTCCTTCCTCTGGCTGGCACTGCCCTCAGCAAAGTGTCCAGGCCTTAGCCTGGTACCTGAAGCCCTGTGAGCCTGGAGCCTGCCTTGCTTCACTTCATGACACTCTCTCTTAATCAGCTCAGGTGGCCATAACAAAATACCACAGACTGAATGACTTAAACAACAGAAACTTATTTCTCACAGTTCTGGAGCCTGGAAGTCCTAGATCCCGGAGCCAGCATGGTTGATTTCCGGTGAGACCTCTCTTCCTTGCTTGTAGATGGCCACCTTCTCGATATATCCTCACATGGTTTTTCCTTGGTACAGGAGCCTGTGGAGAGAGAGCTCTGGTGTCTCTTCCTCTTTTTATAAGGACATTAGTCCTGCTACTATGGGTCTTGTCCTACATTAGTCCTACTAGCTATGGGTCTTGTATGGGTTACTTAAATCCTCCTTCTAGGTGTCCTTGTCTCTAAAATGCAGGAGCAATGCCTTCTTCATTGGGTAGTCATGCAAGTTAAATGAGCTCAGTGACATATGTCACTTTCAACTGAATCTCATTGGCTGAAGCAAGTAGCATGGTCGCAACTGAATTCATATAGCAATCCCAGGGAAGGGTCCTGATTGGTCCTTCTTGGGTCTTAGGCCCACCCCTTGGACCAATCACTATTGCTAGGATTGGGGTACATGATAAAGACATGGTTACAGGCAGTTAGGCCCTAGTGTGATATGTGTGCTTGATGGGGATAGCCCAGGGCAAGGTATGAGCACAGATGAGGGCCTCCAACCCACTCTGGGCAATTAGGGAGGACTTTCGGAGGAGGTCTCATCTTGGCTGTAGCTTGAAAGATAAGAACCAATGGACTAAGAGGCATAAACGTGACCAGTGAAGGCAGAGAATGAGGTGGGCTGTTCCAGGCAGAGGGAACAGAGTACAGAAGCCTAGAGGAGAGAAAGAGATATAAGGAGCTCTTTGTGGCTGGCATGCAAGTGTGGGATGTGGAAGAGTGCTATGGATTGAATGTTTGTTTCCCCCAAAATTCTTATGTTGAAGCCCTAACTCCCAATGTGGCTTTATTTGGATATAGGGCATTTGGGGAAGTAATTAAGCTTAAATGAGGTCAAAAGGGTAGGGCCCTGCTCCAATAGGATTTGATGTTCTATAGAAGACAATTGGCACAGTGCTTTACAGGTAGGACCCTGTAGCAAGGGCCACAGAGCATAATGGTTAATCCCACTTATTCACTGAAAGTCATTAACCTCTCTGTACCTCGGTTTCCTCATTGTACATAAGGAGATAATAAATACCCAAATAAATGACATTTGAATAGGTTGCTATAACTAAAGCCATTACAACAGAATGTTACAGAAAACACCACCTTCTGTTTGCTATCAATATTATTGACATCAAATATTATTTTTATTTTTATTTTTTTTAAAGATTTCATTTACTTACTTGACAGAGAGAGAGAGAGAGCGAGAGCAGGAACACAAGCAGGGGGAGTGGGAGAGGCAGAAGCAGGCTTCCCGCCGAGCAGGGAGCCCGATGTGGGGCTCGATCCCAGGACCCTGGGATCATGACATGAGCCAAAGGCAGACGCTTAACGACTGAGCCACTCGGGCGCCCCTCAAATATTATTTTTAAAAGTTATTAATACTTCCCACCTCTTGACCTTCGTATGTGCTGTTCCCTCTGTCCGGAACGTTCTTTTTCTCTATTGCTCTTGGAAAACTGCATTTCTTGCTACCAGCTCTTACAGCCATTCCTATGGGAAAGTTTCCCCTATACCCATCCAGCCCAGCTGGAGCTGGTAAGTCAACTCCCTCCCGGGGTTCCACCCGAACCTAGCGCTGATATTATAGTAACTGTATTGTAATTATTGTAACTGTCTCTCCTGCCCCAGATTGCGCTCTCCGAGAGCATTCATCACACTATAATTTCTGCACGATTTAATTATCCTTTTATTGTGCACTGCTCCCAGGAAATTCACAGAAAGTTAAGGGCGTAGCTGGACTTGTAGCGTGAAGAAATGTAAGAAACCAAAACAACACTGCTACCTAAGCAAAAAGCATTTTAGGGCCACCAACTTACGACCCCCAGGCCTCACCAGAGTGGGCTTGGGGCAGGACACCAGCTTAAGAAGTGAATGTGAGGGGCGCCTGCGTGGCTCAGTCGTTAAGCGTCTGCCTTCGGCTCGGGTCATGGTCCCGGGGTCCTGGGATCGAGCCCCGCATCGGGCTCCCTGCTCAGCAGAGAGCCTGCTTCTCCCTCTCCCACTCCCCCTGCTTGTGTTCCCTCTCTCGCTGTCTCTCTCTCTGTTAAATAAATAAATAAAATATTTAAAAAAAAAAAAAAAAAAAGAAGTGAATGTGAAGTCCGGCATCTTTGACTTGTCTGCAGTAGCCTCGCCTCCCAGCGAGCATGCTCGGTGGGGGTGACGTCATGCGTGCCAGGAGTGACGTCACCGAGGCGACAGCATCCGTTGCCTTCGGAGGGCGCCTGCGTGGTAGTGGGAGTGGGGGAGCCTGGAGACTACCATTTCCAGACTGCTCTGGGTCGGAGCCTCTGCTCTTCCAAACTGCCCTAATCCAAGGGCTCCTTACTGCGCATGTGCCCAAACCGGTATCTTGGCAACGGAGGACTGGAGTCGGGCTCTTCGAGTGCATGCCCCACCCCACCTTTAACTAGAGTGGCTCTGTAGTATCTATGGCAACGGGGGAGTTGCAGGGGGAGAGGATTCTGGGAAATGTAGTTAATTAGAGAATCTAGCGAGCTCTAGCTACACTTAACATTTCATTTGCCAATAATCTCTAGCATAAAAAATATAAGCAACACTCAGCCCCAGATGTTTCTCTGTCACTTCACAATGATAGCAAAACATGTCTTGGGTTGGTCCTCAGTATTCGAAAAAATTAGTTGCCTGCACTACTTATGGAGAGATTTCACATTTAAAAAAATCTGAATTTCTGGGTTCTCTTGAGAACTCTGAAGATCTGAAAACACTGGGCTGTTATTTCACCGCGACCGCAATAGAATGGAGCTGACTACTTTCTATCCTCCGTGGATGCGACCTGCAGTTCACTTTATCTTCCTGGACCCATCAATATTTGGGGTTTCCATCCCAGACCCTGGAAAAACCACCAAGCTCCTTTCCCTGGCATTTAAAGGCCCTCAGTATATGGATCAGTATCATTTTTGCAGGCTTCCTCCCCTTTCCGCCAACACTACCATCCTCATTTATTCCACAAATATTTACTGAGAGCCTGCTCTGGGCCAAGCCTTGTGCTGGGCACCGAATCTTTAGCTAAATTTGGTTTTTCTTTTTCTTTTTTTTTTTTTTTTTAAAGATTTTTATTTATTTATTTGACAGAGAGAGAATGAGAGAGAAAGCACATGAGAGGGGGAGGGTCAGAGGGAGAAGCAGACTCCCTGCCGAGCAGGGAGCCCGATGCGGGACTCGATCCAGGGACTCCAGGATCATGACCTGAGCCGAAGGCAGTCGCTTAACCAACTGAGCCACCCAGGCGCCCTAAATTTGGTTTTTCTTATCAACGCCCATCCCTCCCACTGATGGGGTTTTGGAATATAGGCGAGGTTCAGTGCGGTGGAGTCCGGAGCCGAGGACCAAGAAAGAATTCTTGAGACATCTTTGGTGCAAAATGGTGGTTCATTAAAGCCCGGGGACAGGACCCGTGGGCAGAAAGAGCTGCTGCCCCGGGGTTGTGAGGGGTGGCTGATTATATACTATGGGGTTGGGGGAGGTAAGGAAAAAGGGAGATTTCTGAAATAACTTTCATATGCTAAAGAAGACTCACAGGATACCCGAGGCCTTGCCATTGTCAGATTAAGGTTGTTTACCCCTCTAGTAAGGCATTAATAGTAGGGAACTTCCTGGAGGAACATTACACTGCCCACTTCAAGTGTCTGACTGTGGGCTGCAGGTTGTAAAGACATTTAATTGTGTTTACATTCCCTTCTGGAAGCTATTGCTAAGGCTTTTTTTTTTCTTTCAAAGATTTTATTTATTTGACAGAGAGAGCACAAGCAGGGGAGCGGCAGGCAGAGGGAGAGGGAGAAGCAGGCTCCCCGCTGAGCAGGGAACCTGATGTGGGACTCGATCCCAGGACCCTGGGATCAAGACGTGAGCTGAAGGCAGACGCTTAACGACTGAGCCACCCAGGCGTCCCTTGCTTTTGTAAGTAACCTGAGGGAGACTCATATCTTGTCGTCGGATTGTGATCTCTGTAAGTTAACTATTTGTTTTTCCTTTAGGGCAGCCAGGAGTGCCTGAGGAATGTCACATATACCCCATGGTGGGGGGGGGGTGTCAGCTTCTGCTTTATCCCCAGCTTGCCCTCTGTTCCCTCATCACACCAAACATCTTCATTATCCAGATCCTGAATGAGATAGCAATAGTTTTGCTAGCAAGTTCAGAAACAGAAGGATACTATGTTATCCAAATTTATTTGCTTTCTTACTTGGGGTTAGCAGGTAGCAAGAGTTCAGATAGCAAAAGATTTACATGAAAATGTATCTGAATCTATTCAGGAACACAGAGGGTGAAAATTTAGTTCAGAGAGGGAGGGGAACGTGTATTCTCTGCGTTGACTACTGCTGTCCCTCTTCCAGACCATCCTTGAGGGACCCACTATGGTGTTATCTCCTTGAGGATGCATTCCTCCTTTCAAGCTCTCATTGTAGGTTGTCTATTACTCTTGAAGGCTCAAATCACTTCTACTTTGATGTAGGGTAACTGGTACCTACAGATGAGTGAGACCTTGTCCCAACCCTTGAGGAGCACCCAGTTGGGTATCCTGAGCTAGACACCACCTGGGAGGAGGGTCCTCCAGAAACTGACAGAGACATTGAGGAATTTGTCATGGACTTTATTAAACTTTTTTTCCTTTCCCCTTACAGACCCCCACACCACCGCCCTACTGCAGCAGGAGTTTTCGGTTTTGCCTGTACATAATAGCCCTGGTCAGAGAGAAAAAGCCTGGAGGTTACAAAGAAAACTTCAGGTCCCTCCAGGTCAACCATCCCCCCCTCCAAAAAACCCACTTCTCTCCAATCATCAGCCTTATTTGGTTCAGCCTGTGACATCACGGGTATCTGGGCAGATTTCCAGGGTTCTCAGCCAATCAGTGTTGGTACATGAATGAGGAGGAGAGAAAATTTGGGACTGGGAGTGAGGGTAAAATGTGAAAACAGAAAGAGTGGGAAAGACTGGAGGAGACTCTGAAAGACACAGACATAGGGCGAGAGACTCATGGAGAAGGGAAAGACAGAAGGAGAAGGAAATGAGGAAAAGAGAGAAGCAGGTGTGCTGAATTGAGCTGTGTCCCCCCCGCTCCCCCCAGATATATCCAAGTCCTAATCCCCAGGACCTGTGAATGTGACCTTGTTTGGAAATAGGGTCTTTGCGGATGTAATTAAGTTAAGGTAAGATGAGATCATTCGGGATTTAGGATGGACCCTACATTCAAAGACTGGTGTCCTGATAGGAGAAGGAGAGGGTGATCAAAGACATAGATGTGGAGGAAAAAGCCATCTGAAGAGGGGAGATGGGTGGGCAGAGATCGGAGGGAAGCCATGAGCCAAGGAATACCAAGGATGCCATAGAGACAGAGGGGCAAGACAAACCTTGAGCAAGAGGCTTAGGGAGAGAGAAACAAGATTCGAGACAGAAATAAAGACCTAGCGAAGAAAGGGGGGAGAGGTTCGAACATGGGGGAGGGGGAGAGAGCAGTGGGGAAGGTACTGGAGAAAGAGAGGGGAGGTGGGAGGGATTCAACCTGGGAGGCAGGGTGGGGGGGACAGCAGGATTGAGACTGGGACAGGGGAGGGGAGGAGAAAGCCCAGTGGGAGAGGCAGAGAGAGGGAGAGAGAAGGGGACACAGACCGAACAAGCTCACAGTGGGAGCAGACATTCATTGTGCTGAGTGCTGATTTAACTCACCACCAGGCGCTGGGAAAGGAGGGTGAGGGGCAGGTGGAGAAGGCAGAGACCTACAGAAAAGGGGCCGGAGGGAAGAGGAGAGGGGCTGGAGGGGGCGACAGGTAGGCAGAGAGGAGGGTGAGGTCCACTTCTCCCCTCGGCACCATGGGCTCAGTGCTTGGGGCCCAATGGAAATGTTTTCATTTTAACCACTTTGAAAAGCAGAACAGAATAAATTAATATAACGGCAATGGTGAAGAATAATATATAATAATGAATTCAGCTCGGATGACATCTGTCTTCATCCAGCACATGCAGGAAATACAATTTTTAATGTATTTTTCTTTATGGAGGAAGAGACCCAGAGAGGCAAAAGTGCTGAGGACCCAGGAAAGACATAAGGTGGTCCAGGGGTGAGAAGAAGAGGAGGTGAGAGAGAAGGAGAGATGGACAGACAGACAGAGATGGGGGCTGGGAAAAGAAGAGATGGAGAGAAGGAAGGAGAGGCAGAGACAAAGTGAGTGAGGAGGAGATTCCCAAATGACACCGTGGCTGATACAGGGCAGGGACATTTTTGTGGGGCCCGGTGGGGCATTTGGGAGCCTCAGGAGAGGGCAGGGATGACTCACGAAGCCACGATGACCCCGAAGGCAAGAATAGCCAGAAAAACAGCAATGACAGCACCACCATTCTGCAGGTTCTCCCCCTCCTTCTGGTACTGCAGGGCCACGCGGGGCTGCCCGTCAACTGGTGGGGTGGGGGAGACAACCCTGACTTCCAAGTCACCACCCTTCCTTGGCCTGGCACCCACACCCACCTGCTCAACCCAGCAACCTCAGCCTCTCACTCCCTCCTCCCTACCTGTCCCCCCTGTCCTCTCCTGGGGTCTGACTGCATTCATCCATTCCTCAAATTCTGTGTCCCAGGCACTGTTTTAGGTGCTCTGGATACCTCCGTGAACCCCACTGGCAAACATCTCTGCCCTTGCGGCACCGACAGGCTACCCAGCACACCCCAGTGACAGCGAAGAGCCCAGTGCTAAATACGACTCGTTGGCTAGGTGGTGGGAGGAGGACGTGGGTCGTTCGACTGCCCATGAACATGAAATGCAAAATTCTGACAATCTCAAGACAAGACGAAAGTCAACCTGCATCTTAGCTGGGGACCCTGAAGATCCTTGGGAGTCCCATTTGGCATCTTCCAATCGTCCCCTCCCCCCGACTCTTTCATTCTGTCAGCAGAGCCTCTTGGCTCCACCTTCAGCAGGTATCCAGCGTCTGATCCACCTCCTGGGCTATCGACCTGGTCCAGGCTCCTATCAAAGCTCCTCCCCCCGGGGTTCTCCGCTTCTCCTGGCCCTACAGTTCCCCACATGGCCGCCAGAGGGCGCTCGTCAAACACCTAAGCCCTCTCCAGTGCCTCTTCCCGCAGAGCTTTCCCTAAACTCGCCTCTCATTCAGATTAAAAGCCTAAATCCTCACCACGGCCCCCCAGGCCCTGCACAATCTGGTCACCATGTGACTAGCTAGCTACTATACCCTTCTTCATTCATTTGGCTCTGGCCACACTAGCCTCCCTCTCGTTGCTCAACCATGTTGGGTCCTTGCGCTTGCTGTTCCCTCTGCCATTCACACTGTTCCTTACTCCCTCACTTCCTCTAGATCTCAAACACCACTTCTTTAAAGAGGTCCTGCAATCTGCACTCTCTAAACTAGCACCGCCCCTCCCTTACCCCCAGGCACTTTCTTTCAAACTCTTCGGTTTTGTTTTCATTAGGGCACACTTGCAATCTGGAATCAATCCATTTATTCGTTCCTGTAATTGTCTAACAGTGGTTCTCAGCTGGGGACAATTTTGCCCCCCAGGGGTCATTTGGAAAGGTCTGGAGACTAGAAATGATTGTCATGACTTTGGCTAGGGGAATACTACTGGCATTTAGTGGGGTAGAGGCTAGGAGTGCTGCTGAACCATCCTACAATACGCAGGACAGCCCTTATAACAAAGACTATCCAGCCCCAACTGTCAGTATTGCCAAGGTTGAGAAACCCTAGTTAACCCTTCACCCCATTAAAATGTGGGCAATATGAGCCATCTGTCTTCCATTCTGCTGATCCTCAGTTTGGGGGCATAATGGGGTACTCGAAATACCTGGTAGTTTAACCACCATCCTAAAGGAGCAAATGGACAAATCCTCTTTGCAACTAGTCATTGTCTTGGGGGAGGAGGGGGGAGGTGATAAGAGAAACTCTTCTAGATTTAAAAAAAAAAGTGGAAAAAACCCTACAGTTCAATTATATGAGAAGTCCTTTCATTGGGTCCTGGTTTGTACGAATCAGCTGCGAAAGCTATTTTGGGGACAATTAGGGACGTTGCAAAAGGATTTAGAATTACTTGATATTGAAGACTTGTTGCTAGGTTTTTTGGGTGTGAGAATGGCATTATGGTTACGTAGGAAATGTCCTTATTTTTAGAGGCACACACTATTTATGGGTGAAATCTCACAATGCTTGATTTCTTTTAAAATACCATGGCAATGGGGCGCCTGCCTGGCTGGCTCAGTTGGCAGAGAATGTGACTCTTGATCTTGCAGTTGTCAGTTTGGGTATAGAGAGATTACTTTAAAAAAAAAATACCATGGCAATAAATAAGTAAAGCACATGTGGAGGAATGTCCATTGTCAACATAATTTGATAGAAAGTGCTGCTTTAGAAAGTGTGATCAGGGAGTCATCTTTGAGGAGGTGAACTTGAAGACTTTACTGAAATAAAGGAGTGAGAGGAACAGTGTGAGAGAGGGAACAGCATGACTATCCAATCTTGATGGATATATGGGGGTTCACTGTACTATTCTTACTGCTATAAGGATATACACTTTAAAAATCTCTGGGGGCGCCTGGCTGGCTTGGTCAGTGATGCGTGCAACTCTTGATCTTGGGTTGTAGGTTTGAGCCCCACATTGTGTGTACAGATTATTTAAAATTTAAAAAATATTTTTAAAAAATCTCTGAATGAATGAATGAGTGAGTGAATGAATTCAGCAGATCCTTCTGGACTCCCCAGGTATGACACTGGTGAAAAAGAAAAATGTTTTTCTAGCACCTGCCATTCTGGTATTAGAGACATTTTAAAGTTACAGAGGAGTTTTCCCATTTAACAGTAGGCGGGAAGCAAATTTCAGAATGTGGAACAACATCTGGGCCACACTGTAAGCAAGTGGTAAGTGCAGGATTCAAGGTTATATGTGGGAGATCTCAAAACCCTTATCTGCTGGGTCATGGCTGTCTTTTTTTATTTATTTATTTATTTATTTGAGAGAGAGAGAATGAGAGACAGAGAGCACGAGCGGGAAGAGGGTCAGAGGGAGAAGCAGACCCCCCGCTGAGCAGGGAGCCCGATGCGGGACTCGATCCCGGGACTCCAGGATCATGACCTGAGCCGAAGGCAGTCGCTTAACCAACTGAGCCACCCAGGCGCCCATGGCTGTCTTCATCTCTCACGCATCTCTGTCTTCCCCTGACCCCCAGGAGCTTACCAAAACAGTACTTTTTTTTGATACACCTGGGCCTGATCTTCTGGCAATGTAAACACTCTAAGACTTCTTCTTTTAGCAAGCCTGGAAAGGAGGGGAGGGAGAAGTACGATGAGGGCAGATATCAGAGGTCTGGCAAGGGGCAGGAAGCAGAGGGGAAAGAGAAGGGAGAGTTCCTTGGCCCTCCCGAATTTGGAGGTCCCATGTGCAGCAGAGGAAGCTGAGCAAAATGCACTGATTCACATTAAAAATAATTTTTAGGGGTGCCTGGCTGGCTCAGTCGATGGAGGGTGTGACTCTTGATCTCGGGGTTGTAAGCTTAAGCCCCACATTGGGTGTAGAGATTACTTAAAAATAAAATCTTAAAAATAAAATAAAAATTTTGAGGGCGCCTGGGTGGCTCAGTCGGTTGAGTGTCTGCCTTCGGCTCAGGTCATGATCCTGGAGTCCCAGGATTGAGTCCCGCATCGGCTCCCTGCTCAGCAAGGGGTCTGCTTCTACCTCTGTCCTTCCCCCCCAACTCGTGCTCACGCTCTCTCTCAAATAAATAAATGAAATCTTAAAAAAAAAATAAAAATTTTTATATAATCATTGAAGAGTTGAATTGAGTTGCAGTTGTCCAGTTGACCAACATTTGTTTGTAGACATTTAATTAATTAAACAAATATTTTCTTAAATGTCTACAAACAGGATGCTTTCATTTCTATATTCCTGTTTTGCATCCCCCTGTACATAACAGTGTGGCTAGATGCTCACTCATCTGTCTCCGCCTCTTCCGGCCACACAAAAAGACTACATTTCCCAGGCTCCTTTGCAGTAGGTTGCAACCATGTGACCAGAGTTCTGGCCAATGGAAAGTGGGATGCGGCTGAGGGATGCGGTCAATTCCCCAGCCAGGACAAACAAGTTCCCATAGGAGTTTTCCCTATTGTCTCTCCCTTCTGAAGTTAGCTTAGAAGCCACAACATAGGTGCAGCCTATATCCCTGGGCTACCGCTTGGAAGAAAAGTTCAACTCTCGGAATGCCTGGGTAGCTCAGTCGGTTAAGCGTCTACCTTCAGCTCAGGTCATGATCCCTGCCTCTCCCTTGGCCTGCTGCTCTCCCTGCTTGTGCTCTCCCTCTCTCTGGCAAATAAATAAAATCTTTTAAAAAAGAAAAGTTCAACTCTCAAAGGAATTTGGGTAAGAGAGAAATAAATCTTTTGTTAAACCACTGAGACGTGGGGTTTATTGGTTACTGTGACCCGCTTATCCCATCCTAACATCCCCCCAAAATACTTTTTTGCAGGTTGCAACCACTTCCATAAGCCCTCAAAACTCAGATATCCTTAGATACTATAGCTTTGGGGAGGAGGAACCACCAGATAGAGTAGGTGATAGCGGGGCTTGATTTGGGGGAGATAGGGTAAAGAGGTGCGGAGGGGTAGAGAAGGGAGGGACAGAAAATAAATCCAGGACTCACGGCAAATTTTGCGATGGCAGGCTGCAAGAGAAAAGAGCTGAAGTGAGTTAAGTCGGGACAGCAATTTGAGAATTTAATGGGAAGGGACCAGGGGAGGGAGAAGTGAATCTGGAAACGAGAGCAGGGAATATTGGGGAGAGGCAGAGAAGGCTGAGTCACAGGGGAGGTGAGCAAGGAGTCTGGGAGAGAAAGTGGGAGAAGGGGATGAAGTGATAATGGGGGAGGGGGGAAGGGGCTTGATGGAGAGAGATGCTGCACCTTTCAGTTCATACGATTTTAAAACTTTCTTGAGTTCCTTGATCACTCTCTCCCTGACAGCCACCAGCTCCTCCAGCAGAGGCCCATCTGAGGAGAGAGAGAAAGAGAAAGAGAGAGAGAGATCCTTGTGGGGTGGGAGGCACCCAGCAAGCCCACCCCATCTGCAGCTTCAAAGAGATGAGGAAACCCCTTTTCATTCACCAGGAGTAACCAAGACTGGGTATTACTCAGGTCCACTGGGCAAATCTGTGGCCTGGGAGGTCTTGCATCTACCTTCTGATCCACTGTGGGGCCCTAGGACAAACCACCTTCCACTGGCCTCAGTTTTCTGATCTGGTAAGTAGTAGAATGGACTTGGTCACCTCTCCTTTCCTTTCCTCTGACCTGCTCTCCTCTCCACTCTGTCTACACTCACTCCTTCATCCAGCTGATTTCATCCAGCTTCATGGCTTTGTATATTACCTAGACCTGCACTGTCCAATATGGCAGCCACCAGCCCGCATGGCTGCCGAGTACTCGAAATGGGCTAGTCTGAATCGAGGTTTGCCGTTAGTATAAAATGCATGCTGGAGTTTGAAGACATGGTATGAATAAAATAACTGTAAAAAACCTCAATAATTTTTATGTTGCTTGCATGTCAAAATGGTCATTTAGGTATTGGGCTAAATAAAATATATAAAAATTAATTTCACCTGCTTCTGTGTATCTTTTTATTTTTATTTATTTTACTAAAAAAGATTTTACTTATTTATTTGACAGACACAGCGCGAGAGAGGGAACACAAGCAGGGGCTAGTGGGAGAGGGAGAAGCAGGCTTCCCGTGGAGCAGGGAGCCAGATGCGGGGCTCAATCCCAGGACCCTGGGATCATGACCTGAGCCGAAGGCAGACGCTTAATGACTGAGCCACCCAGGCGGCCCTTCTGTGTATCTTTTTAAACACCTGGCTACTAGAGAGTATAAAATTACATGTGACTCCTGCTTATGCCTCACATGATATTTCCATGGACAGTGTTTTTCTCTGTATACCAGTTCCCGCCACACTGATCTCCCTAGCCTAGATTGCTCACTGAAGTCCAGATGCATATAGCCAAATACCCCACTTAGGAACTCCACTTGGATGGGCACCTTATACTCAGTAAGTCCAAAGCTGAACCCTGATAGACTCCTCCAAGCCTACTCCCAACCCCTGAGTCTTCTACACCTTAGGAGATGGGAGGTGCCTGATTCTAATTGTTCAGCGCAGTCCTTGGTGCTTTGACTCCTTTTTCTCACATCCTGCATGCAGTCTGTCAACATGCATGTTATATGAACAAAACCTATCTGTCAATATCCAAGATAGGGCGCCTGGGTGGCTCAGTCGGATAAGTGTCTGCCTTCGGCTCAGGTCATGGTCTCAGGGTCCTGGGATCGAGCCCCACATTGGGCTCCCTGCTCAGAGGGGGTTCTGCTTCTCCTTCTTCCTCTGCTCCTCCCCACCTCTCGTGCTCTCTCTCAAATATATAAATAAAACCTTTACAAAAATATATCCAAGTTAGATCCAGGATTACTATCTCCCTCTCACCCCATCCCCTGCTACCACCCTGGTTCCAGCCATGATCATCTCTTGCCTGGGCCACTGTGGCAGCTTCTTGCTGGTCTGCCAGGCTCCCCCATGTCCTGCCCAAATCTCTTCTCTGCAACCAGAGGGATGCTCTTAGAACCACAGTAAGCTCATCCATATCCCCCTTCTGCTCAGAGCCCTCCCATGTGACCCAGAATAGAAGCCAAAAGTCCTCACCATGGCCTGGAAGGCTCTACCGCATCTACCCATCCCAGGCCCCTGACCTCTAGGACCTCATCTTCCACATCTCTCCCTCTCTCCACTCCAGCCTCCCTGGCTTCCTTGAAGTTCTGTGAATATGTCAAACATAGGCCCATCTCAGGATTTGCACTAGCTGTTCTTCCTGCTTGCAGCCTTCTACCTCCTGGGGCTTCCTCCCCATCCTTCAGGTCTGCTCACATGCTGACTTGTCAGTGACATCCCTCTTGGCTGCCTGACTTTATACTGCAGCCCCCACCCTACTCCTAGCACCCCCTATCCCCTGGCCCCTGCGTTATTTTCTCCATAGTATTTGTTCTCATTTATATTGTGCAGTAAAGCGTTAACTCAGCAGGTCTGGCTTGTCCAAACCCTGCACATTTTGAAAAAAAGGTTTGGCTCCTCTAAGTCCTTGGAATATCCTGCCTGTAAAGAGTATGTTTCTGGGGGTGCCTGGCTGGCTTGGTTGGTAGAGCATGTGACTCAATCTCGGGGTCGTGAGTTTGAGCCCCACGTTGGGCATGGAGCCTACCAAAAAAAAAAAAAAAAGTGTCTTTCTTTATTGGGGGCTTGGGCCATGTGGTAGTGGTTTGACCTCCAGAGGGGCTGGAGACCAAGCAGCTAAGTCAGCCACTTGGGTTCTCGGCACCAACATGACCGACCCCTAAATGATATAATAATAGTCGGTAAAATGATTGGCCAGAGCTCTTCAAAAATGTCAGTGTCATAAAAGACAAACAAATGCATGATCCCAGAGCAGATCAAAGATTGGAAGAAAAGTAGTGGTGGAAGTCATGACTGTGACCATTGGAGAAATTCGAGGACTGGATATTGGATAGTATGGAGTTTGCATTAAACTTCCTAGTTCCACTCATTGTGCAAGAAAATACCCTTCGTTGCTCTTGGGAGATCCCCCATTGAAGAAATTAGGGTTGAAGTATCACTAACTCTTAAAGGGCACACACACACACACACACACACACACAGAACAAACAAGGCATGTGTTAACATGTGAACAAATGGTGTATAGGGATTCACTGTACTATTCCTGCAACTTTTATAACCATTTGAATTTTTTTCAAAATACAAAAATCACCTTTTTGAAAGGTGAGAGCTTTAATTACTGCTTCCCACTAGAGCTTTAAAATTCCTGATGTTCAGGCCCAACACCTGATATTCTGATTAACTTGGCTGCTGCCTGGGCTTCTGGAATGTTTGAGAAGTTCTCCAGGGGACTCGAACGTGCAGCCTGAGTTGAGACCTGCTGCTCTAAACCTTGTCTGTTAAGGTTCAGATGGTAAATATTTTCAGCTTTGAGGGCTAGATGGTCATTGTCACAACTATTCAGTTCTGCCTTGTAGAGCAAAAGCGACTGTAGACAATATGTAAATTATTATTGTTCTAATAAAACTTTATTTACAAAAACAGGGGGCTGGCAAAAGGATTTGGCCCCCAGCTGTATTTTGCCAACCTCTGCTCTAGGCACAGAGGCCGGATCAGCATCATAATCAGGTAGCATCATAATCTTAATAGCTAACATTTATTGAGCACTTACTGTTTGCCTGGCTTTGTTCTAAATGCACATGCACAAACTCATTTACACTTCTCAGTGCCCATGAGGTGAGTGCTATTATTCCCGTTTTACAGATGAGGAAACTGAGGCACAAAGAAGTTAAACATCCACAGAGCCCTCTACTGCCCTCTGCTGGGGAACGTCATAAGGCCCTCAAATGACTAACTTCCCTGGGGCCACCCAGGAGTGGTGGTTAGGAATATAATGTCTGAGCTGTGTACTTGGGACAAGTCACCTAACTCCCCTGAGCCTCAGTCATCCGCCCTGTAAAGGGCAGATCACAGTAGTACCCACAGTGATGAACTGTCCCTCGACTTTTTTGAGTAAAACACTTAGAACCCTGCCAGACACACACTAAAGGCTATATGCATGTGTTTTGTTTTGTTTTGTCTTTAATATCAAGGGGTGGCGAGGTGGACTCATGGAAAGGGAGGACCGAGAAGGGGGCTGGGAAAAGGCTTTCCCTCTTAGCTCCTACCTCTTAGAGAATTAACCATTAAGTGGCTTGTTTGGTTCTTGATAAAGGACACCACATGTTCCAGGTGATCTATCCCTGGGGGCAAGAGGGGAGGAAATTCCAGTGGGTCCCTCAGAGAGCCAGGGAACACCCCCATCTTCTTCCAGGAATGGTCCCACCTTCCCCTCTTGGGAACGCAGTCCCCAAAGCGTCTGTCTCCCACCCAGCCTCGGGCAACCCCACGGGTCCCTCCCCCTCCCCCAGCCCCCCGCAGTGCCAGGAACCCTCCCCTCTCCAGCACGCACCCACTTTCCCCACAAACGCGTTCAGAGCGTAGTCCCGGAAGAAAGGCCCCTCCATGCCCAGCAGCACGGCCCGGGCACGCGCCTGCAGCTGCTCCGGATGGAAGCGCTCGGGGAGGAGGGCGAAGCGCAGCTGCCTCAGGGTCTCCTGCACCGAGTGGTCACACTGCAGGCAGCCCCAGCCTCCGTGGGCGCTCAGGACCAACAGCAGCAAGAGGGCTGAGGCCAGAGGCATGGGAGAGCCTTTGTGACGTCACAGAAGGACGCTGGCCGGCCCCACCCCCCAGCTAAGGGCGGGGTCAGAGAGGCGGTGGGGGAGGCACATGTTTGCTGAGCACCTACTATGTGCCAGGCAGGGTTCTCGAAGCTAGGGAGAGAGTCTAGAAAAACAGAGGTCTCTGCCTTGTACCCCTGGGTCTTACATTCATTCAGTCAATGCATATTTATTGAGCACCTACTATGTGCCGGGTGCTGTTCTGGGAGCTAGGGCTAGAGTGGAGAGAAACAGGTGGTCCCTGTCCTTTCGGGACTTACCTTCATGAATTGAACAAATAATTTCTGAGCACCCACTATGTGCCAGGCCTTGTTCTAAGCACCCCCATACAGAGCTGAGGGAAACAGTCTGCTCACACGGAGTTTACATTCATTTGTTCAACAAATAGCAGTGGGGTACGCACTGAATAAGATGGCCGCAGTCTCTGCTCATGGGGTTCCGTCTAGCAGGGGTGGAAGGAGGTGTGTGGGGGAAGAAATGTAAAACCAGTAAACAGATTAGTAAATAAGAATGACAACCTACAGTAAGCCCTGGGGAGCAAATAAGCAATTTGAGATGCTAGAGTTTCTTGGGGTGCTGGTGCCCCAAGAGCAGCGGTTTGTCTGTTGGGTTCTCTGCTCTGGTTCAGTGCCTGGCACCTACCAGGTGCTCCATAGATACTTATGGAATTCCATGAATCCACAGGGGATTTGTGTTTTCATAGGTTACTTGTATCATGAAAATCTCCAAAGCTAGAGAAAAGTTGTGGGAATGGTAAACACTTGAAGGTGCCATGATGACACTCTTCATTCATTGGATTTTCCTCTCCATATGTGTAAGATATTATATAGAGATTAATTATATTTTAATTTCTAGGGGCACCTGGGTGGTTTAGTTGGTCAGGCATCTGACTCTTGATCTCAGCTCAGGTCTTGATCTCAGGGTCATGGGTTCAAGCCCTGCATTGGGCTCTGCGCTGAGCGTGGAGCCTGCTTAAAAAAAAAAAAAAAAAAGCTAATTTCTATTAAAAATGGGCAAAGGGCTTGAACAGACATTTCTCCAAAGAAGATATAAGAATGGCCAATAAGTGCATGAAAAGATGCATAACGTCACTGAGCAACAGGGAAATGCAAATCAAAACCACAACGAGATACCACCTCACACTCATTAGGATGGCTACTGATCAGAAAAACAGAAAAGAACAAGTGTTGGCGAGGATGTGGAGAAATTGGAACCCTTGTGCACTGTTGGTGGGGATGTAGATGGGGATAGCTGCTATGGAAAACAGGATGGAGGTTCCTGAAAAATTAAAAAAAAAAAAAAAGAATCACCACATGATCTAGAAATCCCGCTTCTGGGTATATACCCCAAAGAACTGAAAGCAGAACTCAGAGATATTTGTACACCCATGTTCACAGCAGTATTATTAGCAAAAGCCATACTGTGGAAGCCACCCAAGTGTCCTTCAACTAATGAATGGATAAACAAAATGTGGGATATACCCACAATGGTATACTATTCAGTCTCAAAAAAGAAGGAAATTCTGACATGTGCTACAACATGGATGAACCTTGAGGTCATTATGCTCAGTGGAATAAGCCAGTCACAGAAAGACACATATTGTGTGATTCCACTTATCGGGGGCATCTAGAGTATCTATAGTGAAACTCACACTGAGGACATTCAACGTCGGTTTGATTGGCTCAACCCTACTCAGACTTTCCTAAATGTCCCCTAAGTCCTCCACTTCAATATCACCTCCTTCGAGAAGTCCTCCCAGATTACCCCCTATAAAGCATGTCTTCCTCTGTTATTCTCTACTTTAGGGATCAGCACACTTTCTGTAAAAGACAGGTTGCAAGTATGTTAGGCTTTGTTGGCCATTGTTCTCTTGCTTAATGCAACAGGAAAGCAGCAATAAGCATTATGGAAACCAGTAGTTTTGGCTGTGTTCCAATAAAACTTTATTTATGGACACTGAAATGTAAATTTCATATAATTTTCATGTGACAAAAATATTCTTCTTTTGACTTTTTTTCAATCATTTATAAATGTAAAAACAATAATTAGCTTGGGGGCCATGATTTGCCACTAACTCATTCTCCTGTTGGTTTCTGTCATACCACCAATTACAACTGATGATATTTTAAAAAAGATTTTATTTATTTATTTGAGAGAGAGAGCCTGAGTGGAGGGAGGGGCAGAGGGAGAGAGAAGCAGACTCCACGATGAGCAGGGAGCCCAACGCAGGGCTCCATCCCAGGACCCTTGGATCATGACCTGAGCTGAAGGCAGATGCTTAACCAACTGAGCCACCCAGGCACCCCACAACTGTTAATAATTTTTTTTGTCTCTCTCCCATATCATCCAATAAACCCCTTGAGGCCAAGAATTATGTGTATTTTGTTCACCACTATGTCCCTAACCCCTTGGAAGGAACGGTATTTGATAGAGTTTTAATAAATATTTGTTGAGTGAAAGAAAAATGAAAAAAGTCAGCTTCCCTTTCTGAGCCTCAATTTTCTCCTCTGTAAAATGGGACTAATAATATACCTGCCTTATGCCAAGGGTGAAAGGGTGTAAACCAATGTTTGTGCTGTCCAGTATGTAAGCCACTGGTCACATGCAGCTGTTGAGCCCTTGAAATGTGGTGTGACTGAGAAACTGAACTTTTAATTTTACTTAATTGTAATTAATTTAAGCTAAGATTTAAAAAATGGATCCTTGGGGCGCCTGGGTGGCTCAGTCGTTAAGCGTCTGCCTTCAGCTCAGGTCATGATCCCAGGGTCCTGGGATCGAGCCCCGCATCAGGCTCCCTGCTTGGCAGGAAGCCTGCTTCTCCCTCTCCCACTCCCCCTGCTTGTGTTCCCTCTCTCGCTGTCTCTCTCTCTGTCAAATAAATAAATAAAATCTTTAAAAATAAAAAAATAAAAAATGGATCCTCGATTCAGTTATTGGGAAACCTTTAATTATGCTCGGAACAGCTTGAGTCTGTGAATCTGCTTCTTCAACTGCCAATGTTACAAAATTTGAATAGAGATCAAGCATTTTTAATGAAAATTTAGTGTCGGAATTCACATGTGCTGTCCTGAGAACGTTTCAAGTCTTAGTACAGAAAAAAGTAAAATGTTTCGGTAATTTTTATATTGGTTGCATGTTGAAATGGTAACATTTTGGATATGAGTTAAGTAAAATAGTATAATTAATGTCACCTGCTTCTTTTTACTTCCTTAACATGGCTAGCAGAAATTTTGAAATTACATGTGGGGCTCACATATTTCAATTGGACATCGCTGGTCTAGCACATAGATGGTGCCCAATACATACCATTTGAATTGATTAGATGTGATTAAATTAGCTGGGGGTTGATGCGGGGAATCACATAAGGTGTAATGGGTAATTGGACCACGAGGGGGCGCTCACACCCGGATGAAATTCTCCCCTCACTCCCACCTGAGTCCCACCCGTGAATTCCTGTGGCCCTCGCCTACCCAGAATTAGCCACTTACAATCCTCGCTCATGCCATGGAGCCATTTGAGATAAGAACTGAGATAGGACTTGCTGGCCTTCCCTCGTTCCCATTACCATGCCCCATGCAGGCAACGAGTCAAGGGACTATTTGCCCTAAGAAGTTGTCAGAAGGGGGTGGAAAACAAAGGTAGGAAAACAAAGGCTGTAAATCCCCCAGCTGCTAAGCACCAAAGCCTCAGGTCCAGGTGCGAGGCAGGAAGAATCAGGAAGCAGAACCGGTTTTGTTTCTCTGCTTATGCAGCCATGTTCAAGTGCAATGTGGTAAAACTTAGTTAAATCAAACATCTGCAGATTTCACTGCCCGGCGATTTCACTCTTTTTGGTGAAGAGGCTGAAGAAGTCCTCACAACTCGCCCACTAGGGGGCAAAGTGCTCATCACAGTGTTGTTTATGGCGGGGGGGCGGGGGGTGGTGTCAAAGGCAACACGGTGTCCCTCACTGGGGAGGAGGAGGTGCCCCTGAGTGTCCAGGGCGGACGATTCTGCAGCCACCGGAAGTAACGGACGAGGCTGTACCCCTAGCAACTGGGGTGGATCAGAGTGGCAAGACTAGGAAACAGAGCTAGACCTTCCACCCAATGCTGTTGATGTAAATTTGAGATCCATCCATCCCAAACAAAAATACACAATGCGTAAGAACACCTACGAACAAAAGGATACAATAAACATGACAGTGGCAACTCTAGCAGGGAAGGAACAGAGGGGTGGGTGGTGAGAGCAACGTGGAGTAACTAAGTAGGAAATAAATCAAACTGACACCAGCTTTGTGTGAACCAGGTGGTTAAGCCTACTGCTGGGGTCAGACTGCCTGTGTTGGAATTAATTAATAATTAAGCTCTTTCACTTAATCACTGGGTGGCCTCAGGCAAATTAGGTAACCTCTCAGTGCCACATCTGCCTCATCCATAAAGTGAAATGACAAGAGTCCCTACTTACAGGGTTGTTCCAAGGATTAAATAAGAAGACGTATAGAGTTTAGAACAGTACATAGCAAGCACTATCTAAGTGCTGGCTATTTTTATAAGCTTTATGAAATGAAGATTATGATTTACTTAATCTTTTGTACCTGAGGTTATTAAAAATGGAAGGAAGGGGTGCCTGGGTGGCACAGTTGGTTAAGCCTCTGATTCTTGGTTTCAGCTTAGCTCGTGATCTCAGGGTTGTGAGATTGAGCCCCGTGTCAGGCTCCACACTCTGTGTGGAGTCGGCTTAAGACTGTCTCTCCCTCTGTCCCTACCTGCCTCTAAAATAAGCAAATAAATAAATACATACAAAAAAAATTGAAAAAATAAAAAAAAGGAGGGAAGGGGGGCCCTTGGAGCTGGGGAGGGGAACGAGATTCGAGAACGAGAGGAAACAATAGATTTGGAGGTGAACATGGGGACTTCTGAGTGTGGCGGGGTGGGAGGACATGAAAGATGCCTGTATTAGTCAGGGTAGGCCGGATTATGCTGCTATAACAGGCAGTCCCAATATCTCAATGGCTTAAGAAAACAAACTTATTTTTCACTAATGTCATTATGGCTGGCTGGTTAAGACTCTGGCAGAGGGAAAAGAAGAAGAAAACCCACATTCACTCTTAAAAGTTTCCATTCAAATTGAGTCACATGGCCATACCACACTTCATGAAAGTGAGGAAGAACGATCCTTCGTGCACCCAGAAGGACTGAGAGTTGGAATATTTGTGAGCAGCTTGAATGACTGGCTCAAAGCCCTGTTTAAGCTTAGGGATCTGAGAGCTGAGACAACTTGTCCCTCAAGTCTGGGGCTGGTTCAGAGAAGTTACATCTTGCCATTATGGTGGGCAGTGTAACAGTCACCCGTCGCTGTGTAACAACAACAACAAAAAATCCAAAACACAATGCCTAAAAATAACAATAAACATTTGTTATCTCATAGTTTCTGTGGGTCAGGAATTAGAAAGTGGCTGAGCTACATACACAGGGCTGGCTCAGAGTCCCATGATGTCAGCCTGCGCTGTAATCACCCAAAGGCAAGACTGGGGCTGGAGAATCTGCCTCCATGGTGGCTCGCTCGCAAGCTGGTACTGGCCCTTGGCAGAAAGCCTCAAATCCCTGCTCTTACAGGCTTCTCAAAGGTCCACAAGGTATACCAGCTGGCTTCTTCCAGGGTGAACATTCCAAGAGAAAGCCAGATGAAGGAGCCATGTCTTTTGTGACCCAGCCTCTGAAATCACACACCATTACTTCTACCATGTTTTATTGATTAGAAGCAAGCTATGGAGTCTGGCTCACATCGGAGGGAAGGGGATTAGTCTCCACCCTTTGAAGGAAGGAGGATCAAAGAATTTGCAGATGTATTCTAAAACTCCCCCAGGCAGCCAGGCGGAATGGGGGGAGGTATGTGTTTGGCCATGGGAAGGCTCTGCACATGTTGGATAGGCTCAGCGGCATTATGGGAAATGCGGTGGAAATTGCTAGTTGACACCAAAATCTGGTCCCCCTTGAGCATGTACAAGTGCCACACACTACTCTAGTTACTCTTGTTTAATCCAAGTAATTCTCACGACAACCCCACGAGGTAATAAAACACCTAACATTTATGGAGCACTTATTACATGCCAAGCATTGTCCTAACTATGCTTTACACACGCCAACTCATTTAGTTTCACAACAATTCAAGGAGACAAGGAGGTACAGTTTTGACCCCCATTGATAAATGGGAAAACCGAGGACCAGAGAGGTTAAGTAACGATTCTAAGGGGGAACAGCTGGTGAGTTGCGAGAGCTGGGATTTGAACCCGGGCAGTCCAAATCCCGGGTCCATGCTCTTGACCACTGCACTATGTTATAAAGAAAACAGGGTATGCTTCATGCACCCATTGCCACTGGAGAAAGTTGTACCTGCCGCTCCAAAATTTTCGGAGGGTTCAATGTGCTCCATGACCCTCGTGGAGTAATTGACATAATATAGTGTATTGTCTAAATGAAGGGGATCTTGAGCACATTTAATCAGCACACAGCTTTAAAAAAAAGTCCTTAGTTGACAGATGTGGAAACTGAGGCTTAGCAGGGTCAAGCCACTCCCGCTGGGCTGTGTAGGGAGGGACAGGAGCAGGAGTGGGGCCAGGCAGCCAGGATGAGGTCAGTGGAGCCCTGCTGGGCCACGCTAATGGCCTGGTTTGGCGTTGGTGGGAGGCTGAAAGAATACCAGGGAAACGGTTGGAGGGATTTGGCGTTGAGCCCAGAAGAGGCGGCAGATTAGAGGAGGCAGCTCCAAGGTTGGGTGGGGGTGGGGTGGGGGTGCAGTGAGTGGGTTGGGGAGCAGTGTTGGTATGATGGGGAGGGGCGGGGAGAGTGGTGGGGGGTGGGGGAGATGTGGGGTGCGGTGGGGGAGGGATGCGGTGGGGTGCGGTCCCACAGTCCACCGCCCGGACCCAGCCCCCTCTCCCGTCCACACCGCCTGGTTGCAGAAGCCGCAGCTTGTCCTCATGTGCTGGTGTGGGAAGATGAATTGGGACAATTACTTTGGAAACGGTCTGGCGGGACCCAGGAGGTCTGGCCAATGCACATCCCCTCGCCCGTGTGTGCTCCGTGAGAAGTGTGTGCACACGCGTCCGCGTACCGGGCGCCCACAGCCACGCTCTTTGTAACGCTCCCAAGCCAGAAACAACCCAGATGTCCATCACCAGGAGACTGACTGCATAAACGCACGGTGCTTTTGTAGATTAGTAAAAGGGCATTGCTGTCCTTCAGTTTTCTAGTGACTGGTTGCAAAAATCATACGTTGCAGCTTTGTGGTTCTTAAAATATTTCAGATATTCTTGAACTATGAACCATCTTAACCTCACTGTCTTGCCAGATCGCCAACGCTGTACCTTCACTGCTAATGACCCTCCTCTTCACACGGGGACACGAACTTCCTGTCTGCTCCGCCTAACAATGTTCATTTGGGTCTGTGATGTTCTGTAAACACTGCCTTCCTCCCAGGGGGCCCCTGTACGGCTAACCCATGGGTGAAAATACAAGGTTGGACCTTTCAACCACCAGAACAAAATTGTTTTAATTGACAGTTGCAGAAATGTGGAGTGGTTTTCCGCTGATGATCTTTTGCTAATGCAGTCGGCCGTATGTTTTGCGTGTGTGACAATACATCCTTGGATCATAAGAACAGAACACAATCCACACTGTGGCACGTTCATCTCATTCATTCATTCCGCACAGAGCTGGGACAAATGGTCGCCAGACGCACACCATGTTGGATGCATTTCTTACACATGACTTCAAGCCAAAGAAGTCACACAAAGGAGATGTGATCTGAGATTCCTTTGACAGAAAGCTCAGCACAGGCCAAAGCAAACAACAGGATCAAGTAAACGGACCAGGAAATCCGGGGAGGGGGGCGGGGGGAGGGATGATGGAGAAGTGAGGGGGGAGGAGGGGGGCATGAGGAGGGGGTGCAGGGTTCTGTTTTGTGACTTGCTGGTGACTACAAGGGTTTCATTTTACAGCCATCAGCTACGCTGCAAGTTGTGACTTCTAAAATCAATTAATATTTTATTCTTAGAGGAAGGATAATTGACTGACATGATCTGATCTACATTTTACAAATTGTGGTAGAACACACACAACATAGAATTTACCATTGGAACCATTTTATTTATTTATTTATTGTTTGTTTGTTTATTTATTTATAAAAAGATTTCATTTATTTATTTTGAGAGAGAGAGAGAGCACACGAGAGAGGGGAGAGGGGCAGAGGGAGAGGGAGAAAGAGAGTCTCCAGCAGGCTCCACACCCAGTGTGGAGCCCAACGCAGGGCTCGATCTCACGACCCTGAGATCATGACCGGAGCTGAAATCAAGAGTCAGCCGCTTAACTGACTGAGCGACCTAGGTGTCCCTATTTTTTTTTTAAGTTTTATTTATTTAAGTAATCTCTACATCCCACATGGGGCTCGAACCCACGACCTCGAGATCAAGAGTCACATGCTCTTTCCACTGAGCCAGCCAGACACCCCCATTTTAACCATTTTCTAAGTGTACAGTGCTGTGGCATTAAGTACATTGAGTACATCACCACCATCCGTCTCCAGACCCATGAGATCCTGACTCTCCATTCCCGCTCCCCTCAACCCCTGGCATCCAATATTTTATTTTCTGACTCTCTGAATTTAACTGCTCTAAGTACCTCGTATGAATGGAATCGGGCAGTGTTTGTGTTTCTGTGACTGGCGTATTTCACTCAGCATAATGTCCTCAAGGTCCATCCATGTTGTAGCAGGTAGCAGAATGTCCTTCCTTTTTAAGGCGGATTAATATTCCCCTGGTTGGATAGACCACATTTTGTTTATCCATTCATCCCTCGACAGATACTTGGGTTACTTGCTTGCACATTATGGGTTATATAGCTTTCTGGTTGTGTGTAATATTTGACAGTAAAAAAGCTTTAAAAATAACATGCAGGGCTATTTGCTGGGTAAATAGCACACATGCACGCTTGAGCATTTGCACGTGTGTGTGAGTGCACACTCGCGCGTGCGCACTCACGCACACACACACACACACCTCGGCCTGGGCCTGGGTGTCACCGTGAGACAGAGGTGGGGCCCATGACCTGTCTCCTGGGGCATTTCTCATACCCACGGGGTGGGGTGAGGTCACACCTACCCACCAGCTTCTCTCTACTTCAGTCACCTGCCCTGAGGGAGCTACGCCATCTCTTCAGTTCCAGGTGGCCTCTGGGCCCAGGACACCTCTGCACACTCGTGCCCTCCCCAGCCCCGGAGCTTCCCTGCAAACAGCTGCCCCCACTGCCACCCCCTTTCCCAGCACAGCTGGGCTAGTGAGGTGACCCCAGGCTGTCCGCCCTCCTGCAGCCCCCGCTGTCCTCCCCATTCCTCCAACTCTGTCCCTCACTGTTTTTCTCTTTTTGTCTCTCCCTCTCTTTGGGTCTCTGTCCCTGATCTCTGGATCTCAATCCTTCTGTGCCTTTTTTCTTGGCTTGCTTTTCCTTTTCCTTTTTCTGCCTTCCTGCCTTTCCTCGACCTGTGTTCAAGGAGCCACCTACTCTCTGCGGGACCTTGGGCAAGAGCCTTCGCCTCTCTGTGCCCTCCCAACTGAGACACTACTGACATTTGGGGAGAGATGAGTCTTCTTGAGGGGGGGCATCCTATGCACTGTCATCCCTTGACCTTCACCCACCAGATGCAAATAGCACTCCACCCCCAGTTGTGACAACCATAGCTGTCTGTAGGTATTGCCAAGGTCCCCCATTTAAGAACCAGTGAATAAACATTAGTCAAGAGAGTGAAGTGATCAAGAGAATGGGTGAGTGAAGACCTAATCACAGTGTAAAACTGTGGGGTTTCAAAAGACACCATCAAGAAAGTGAAAGGATGGGGTCACCTGCCTGGCTCAGTTGGTAGAGCATGCAACGCCTGATCTCAGGGTCATGAGTTTGATCCCCACGTTGGGCATAGAGCTTACTTAAAATTATATTGCATTACATTAAAAAAAAAAAAAAAGAAAGTGAAAAGATGACCCACAGGATGGAAGAACGTACTTGCAAATCACAATTATGGTAAGTGACTTGACTTATATCCAGTATATATAAAGGACTCTAACAATAAAACAATTGAAAAAATAAATAACCCAATTAAGAAATGGGCAAAGAACTTGAATAGACATTTCTCCAGAGAAGATGTAGAAATGGTCAAGAAGCACATGGAAAGATGCTTAATGCCATTAGTCGTCAGGGAAACACAAACCACAGTGAGCGACCATCTCACACCACTGGGATGGCTATAATCAAAGAGTCAGATGTTATTAAGTGTTGGCCAGAATGTGCAGAGACTGGAACCCTCATGCATTGCTGGGGTGGGGGGCGGTAAAATAGTGCAGCTACTCTATAAAAACAGTCTGGATCTTCCTCAAAAACTAAACACAGAATTACCGTATGACCCAGCAATTCCGCTCCTTGGTAAATATCCAAAAGAATTGAAAGCCTATGTCCATGAGAGAAAGAGTGTACATGCATGTTCAGAGCAGTGCTACTCACAATCGTTGGGAGGTGAAAATGGCCCAAATGCCCATCAGCTGATGAATGGATAAACGAAATGTGGCCCATTCATGCAGTGGAATATTATTCAGCCACAAAAAGGAACGAAGCCCTGACACATGCTACAACATGAATGAATCTTGAAAACATTATGCTAAGTGAAAGAAGCCAGACACAGAAGACTATGTATTGTAGGATGCCGTTCATATGAAATGTCCAGAATAGGTGAATCCATAGAGACAGAAACCAGAGTAGTGGTGGCCAGGGCCTGGGGGCTGGGTGGACTGGGGAGTAATTGCTAATGGGTGTGGGTTTCTTTTTGGGGTGATAGTTCCTTCCCTGAACCTCAGTGTTCCCATCTGTAAAATGAGGATGTATTAATAGCTCTACAATATTTTTGTTGTGAGGGGCAAATGGGATGATGCATTTAAAGTCCTTATCCCATAAATGTGAGCTGGAAGCAGCAGGAGACGTATCCCACTGGATCCCCTCAGAAATTCTGAATGGTGGGGCGCCTGGGTGGTTCAGTTGGTTAAGCGTCTGCCTTTGGCTCAGGTCACGATCTAGGGGTCCTGAAATCGAGCCCCACATCAGGCTCCCTGCTCAGTGTGGAGTCTGCTTCTCCCTCTCCCTCTGCCCTTCCCCCCCGCTCGTGCTCTCTCTCTCTCAAATAAATAAATAAATAAATAAATAAATAAATAAAATCTTAAAAAAAAAAAAAATTCTGATTGGTGAAGACCCAGCCCCCTCCTTTCTCTCTCCCCCTGGCCCTAACCTCCTCTCTGGCCTCCCTGCCCTCAGTCTCCCCACTCCAGTCCATTCCCTCCGGGGCCCCAGAGCTGACCCTGCCCCTCCTTTGTGCATAGCCCTCCCATGGCTCCCTACCCTCCCCAGGACAAACCTGGCCTGGCAATGGAGACACCCGGCCATACTCTCCCTTGTATCACCTTCACTGTAGACTCAAGCATTCGGGGATGGCCTGACTCACAACCCCATACCCTTGTCCATGCCAGTTTCCTCTGCCTCCAGTGCCCTCCGCATTCACTCCTTCCCCACCTGCCCAGTGAACTCAGTTCCATGCTGAAGTCGAAGCCTGTCATATGCCCTTTGACCTAGCAACTCCAATTCTAGGAATCCAGCCTTCAGATAACACCCAGACATGAGCTCAGAGAACTAGGCACAAGGACGTTTGTTCACTGCGGCACTGCTAATCATGGCAGAGGAGGGAATAACCTAAACACTCATCAGGAGGGGACCGCAGGATAAATCCCAGGAGGAGGCTGTGAAATAGGAGAATGGGATAGATGAGCATGAGTACAGACAGATGCCTCTTCAAGATGCATTACTAAGTGAAAAATGCAAGGCACAAAACCCCGTGTATTCTGTGCTCTGCACCTTCCCAGCTCACTGAGTGACCTTGGGAAAATTACTTTGCCTCTCTGAACCTCCATTTCCTTGTCTATAAAGTGGGATGTTCATAATCTCAGAGGTCACAGTAAAGATTAAGTAACGAAACATGCTGGAAAACATACAAATAGTTAGCATTCAGAAATAGAGCAAATAGTAAGCATTCAGAAAATGTTAGTTTTTTTCCCTTTTATTTTTTTTTGGGGGGGAAGGGGCAGAGGCAGAGGGAGAGAGAGAAGCTTAAGTAGGCTCCATGCCCAGTGTGGAGCCTGACGTGGGGCTCAATCCCACGACCCTGAGATTCCGACCCAAGCCAAAATCAAGAGTTGGACGCTTAATCACCCAAGCGCCCCCAGAAAATGTTAGCTTTTAATATTAGGGCAGAGGTTGGAAACTTTTTCTGGGAAGGGCCAGATAGTCAATATCTTTGCCTTTGTAGACCATATGGTCCCTGTTGCAACCACTCAGCTCTGTTATTGTAGCCCACAGACGGTCGCAGACGGTGTATCAGCAAATGGATGCAGCTGTGTTCCAAACAAAGTGTTTAATGGAACAGACAGCCGGCCCCTAGGCCATCATTTGCCAACCCCTTTATTAGAACTGAAAAAGAGGGGCGCCTGGGTGGCGCAGTTGGTTGAGTGTCTGACTCTTGGTTTTGGCTCAGGTCATGGTCTCAGCGTTCTGGAATCGAGCCCCATGTCAGGCTCCAGGCTCAGCGAGGAGTCTGAGGATTCTCTCTTCCTTTGCCCCTCCTCCCACTGTGCTCTCTCTCTCTCTTTCAAATAAATAAATAAATCTTAAAGAAAAAAAAGAATTGAAAAAGAGACAATTATTTATTTTTATAGGCTTTGTATGCCTCTCTAATCTCTGAACTCTTGTCTCTCACAGTCCTTATCAGACTGCACTGTGGTATCAGTTTCTCTTTCCCTATGGGGCTCCAGCCCTCCCCACCAGCAGACATTGAACACTCCCAGGGCAGGAGCCTTATCTGAGCTACATGGGTCTCTAGAACCCAGCCTCCATCCCTGTTCTAGGAACACAGCAGAAACATTTATTGCATTCATTCATTCATGGAGGCATCACACACCCCAACTACATGCCAGGTGCTGTTCTAGACCCTGAGACTATAACACAGACACAAACTCCTGGAGCTTATGTTGTAAAGGGGGAGACAGTCCATCAGTCAAATAGACACCCGAAATATATAAGTTATTAGATGGTCCCGTGCACCCAAGAGAAGTAAATAAAGCAGGAAGAGAGGATGAGAGGTGAGGGAAGTGTTGCTAATTTCTATGGTTCAGCCAGTGGAGGCCTCACTGTGATGGTGGAGGTCAGGAAGGAGACGAGCGAGTGAGTCATGGGGATTTCTCAGAGACGAAACTTTGGGTGGATGGGACAGCAAGTGCAAAGATCCTGAGGTGGGAACAAGCCTGGAATTTTCAAGGAACGGCAAAGAAATCAGTGTGACAGCAACTGAGTGCATTGGGGAAAGAGTTGAAGATCCGAGGCAGGGTCACAGGCTGGATGGGGGCACTAGAGGGACAGTAATCCCAATCATGAAGTCTCCACCCTCATGACCTAATCACCCCCCTCCCAAATTCTCACCTTCTAATACGTTCACTTTGAGGATTAGGATTTCAACATACAGATTTTAGGAGGACACAAACATTCAGACCATAGCAAGAATCCCTGTTGAGGATCCCTGATTTAATGTGATCATGCCTGTGGCAGTCAGAATAAAGTGGGGTCTGCTGCAGTAGCAAACCAACCCCAACTCCCAGAGACATAAAACAGCAAAGGTCTGCTTCTTACTCGCGCTCATGACTCTCACTGGCAGCTGAGGACTTCGCTTCCAAATCCCCGTAGTCCCCCATATTAAACTCAGGCGGACCAAAGAGCCACTCTTGGGGGCATTACTGCCAGTTAGAGGAAGAAGGCAATGTGCTTCCTTCCTTCCAGAAATGAGGAGTATTCCAAGGGGCGCCTGGGTGGCTCAGTCGGTTAGGCGTCTGCCTTGGGCTCAGGACATGATCCCGGGGTCCTGGGATCGAGCCCCGCATCGGGCTCTCTGCTCCGCGGGAAGCCTGCTTCTCCCTCTCCCTCTCCCCCTGCTTGTGTTCCTTTTCTGGCTGTGTCTCTCTGTCAAATAAATAAATAAAATCTTTAAAAAAAAGAAACGAGTATTCCTGCCATCATTTCATTGGCCCAAGCAAGTCACATGATAGGAAGTGCAAACTTACCAGGTCCTGCGAAGCAGAGAAAAAACTAAATATCTGTGAACACCCTACTACACTGCTTCAACATTTGCAGGTCGGAATTCATATTATTTTACTATATGTTATTTTCACTGTGTTTCTCCTTTCTTTATTTTTTAAGCAGGCTCCACGCCCAACGTGGGGCTTGAACTCACGACCCTGAGATCAAGGGTCTCATGCTCTACCCACTGAGCCAGCCAGGTGCTCCTCCTTTATTTTTTAATTGATATTTAAAAATTGATTGATTATGTGTTAATTGATTTTTTTTTAAATTACCTCTACAGATACGTAATTGATTTTTTTTAGGTTATGTTATCTGTGAATTTATTTCAGCAGAGTAAAAGGGTATGAGAAACATTTTTGTTGTTGTTGTTGTTTAAGGATTTATTTATTTTGGGGGGGTAAGGGCAGAGGGCAAGAGAGAGAGAATCTCAAGCAGACTCCACGCCAAGTGCGCAGCCCAATGTGAGGCTTGACCGATGACCCTGAGATCATGACCTGAGCTGAAATCAAGAGTCGGATACTTAACTGACTAAGCCACCCAGGCGCCCCAAGAAATGTTTGTTGTAAAAAGAGGACATGGCGTACCCAGCAACAGGATGTACGTATGTTCACCAAAATCTGCATACGGAGGTAGGGATTGGCAGACTACAGCCTGGAGGCCAAAAATGGTCTGTGGCCTGACTTTGGGTGGCCCAGAGCTAAGAATGGTTTTATATTTTTGGGGTTGTAAAAAAGAAAAAAAAAAAAAGAATTAGAAGAATATGTGATAAAGATCATATGTGGCCCATAAAACCTAAAATATTTACTATCCAGCCCTTTACAGAAAATGTTTAACAACCTCTGTACTAGAATGTTCTTAGCAGTCCTATTGTAATAAACTGAAACTGGAAACCACACAAACACCCATTCACAGTTGGATGAATAAATACATAGTGTTATATTTGTACAATGGAATGCCATCCAGCAGGGGTTGACAAACTTTTTCTGTTAAGGGCCAGATAGTAAATATTTTCGGCTTTCTGGGCCATATGGTCTCTACCACAGCCATTGTAGCAAACAGCTATAGACAACGGTGAATGAAGGGATGTGGCCGTGTTCCAATAAAACTTTATTTGTAAAACGGGCAACAGGCTGGTTCTGGCCCCCAGGCTGTAGTTTGCCAACCCCTGCCACACAGAAATGAGAATAAACAATCTACAACATAAGCCCATGTGGATACGTTATGTTAAGTGAAAGGAAAGCCGGCTGCACAGTTCCCTTTACATGAAATTCGAGACCAGGAACGTTCTCCTCTATGGTGTTCGAAGTGAGGATGGGGCTGGAGTGTTCTGCTTTCGAATCTGGCTTCACTGGCGTGCTCACTGTATGGTAATTCCTTGAGCTGCGCACTTATGATGGGAGAGCCTCTTTTGTGTGCGTGTTATTCCAAATAAAGGCTGGCATGGTCTGAGATCACGCACAGCAGCTGGCGCACGGCCGAGGCCCCCAGCCTCTCTCTGGAAGCAGGATCTGACCGGCTTCTCAGCCCCGCAGCTGTTGGGACTTCTCAGAGCGGCTGATGGAGTGAATTCGACGCGGTGGAAAAATTCTCAGATTCTTACCAGAACCACGCCTCCCTGACTACTCTCTGCCAGTTTCAAACCAGGAAATGAGCAAAAGAAAAAAACAAAAAACAAAAACAAGTTAAAATACCTCCGAGATGCCAAGGGAAATGTCAAAAATGCCAGGTGATGAAATTCACGTTCATCATTCATAACAGAGAGGTGTCGACTCGTCTCCTTCAGGCTGTGACTCAAGTGTCCCCTACAGAGAGAGACCTTCCCAGGCCATCTGATGGTGCGACCATCAGAAGCTAGGAAGAAGCAAGGAAGAATTCTCTCCTCTGGATTTCGAAGGGAGCATGGCCCTGCCAACACCTTGATCTCTTCTGTCCTTCCACAACTGTAGGACAACACATCTCTGTTGTTCCAAGCCACCCGATCTCATGGCACTTCTGCATGGCAGCCCCAGGGAAAGGATCCAGTGTGTGTCATCATCAGACTTATTATTTATCTTGTTTATTCTCTCCCCACTGGGATGTGAAATCCGCAAGGGCCAGGATTTGTGTCCGTCTTGTCCACTGCCACATCCCCAGGGACTAGCCCAGAGCTTGTCATCATAGGTGATCAGTAAGTGTTTGTTGAATTAATTCATTTAGGTGTTCTGAAAACACAGAGTGAGCACTTTCTTTGTATCGATGCACTGTGGGGAGGGAGGGAGCGTCTAGGCGTCGTTGATAATGCCCTCAGCAAGCTCACATGCTGAGAGGACAGTCACAAAACACAGACGAAAGTAACCAGACAGTCTGCAGGAAATGAGTGTGGAGGAGGAGCTCGGCGGGTCAGCAGACAGATCAGTGAGGGCTGGGCAGTGAGGAAACACTTTCAGGAGGAATCGGGATTTGAGGTGAGGACTGACAGGTTGAATTATGTCTCCCTAAAAAGATATTGAAGTCTTGACCCCCAGGACCTATGAATGTGACTGTATTTGGAAATAAGGTCTTGGCAGACGATCAAGTTAAGGTGACATATTAGGGTGGGCCCTAATCCAATAGGACTGATGCCTCATAAAAAAGGGGAAGGTTGTGGGGCGCCTGGCTGGCTCTGTTGGTGGAGCCTGTGACTCTTGATCTCGGGGTTGTAAGTTCGAGCCCCATGTTGGGGGTAGAGATAGCTAAAAGGGCGGGGGCAGGAACTTGGGCACGGACACACACATACAGAGGGAAGACCACGTGAAGGCAGAGAAAACATCACGTACAAGTCAGGAACGCCTGAAGCCGAAGCTGCCAGAAGCTGGCAGAAACGCCTGGTACAGATTCTCCTTCAGAGCCTCACAAAGAACCCACCTGGCCGACATCTTGGTTTTCAGCTTCTAGATTCCAGAACCGTGGACAAAACACGTCTGTTGTCTGAGCCACCCAGTTTGTGGAGCTGGTTATGGCGACTCTAGCGAGCAACTCCAGATGGGTAAAACCCAGATATGTGGGGAAGAGCAGGGAGCCAACGCTCAGAGGTTGAAAATGTCTGCCTCTGCTGTACTTCCATTTCCTGTTCTCAGAGTTCATCTCCTGCCTGTGTTCTCTCTACCCCCTTGCTCAGCGTTTTAAAAAAACTATCACCACCTGATATCATATCATATATCATATATTTTATTGCTTACTTGTTCATTGTCCGTCTCCCCCACCCCCAGAAGGTGAGATCCAGAAGAAAGAAACTCTCTGTGTTGCTCGTGGTGGTATTCCCTGCCCTGAGTAGGTGTTCAAAAATTCGTGTTGGATTTTTAAGAATGCAGGCACTGGAACACGATGCTGTGGGTTCAAGCCCCAGTTCTGCCCCTCACTTGTTTCTCTCTGACCCTGTTCCTACATTGGCAAAATTGAGACAATGGTATCGAGAGGGTTAGACCAAGATGTTGTGTGTCAAGTTCTTGCCACATGTGGCTCATTTTCTTTTATCATTTTTTTAAAGATTTTGTTTATTTATTTGACAGAAAGAGAGAGAAAGCACAAGCAGGGAGAGTGGCAGAGGGAGAGGTAGAGGCAGGCCTCCCGCTGAGCAGGGAGCCCGATGCGGGACTCGATCCCAGGACCCTGGGATCACGACCTGAGCCGAAGGCAGACACCCAACTGGCTGAGCCACACAGGCGCCCTCATTTATCATTTTGAGATCATTTCAGATGTCACCAAAAAAGTTGCAAAAATAATGTGAAGAATTCCCATAATTTCTCACCCAAGTTTCTCCAATGTTAATGCCTTACATAACCACAGTAAATGATTAAAACCATGATATTAACCTTGTAAATTGCCTATGAACCAACCTACAGACCTTATTCAGATTTCACCAATATCCCAGTCCTGTTCTTTTTCTGATCCAGGATCTCACATCACAATTAGTTGTCATGTCTCCTTAGTCTCCATCACAATCTGTGATGCTTCTGTCTTTTGTTGTCTTTCATGACCTTGACCCTTTTGAGAAGTGCTGGCCATTTATTTTATAGAATGGCCCTCAGTTTGGATTTGTTTGATGTTTTCCTTATGATTAGATTCAGGTTATGCACTTTGGGCAGGAACACTGTGGAAGTGATGCTATGTCCTTCTTGGTGCATGACATCAGGAGGTCCACGATGTTGGGAGGTCCCATGACCGATCATATTAGTTTTGATCACTTGCCTAAGGCACAGTCTTTCTAGTGTCTCCTCTGTAAACTTCCTATTTTTTACACAGGGTTCATCTGATGCTAACTATTATTTATTATTTTTTCCAACACACATTTACTGAGCACCCACTAAATGCCCAGGTCCTTCCCAAGATGTTGTGGTGACCAAGATGAGTAAGACTTTTCCCTGCTGGAACGTCATACTCTCATGAGGAAGATTGAAAGGTGGCCAGGAACTCACAAGAGAGAGAGACCAGCGGGTGACTAAGGTCTTGAAGGGTAGTGCAGAGGTGCAGGGGGTGTGTACTGGTTTGTCTGAGGAAGTCAGAGAAGGCTTCCTGGAAGAAGGGATATTTGAGTTGGGTGTTGAAGGATGAATAGGAGTTCACCCGGGAAGAGGAAGAGAATTCTGGGTAATGGGAGCAGTGTTTGTGCAAAGATGAAAGAGACCATTTCCAGTGCCAAGATGAAGGTCTGGGTTATTGTTCTAGAAGCACTGGGAAGCCATGAGAGGACTGTGAGCAGGGGATGATCAGGATCAGCTCTGGGTATAGAAAGACTTTCTGGGGCCCTATGAAGGACAGTCCAAAGGGGAGAGAGCCTGCAGGCCTGGGAGGAGAATAGGGTAAGGGTTCAAGATGGAGAGGAGGAGGCCTGAATTGAGGCTGTGGCCAAGGGAATGGTGAGAAGGGCAGGGGGTGCGCTGCTGGGAGGGTTGAGCAAGGAGGAGAGAGGCAGCGCCCCTGTTAACTAACCTAGATACACGGATATATAGAGAGGCCATTTACTAAGAGGGAGAGTACAGGTATTATAGCGGGTTTGGCAGGAAAGATAATGAACCCCATTTTAGTGTAAGTCGATGGCACATTTTTTTTTTTTGGTAAACTCTACACCCAACATGGGGCTTGAACACACAACCCCAAGATCAAGAGTCGCATGCTTTTCCAACTGAGCCAGCTGGGATCCCCAATGTGCATGGAACATTGAAGAAAGATTTCCCTAAAAAAAAAGAAAAAGAAAAAGAAAAAGAAAGAAAGAGAGGAAGGAAGGAAGGAAGAAAGGAAAGAAGGAAGGAAGGAAAGGAAGGAAGGGAGGGAGGAAAAAAGGAAGGGAGGGAGGGAGGGAGAAAGAAAGACTTCCCGGATGGCTGGCCCCAAGAGGTGTGTGGAACTGAAGAGTTAATCCCTCTGCTATTTGGAAAAGAAAGGGCTTGGCTGGAATGTCTTTCTCTCTTGCTCCTCTTATTTCCCTGGGAATGAACATAAGTCAGATAACAGGGTCAAGAAAGTACCTGGCACTCAGTAAATACTCATTAGCTGGCAGTTCTGTGTGTATTTTTTTTAACGTAATGAGTACCTACCAAGTGCCAGACAATTATTATTATGGTTGGATGTTTTTTCCCTCATTCTTGCCTCTTCTTTATTTCTTCCTTTCCTCACCCCCAGTGGTAAGGCAGTTGTCTGGCACAATAATACATCCGTGTAATCTTAGGAAATATAGTTACTTCTGCAAGAGATGGGTTGGTTTCCCTGTAGATACTTCTAGAACTTTCCGTGATGGAAATGTTGCCTATCTGTGCCTTGGAAATGGTAGCTACCAGCCTCATGCAGCTACTGAGCCCTTGAAATATGGCTAGCAAGACTGAGGAATGGAATTTTTTTTAAAGGGTACTGCCAAATCCAACGTGGGGTTCGAACTCATGACTCAGATCCAGAGTTGCTCGCTCCACCAACTGAGCCAGCCAGGAGCTCCAGGAATGAATTTTCAATCTTATTTAATTATAATTCATTTAAACTTAAACAGACTCATATGACTGGCGGCTACCACGTCCGTCGGACAGTGTGATCCTAAAACTAAACCTACCCGCCCCCCCAGGAAGTGTAAAAATTTGCCTTGTTTTCCCCAAAGGCACAAAGCCTTAAGGATTGCTGAGGTGGCAGGGGAGCGGGAGGTGAAGGAGAGAAGAATAAAAAAGAGGGGTAAATTGGGAACTTCCTGTGTGAGTGTCAGGAGTATAAAGTGAATGAGTCAAGTAAAAAAAAGGCACGCATCCCTCCTGGAACTCAGTGACAAAAAGACAAACAACCTGGTTCAGATATGGGCCAAAGATCTGAATAGACACTTCACTAAGGAGAAAATACAAGTGGCCAATAAGCACATGAAGAAAATGCTCAACATCATTAGTCATCAAGGAAGTGCAAATTGAAAACCACAATGAGACACAACACACCCACCACGATGGTGAATATTAGACAGTGTTAAATGTCCCAAGAATGGGGAGAAGCCGGGACTCTCAAACACAGTTGGTGGGAATATAAAGACAAGCCTCTCCTCTCCTCTCCTCTCCTCACCTCTCCTCTCCTCACAATGATATCTAATCATATAATAATATCTAGTAATAATAATAATAATCTAATAAGAAAGATGTCCACATCCTAATCTCCAGAAACTGTGAATATCTCCTTACGTGGCAAAAGGGACTTTGTGGATGAGATTCGATAAGGGTCGTGAGTTGGGGCAATTATCCTGGATATCATCCTGGATATTATCTTGGGTATCATCGCAAGGGTCCTTATAAGAGGGAGGCTGGAAGGTCAGAGTCAGAAGAAGGAAATGTGCCGGCCGAAGCAGAGGTTGGAGCAGTCAGGCCATGAGCCATGGAATAAAAGCATCCTTGAGCAACTGCAAAGGGCTGGAAACAAATTCTCCCTTAGAACCTCCTGAAAGGGGCACAGGTCTGATGGCACCTTGATTTTAGCCCTGGAAGTCCCACCTCGGACATCTGACCTCTAGATCTAGACAGTAGTACATTTGTGCCGTTTTAAGCCATTGAGTTTGTGGGAATTTGTCACAGAAGCAATGACACGCTAATACAGCCACCTTGGGAAAAGGTCTGGCATTTTCTTCTAAATTAAACCCACACCAACTCCATGACTCAGAAGTTCCACTCTTAGGTTTTTCCTCAAGAGAAATAAAAACATATGCCCGCAAAAAGGCTGGTATAAGATTATTGATAGCAGCTTTCTTCACAATAGTCCCAAGCTGCAAATATGCCAGGTGTCCACAGCAGAAAAATGGATAAACCCATGGGTACATCCATACAGAGGAGTAGTACACAGACCAAACTACTGACTCATACAATAACATGGATGAGTATCAAAAGCATCTCGCGGGGGGCGCCTGGGTGGCTCAGTCAGTTAAGTGTCTGCCTCTGGCTCAGATCATGATCCTGGGGTCCTAGGATTGAGCCCCGCATCGGGCTCCCTGCTCAGCGGGGAGCCTGCTTCTCTGTCTCTCTCTACCCCTCCCCCTGCTTGTGCTCTCTCTCTCTCAAATAAATAAATAAAATCTTAAAAAAAAAAACAAAAAAAAACATCTTGTGGAGTAAAGGAAACCAGACACAAAAGATCACCTACACTGGAATTCCATTTATAAAAAGATCTAGAACAAACAAAACTCATCTATGGTGATAAAAATCAGAATAGTAGTTGCCTGGGGTGGGGTTGTGGGCATGAAGGTGGGGATTGACAGGGAAGGAGCAAAGGTAACTTCTTGGGCTGTGGAGACGTTCTGTATTTTCTTCTTCTTTTTTTTTTTTTTTTTAATTTATTTGACAGAGACAGTGAGAGAGGGAACACAAGCAGGGAGAGTGGGAGAGGGAGAAGCAGGCTCTCTGCCGAGCAGGGAGCCCAATGCGGGGCTCGATCCCAGGACCCTGGGATCACGACCCGAGCCGAAGGCAGACGATTTAACGACTGAGCCACCCAGGCGCCCCTTCTTTTTTTTTTTAATTTTATTTTGTTATGTTATGTTAATCACCATACATTACATCATTAGTTTTAGATGTAGTGTTCCATGATTCATTGTTTGCGTATAACACCCGTGCTCCATTCAGTACGTGCCCTCTTTAATACCCATCACCAGGCTAACCCATCCCCCCACCCCCTTCTTCTTTTTTTTTTAAACGATTTTATTTTTAAGTCATCTCTACACCCAACATGGGGCTCGAACTCACAACCCTGAGATCAAGCGTCACACCATCTACCGGCTGAGCTAGCCAGGCAGGCACTCCAGCTATGTATTTTCTTATAGTTGTATATATATTTGTCCAAATTCATGGAATGGTGTATTTAGGAGCTTTGTATTTTACTGTTTGTAAATTCTGCCTCAAAAGGGAACCATAAACAGAGAATGAACTCTAGCTAATAAAGTGTGTGATGAAGTGTTTAGAACTGAAGTGTCTAAAGTCTGCAAAGTATTCTAATGAGTGGATAGGCAGCGGGGTTTCCCAGCTTTGGCACTATTGATATTTGGGGCCAGGTCATTCTTTGTTGTGGGGGTCGTCCCAGGCACTGTAGGATGTGGACCAGCACCTCTCCCACACACACAGGTCGTCACGATAAAAGAGTCTGTTTCCAGACATTGCAAAATGCCCCCAAGGGGGGCAAATTTGTCCCTGGATCAGAACAGCTGAGATTGAGGGAGGGATACATGGATATATTTGTAATAAAATAAATATAGCAAATACCAATTGTAGAATGTAGCCAGGGGCTACTCATGTATCCACCGGGCACTCCCCCCCTCCCAACATTTCCATATGCTTGAGATGTTTCATAATAAAATATTAGGGAACAATGCACATGCCCTAAGAGCCATCAGTCTTTTTAGTGTCTACCCTAGCGAAAGACAGTTGGTCTGCGTTCACAAGGATTCAACTGGAACATTCATCTTTCCTCTCATTTCCTTGTTTGTAATAGGAAAACACTAGAAACAACCTAAATGTTCATCAACCCCCTCAACCATTGATTGGTTGAAATAAACTCTGATACATCCACATTGTGGAGTTCTGTGCACTCCTTTTTGTTTTTGTTTTTAAAGAGAAAGACACGAATGTGCTGACATATGAAGTGCCTCGCTGCCCTCGGACCTCAGCAACCAGACAAATGTCACGGGAGAATTTCAGGGCTGATGGATCCGTCCTGTATCTTGACTGTCTGTTTGCATTTGTCAGAACCCGCAGAACCGTGTGCTAGAAAGGGCAAATTTCACCTCGTATAGGTGAAAATGGTATAGGTGTCTGTGATATAATTATACATTTGCATATGGATTATACCTCAAAGTGCCTGACTTTAAAAAAAAACAACAACAGGGACGCCTGGGTGGCTCAGTCGGTTAGGCGTCTGCCTTCGGCTCAGGTCATGATCCCGGAGTCCTGGGATCGAGTCCCGCATCGGGTTCCCTGCTCAGCGAGGAGTCTGCTTCTCCCTCTGCCTGCCACTCCTGCTGCTTGTGCTTTCTCTCTCTCTCTCTCTGATAAATAAATTAAATTAAAAAACAAACAAACAAACAAAAAACAAAAAAACCCAACAACAACGATTCTGTGGAAAAAGCTTGTGGGTTTTATTCGATGGCAGAGGGAAGAACGGGAAGCTGCAGAGGGCAGGTACGGGAAGACAGGCTCCCTTGCAAGGCTCAGGCGTGAGCAGGGTATGTGCAAATCTCATCACCTAACACAGTGTGCATGGAAGAAGGGGCAGGAAGGACATCCCAAGGTGAGGGCGCTGCATGGCTCAGGCTGAGGCTCAGAGTGGGTCCTGGGGCAGGTGTGTCAACCAGGAGGCAGGAGTGCAGGGAACATGGAGGGGAGTGGTAGGGGAGGAGGCAGGAGGTAAGTTGGAACCAGATTGGGACTCTCAGCATTTATGGTTTCTACCCTGTCACCAGGCTGTTAACATATATACCCTGCCATATATTCGTTAATTATACACCTGCCTTATCTGCTGTCCCAGGCTCGTTCCATTCAGGTGGGCAGATGATTCCGGAGGCCTGAGAGACACTGGCAGCTATGCTGGGCTCTGAGGAAGGCAAGGTGAACCGATTCAGGTCTGTGCCCTTGAGGACCTCCCAGCCCAGCGGGAGAGACCAGCAGGTGAGCAGGCAATGCCCATGCCCGGGGAGGAGGCTACACGTGAGGGGCCACAGGCATGGGCAGGGCCCCTTGTGAGAAATCACGGAAGGCTTCCTGGAAAAGGAGGAATTGGGGGGAGACCTTTCCCAATGTTGGGAAGCCAATCTCAATAACAACGATGATATTAATAATGATAATAATAGCTGGCAATGTTTATCGAGTGTTTGCAATGTGCTAAAATTACCGCGCTAAGCACAGGGCAGGAATCCATTTAACCCTCCAGCAAAATATGGTGGATACTCTTAGCATTATCATGATCCCTCTTCTCGTGGATTAGGAAAATTGAGGCATGGACTTGGTTTCCTGCCCTCAAACTGCCCGTGCTGTGGTTGGGGAGACAGTCACAGAGTCTCAGTCCAGGGAAACGTGTGCTTTACCGGTGGCAGTCGAGGGCGCTGGTGGGAACCGAGAGCGGGAGTGACTGCTTCTGGCTGGAGAAGGCTGGGGGGCTTCCAAGAAGAGATGACCCCCTGAGATGGATCCTCTGCGCGGGGGCGGGGGGGGGTAGAGCTGGGCACATAGAGTTTCATCATATTTCAGTTCTTGCTGTCCTTTGTCCATATCCCTGTTTTGCTTTCTTTTTTCTTTCTCCCGGCCCCACTCCTGGACGAACCTACCATGCTGCGTTCATGCCTCCTTGGGTACGTGTAAACACTTGCAAACCAGACAATCTGCTCTGTGTAACAATATCTTCTACATCGATACAAAAGATGCATTTTATCTTTTCAATTGTGCCGTAGGATCCAGTTCTGTCTCTTACTTTTTCCACTCACCATTGTGTTCTTAGCATCTTCCCCATTTCCATATGTAACTCTGATTTACTGCTTCTAGAACACCTGGGGGAATCCACTCCCTTTTACTTACTACTCACTCCCCAAGTGACAGGGCCCGTGACCATCTCTAGGTTCTCAGTCCCACCCACAAGGAAGCCTTGGGCAGCTTTGGGCACATCCTCGCATGTCACCTATGCATGCCTTCCTGTGGGTACTCGGAAATTCAATCACTGGGATATGGTATAAGTGCATAGTTAATGTCACAAAGTTCCGTCTGATCATCTAGGGTGGATCTTGAGGCCCTCACAGCATTTCGCCAGGCAGACAAGGGTGGAGAAGGACAAGCCAGCTCAAAGAGCTGAGCAAAAACTCAGTGTGTTCGGGGGTCAGGAAATTACAGGTGAACCTCCCCGAGGGGTGGGACCTGTCGCAGAATAGCCGTGTAATAAATACCTGACTGGATTGGTTTCTTTTTCCATTTCCTTCCTAAAAAGGAAACTAGGATTGTTGTGGGTGGCAGTTTGGTAACATGTATTAAAATCTTAGCCGCTTTATCCTCTGACTCAGCAATATCTGTGCGTGTGCATGAGGAAGTAGGAAGAAGGGTGTTCGCTGGATTGTCATTTGTAAAAGTGAACGATGGAAAGCCACTGAAAGCCCTGAAAGATGGGAACCACTGGAGGGCTCTGAGAAGAGAAGGGGCATGAGCTGATTTGGGGAATAGCCTGAGGGAGGCAAGTTGCTGAAGCAGAGAGACCAGAGAGGAAGTGACTACAGTGGTCCAGGCAGGAGATGATAGTGGGTTGGTTAAACCAGAGTGATGGCAGCAAGGGGTCAGATTCTGGATACGTTTTGAAGGTCAAGTTGACAATATCTGCGGATGGACTGGATGTAGGGGGTAAGGAGAAAAGAGGAATCAAGGATGATGCCAAGTGTTTTGGTTCGAGTGTGATCTAGAACCACCTGCCACAAGATCACCTGGGAACTTGTAAAAATGCAGATACCCAGGTCCCACCCAGGTCTACTCAGCTGGTGCCTCTGGGGTGGGGCCCGGGAACCTGCCATCTGAGCGAGCTGCCCAGGTAAAGACTGGGGACTGGTGACCCCGAGGTAACCATGGTGGACCCCTCTGGGGGGTGTCTGCTCAGGAATAGAATGTCAGTGGATGAGAGGCTCCCCACTCCCAGCCATGATTCTTCATCTGCGACACGGGGCCATGGATGCAGCCCGCCTCACAGGGCTGGTGCGCAATCTGAATGAGCTCATGTGTATAAAATATTTAAACCGGGGCCAGCGCATACAAGCTCTCAATAAAGGGCAGCTATAATGAGCGCCCTCTTCCAAAGACGATACATACTTGGTAAAGGACCAAATTGATCATAAACAAGCCACGATTTCCTGCAGACCCTACCACACCTGGCCCCATGTCAGGGAACGCAGGGACAAGGTGCTAAATCAGATCCAGTCCTGGCCTTCCAGAGTTCCCAGTCTTGAGGGCAAGGCAGTGCCAGCCCCAGATGGGCTTGACCCAGGGGAGTCAGAGTAGGACAGGGGAGGGGCAGAGCTCTGGGACCCCAGAGCGGGAGCTCCTGGAAAGCGTGTCCCTGACTGGTAGTGAATACATGAGTTCTAGGCAGATAAGGTGGGCCAGAGAAGAGTGCCATGGACATTTGTAAAGGTTAGAGATGCCTAGAATATTCCTGCGAGTGTGATGGGCTTAAAAAGCATCAGAGCAGTGTGGTCAAGTACATGAACTTCTGAGCCAGATGGCCTGAGTTCAAATCCCAGCTCTGCCCCTTTTCTAGCTGTGTAATCAGGGACAAGTTTCTTCACCTCCCTGTGCTTATATTGGTTCTCCATCTGCGCATAATAAATGATCCCCCAACGGACAAAACTTCGTGACTTAACACACATTTGTGATCTCATAGTTTCTGTAGTTCAGGAAACACAAAATTACATAGTAGGTGTTCTTTAAGAAGAACAGACCCCCAAATATTATCAGGGGTACGTGGGGTTTGGAAAGGAGATGGAGGATGCCGGTCAAGCGAAATGTTATCTTATTGTTTGATATTTTTTCCCCCGTCTTATGTAATTAAAGTAGCTTTAACTTGAAAAGAAAATAAGGTTTTTAAAAATAGCTGTAGTGATCCTCTGCTTCAGGGACTCCCACAAAGCCATAATCAAAGTGTTGCTGGGAGCGTGGTCTCATCTCATGGCTCATCTGGAAAGGGTCAGTGTCTGTGCTCACTCTCATGGTTGTCGGCAGGATTCAGCTTCTTGTAGGCTGTTGGCTAGAGGTCAACCTCCCTTCCTTGCCCCATGGCCTTAAATGTGGCAGCTTGCTTTATCAAGACCACCTAGAGAGAGTCAGCTAGCAAGATAGAGGTCCCAGTCTTTTATAACCTCATTACGAAAGTGACATCCCATCACTTTGGCTGTATTCTGCTTGTTAGAGAAATTTCTCTCATTTATAAGAGGGAGAGAAACAATAGAATCTGACTCTAGATGCTTGTTGGGAGTTAAATGATGGAACATATATGTATAAGAAAGCATTTAGGATGACTAGGATATAACAAGTATCATAAAAATATTAACAATTATTATCTGGCCAGCCAGGAGTCAGAGAAGTCTTCCCAGAGGAGGGAATTTTTGAGATGGGTTTTGAAGTATGAGTAGGAGCTCACCAGGTGACAGAAGTCCTACATCCATTCATTTTCTTAGTCAACAACCTTCCTGTGAGGCATCCTGTGTTCCAGATCCTGTGTTGGGAGATCCCAGGGACCCAACGAGTCTGACCCTGACCTTTGTGGAGCTAACATTATCAGGGATGTTGGTCAAACCCAAGACTTGTCCTCTAAACTCTCTAAGCTGGTAGAGGAGTCAGAGAGGGATACAAACCAGGGTGATCAGGGCAGCAACAGAAGAAGGAAGAGTAGGTGAAGTACTCCTAGAAGGTCGGCACTGAACAACGGCCTTGAAATGGCTGGTCTGATTCCCTCCATTTGCTGAAGCCCAGAGAGGGAAAGGCACTTGCCCAAGATCACACAGCCATGGAGGAGTCTCCTGATCCAGGACTCTGGGTATTTTGAGGGCCAGGTGAGATGCAAGAGATGCAGACCTCCTTGCAGGCTCTTCACTCAGAGACACCCAACACACACACAAGTCCCATACTCAGATCTGCACACCCTCCACAGACAGTGATGCTGTCAGAGTCATCTGTCTCTAGACTTTATAGCTCAGCCACGTGCATAGCACACATCTCTGGAGACCCTACCCACCCCATGTACCAGTGGGGTGCTGGGTATGCGGGGAACACAGACAGACTTGGAGTCAGGCCCAGCCCTAGAGGGGCTGCTGGTCTGTAAAGGTACGAGCAGACAGATTGTTCCAATCTAGTGTAATCAGAGCATCAGTACGATGGAGAGGATATGGTGGTCGGCATAGGACGGGAATGGAGAGAGACTAGGGAGCCTTTATTATTATTTTTTTAAAGATTTATTTATTGGGGGGAGGGGCAGAGGGAGAGAATCTTCAAACAGACTCCCTGCTGAGCATGGAGCACGAAGCTCGATCTCATGACCCCAAGATCAAAACCTAAGCCAAAACCAAGAGTCGGTTGCTCAACTGACTGAGTCACCCAGGTGCCCTGACTAGGGAGCCTTTTATCCACCCAGCAAAGACTGGGCCTTGGGAAGTAGGCCTGGAGTTCTTGGAGTGGAGAGATGAAGAGAAGGAATAATAAGCAGGAGGTACAGCATGTGCAGATATGGGGGCATGAAAGGCCATTTATCTATCCGTCTGTCTGTCCATCTGTTCATTCGTTCATCTGTCGATCCATTTATGCATTAATTGATTCTTCTGTCCACCTCCCCACTTATTTATTTACTCGTCATGTATACACTCCATTCATTCATTTATCCCTCCATCTAAACAGTCATCCATTTCTTCGTTGACCCATTTATTTATCCGTTCATCCACTTATTCATTTATTCCATTAGTTACACACCCATCCATTCATTCGTTTACTCATAGTACCAACTGTCCTATCATCCTTCTCGAAATGTCACCGCCTCAAGAAGCCTTCCCTGACTCCCTTTTTAAAATAACAGCCCAGGGCGCCTGGGTGGCTCAGTTGGTTAAGCAACTGCCTTCAGCTCAGGTCATGATCCTGGAGTCCTGGGATCGAGTCCCACATCGGGCTCCCTGCTCAGCGGGGAATCTGCTTCTCCCTCTGACCCTCCCCCTCTCATGCTCTCTCTCTCCCATTCTCTCTCTCAGATAAAAAAAAAAAAAAAATCTTAAAATAACAGCCCAAGCCCCTGCCCTCTCGTACCCTCTTCGACTTTTTCTTCATAGCACTTACCCTGATTTGCCAATGTGCTCTATAATTATGTGTTCACTTTTTCGGTCTGTGTCTACCACCAGAACACATTTATTCAGCAGGAGTGTGTTGAGCATCTCCTGTCTGCCAGGCTCTGTTGTAGGCACTGGGAACACAGCAGGGGACAAGACAGACAAAAATCCCCACCAGCACGGAGCTGACATTGTAGTTGGGGGCATCAGACAATAAATAATGAATGTAATAAGCAAACTACTGACAGTTTGGAGGATGTTGAGGAAGGAAGGAAGGAAGGAAGAAAACAGAAAAAGCAAAAGAAAAGGCCGAACAGGTGATGGGGTATCAGGAGTCCAGGGGAAAAGGTGCTCAGAAAAGCCTTCATGGAGAAGGTAATAAGGTAATAAGAAAGAGAGGAGGGGGTCACATGGTTAGCTAGGGGAAGAGCATGCCAGTGGAGAGAATGGCATATGCAAAGGCCCTGAGGCAGGGCTGAGTCTGGTGCGTTTGGAGCAGAGGAAGCAGTGGAGAGATGGCAAGAGATGATGTCAGAGAGGGGACAAAGGGGGCCAGACAGCGTAGGGCCTGTGGGCCCCGATGACGACTTTGCTTTAACTGAGTGAGACTGGTGCCAGGGGTGGACTCTGAGCAAAGGAAGGACTGGATCTAACTTAGGTGTGAGCAGTTTCCCTCCACCCGTGTGTAGGAGTAGATTAAGATCTGAGTTCTGTGAGGGCTGGGATTATGTCCCTGTAACCTCCATCTCTTCAGCTTCCAGAACAGGGGTCTGTAAACTACAGCCCACAGGTCAGACCTGCCCACGTCCTGCCTGTGAAAGCAAAGGTTTAGGGAAGCACAGGCAGACACATCATTTACGTATTATCTACGGCTGTTTACCTGCTGCAAGGGCCGGCGAGTGTTATAGCAGAGACCACGTGGCCCTCGAAGCTGAAAATATTTACTGTCTGGCCCTTTCCAGAAAAAAAGTGTGCTGGCTCCTGCTTTAGAACAGGCCTGGCACGTAGTAGGCGCTCAATAAATATTTGTTGTCGCAGAACTGAACCCGTCATTCATCCGCGACCCTCGAGAGGCCGCCAACATGCCCTTGTCTCAGAGCCAGGCCTAGCTCTGAGTCACATGCAGGAAAACAACAGCACAGCAACCAAAAATACAATACTGGAACCATTCAAATCCTTACCACAGAGAGAAAATACCCCAGGCAGGATTACAGTCAGGACACACAGTGACATTTAGCATGCTCTTTGTCCCTTCCTTTTTCTCTATTAAGATTTGGAGACACTGTGACTCTTGGTTTCAGCTCGGGTCGTGATCTCAGGGTTGTGAGATCGAGCCCCGTCTCAGGCTCCGTGCTCAGCGGGGAGTCTGCTTGAGACTCTCTCTCCCTCTCCTTCTCCTTCTGCCCCTCCCCCTGCTTGCTCTCTAAATAAATAAGTAAATAAACTCTTTTTAAAAATTAAAAAAAATTTTTTTTAGTTAAGAAAGGAAGTAAAACCCCTACCCCCACCAGGCATGGGAGCTGTTCCCCCAATTTTTTTTTTCTGGTTAAAGTCAGTAGAGCATCTGACTCTTGATCTTGGGGTTGTGAGTTCGAGCCCCACATTGAGTGTAGAGATTACTTAAAAATACAATCTTAAAAAAAAATCCCCCCCACCTTGGGGCACCTGGGTGCCTCAATTGGTTGGGTGACTGCCTTCGGCTCGGGTCATGATCCCGGGGTCCTGGGATTGAGTCCCACATCGGGCTCCCGGCTCATTGGGTAGCCTGCTTCTCCCTCTGACCCTCTCCCCTCTCATGCTGTTTCTCACTCTCACTCTCTCTCTCTCAGATAAATGAATAAAATCTTAAAAAAAAAATCCCCCCAGATTCTCTTCCGTATAGCAACCCCCTCCCTGGTTCTCCTGTCTCCTTCCCTCTCAGCTCCAGCATTTTACTTTGGTCCATGAACTTAGCTCCCTGATGGCTTTTATCCCACACCTGTGCTGCCCATAACTCGGATTCTGCATGACAAGGTAATTATGAATCAAGAATAATGAGGTCTGTGCCAACTGGCAGAAATCCCTCTCCTCCTCTGGGAACTCAGAATGCTCCCATATTCCCATTTCCTTTTTCCCTGATACAACCATCCCGATATTCCATCACCCCCATTTTCTGAGCCCCCTCTCTATTATAGCTTATGCTACACCCACAGAGGAGTCAGACCTGGCCCCTGACAGCCTTGGGCTCACAACTTAATGGGGACAATTCCAGTGCTGGGGTGAAGAGATGGATGCGTGGTGGAGATGGTTTGACTGTCAAGGGAATGGGTTTGGGGCTTTCTCCTGATGAACCTCTGTGGCAGACTTGGACAGACTGAGGACAGATGGAGGGCTCTGAATTGGTTTCCTGGGTCCCGGCCACTCTCTGGTGGTTTCATAGAGTGATTCACATTCCAAGCTCTGGAGCCAGACTGCCTGGCCTCAAATCTGGGCTCTGATGCTTTCTAGCTGTACAATCTTGGGCTGCCTTCTCTCAGTGTCCTCATCTGTAAAATGGGTATGACACTAGTACCTACCACTTAGAGCTTAATACAGTACTACATTTAATACAAATATATTAATACATTTAATACATAAAGGGCTTAGCACTGTGCCTGGCACATAGTAAGTGCTAAATATCTATCACCAACTATTAAAGTGCTTAGCACAGGCATCCAGCTCATAGAATGTCCTCCGCAAAAGGAAGCTCAATATTACCAGTGATGTCATCAGTTACCCTATCGATTGAGCAGAAGTAATGACATCTCCAATTTAGACTCTTGGTGGGAATGATGACATCACCAGTTGCCAGGTAGATTTAACCCTAGCTGGTATTGATGACATCACCAGTTACCAGGCAGAATATGGTTAGAATGGGAGTGCCAAAGCCTTCTTTCCTGTTTGAATTTCTGTTGTGTCCCAGTTCACACACTCTTCCCTGGTGCCTTCAGGCACATGGGATTTCATCTGTTTTAGCCTTAGTTTTCTATCAGTTAAATGGGGATAATAAAAGTATCCATCTCAGAATTGTTGAAAGAATCCAGTGAGTTAATACAACAGTCACAACGTCCAGCACACAGTTGGCACTCAATCAATAGCAGCTCCTGTTGTCTTCACTGCAGGAGGCTTTCATGGAGAACACTTTGGCCAGAGTAACAGGGGCCGCAGCTCTGTCTTGGTTAACAGCACAGACTCAGGGGTCTTATCTCCTGCAACCTAAGCCCAGCTCTGCCACCAGGAGCAACCGGGAGACCCTAGGCATGTTGCTGGCCTGTAAAGTGGGGTAATGACAGGGCCAACCTCATAGGGCCGGCATGAGGATGCACTGGGATAATGATGGGCACGTTCCCAGCCCACAATCAAGCCTCATACATTGGAGCTGCATTATCACTTCAGGAGCCCTCAGAAAAGCCCCCTCCCCCCACCGGAACTCAGTTTGCCTGTCTGCAAAGAGGTGGGCAGTGGCCACGGTAATCTCAAAGCTTCTTGCCCATAACGACCACCTTTGCCATTGTCAAGCAAATGCGTTGGGAGTTGGATGCTTGCACCTGTGTCTGCCCCACCCCAACTCCATCTCTCTCCTCCCATGTCTTTGATCCCCATCTCTTACCTCTCAACCTTTCCCTTTCTCTGGCTTCTTTCCCTTGTGGTAGACTTTCTCTCTCTCTCTGTTGTTTCTCTCCTGCGTTCTATCAGAAGGGTTTGTAGGGCAACGGATAACAACTGTAATAATAATTATTGTTTATTCAGCCTTTTCCTGATGCCAGCTGCACACTAGCTCTTTGCATGCATTAACTCGTTTAGTTCACACAATGCAAGGATTTGTTACTATTGATTCAACAAAAACTTATTGAGCGCCTACTGTGTTCCAGGCCCTGAGGATCTGGCACTGAACAAAACAAAGATTCTTGCCCTCTTGGGACTTATATTCTAGTGAGGAGACAGAATATAAATAGATAAACACATAAATACTTCCAGTGCTATGAGGAAAAACAAAGCAAAATCAGGGGAGAGAGTGATGAGGGGAAGTGGTTTATATAGAACGGTCAGGACATGCCTTCCGGGGCAGGTGACAATGGAGGAGACCTGACACTGGAGGACAAGGAGAGGCAGATATCCATGCAGAACCATGGGGGTGGGGAAGAGGATTCCTGATGGAAGAAACAGCAAATGCAAAGGCCCTGAGGCAGGGCATGCATGAGGAGTGTTTGTGGAATTGAGGAACATCCAGGAGGCCAGGGTGGCTGGAAAGGAGTGACAGGGACCAGAGAAGAAGGTGAGATCAGACAGGGCCCCAGGGGACATTTCACGCAGGGCCTTGTGGGCCACAGTGAGTTCTTCGGCTTTTACTGAGATGGAGCCATGAAGCACAAGTTTCTGAGCAGAAGAGGGGTACAGTCTCAATAGAGTTTGACAGGATCCCACTAGCAGTAGACTCTGTGTTTGGGGGGGCGGGGAAAGAGTGGAGGCAGGGAGACCATCATCCCCATTTTACAGATGCAGAAATCAATGGAGCTTCAAAAAAGGCCAGCAACTGGCCCAAGCCCCCACAGCTGTTGAGCAGCAGAGCCAGGCTGGCAGGCTGGCTGGAGCTTGATTCACAAGCAGCCCCCTGCCGCCGCCCCAGCTGCTCACTCCTTCTGGAGCTTCAGTGCACACCTGTAAAGTGGGGACACAGCTCAGAAACCAATGGTTCGGGGCTTTCCAGCAACAGGCTAGTTTCAGAGGTGGGCTCCACCTCAGGGTTCAGTGGGGCCTTTGCTTTGTGACCTTGGGAAGTCATCTGCCTCTCCCTGAGCCTCAGTTTTCCCATCTGTAAATTGGGAAGCATTAACCACCGTTTGGGTGTATCATGCTGGTTAAGAGCACAAGTTCTGAAGTCAGATTTGGTGGGATCTGAGCCCTTGCTCTGCCACCTGCCAGCTCCATGCCCTTCGACAATTAACACCCTCTTTCTAAGCTTGGGTTTACCTCATCTGGAAGATGAAGATCTTAATTCCAAGGGGTAGTTGTAAGGATTAAGTGAGATCATACAGGTAAAGCGCTTAGCACAGCTTCTGGCATACACTGGGCACTCAATAAATGATCATTATTATTACTGACGGTATCGCCCACACCTCCGTGGTGGGTGAGAGCCTGGGAGAGTGCCTGGTACGCGGTCGGCGTTCGACAAAAGTGAATTCTCTCTCCTGTCTCTCCTGCCCGCCGGCTCCCGGGGGACCCAGGCATTCCGGCCTCCAGCCGCCCCCCCACGCCGGCCCTCACAAAGGCTCCCATTCATGCCGCGTGCACAAAGCGGAGCATTCACCCGTGTCCCTTGGGCCTCCGGCCCCCGGCCGCCCCCCACAGCTCGCCATTGGTCGCCTCCCCTGCCCGTCAGGCCTGGGGTCCTGCCCACGACCGCGCCGCCTGGCTCCGCACTCCGGCGCCGTTCTTTTCCCACGGCTGGCACACTCCGACAACTTCTGATTGGCCCGGTCCGCCAGCCGGTCCTCCTGATTGGCGGGCGCGGCCCCCACGGGCGGGGCCGTAGCTTGTCGCAGCGGGCGCCGATTGGCCCCTGCCGCGCTCGTGTGGGCGGGGCTCTCCTGGCGGGCCCGCCCCTCTTTCTCCCCAGGCCGAAGCCTCGGGACGGCCCTGGAAGCCGGTGAGTGCCCGGGGCCCGCTGCCCGCCGGAGGCGGCGTAGCGGGACTGGGCCCGGGGAGGCTGGAGCCTAGGGGCTTCGGATAGGGGCCCCGAAGGCTGGCGCGGGCGGCGGGGGAGAAGCGGTGACGCGGCCACTCACCTTGGGCGCGCAGCGGGACGGCGGCGGGGGGGCGGGGCGGGCGTCTACGTCCCCCCCCCACACACTCGATTTCTTACTGTGTGTAAGGCCGGATCGGGGTCTTCGCTGGAGACCCCGGGCCTATTCCACAGACGGGGAAACTGAGGCTCGCTTTGGGACCTTGGACGCTTTAATACCTGAGTCATCGCCTTCAGTCCTCCGCCTCCAGATAAGGTGTCTGTTCTCACGTGTAAAAATCGCAGACCAGGGGTCACGACTGGCAGAGACAAAAGGGTAGGGAAAGACATATTTGAGCACTAATGATGTACTCGGGCGCTTTTATTTTTACAGCTAAATAATTATATTAACTCGAGGTGGGTTATATTGTACCCATTTTACAGGGAGGGGAAAACTGAGGCTGGACGGAGACAGTGACTGCAGGGAGACAGGGTTGCGAATAACACTTTGGAGATCAACTGTGTGCTGGGTCCCTTAACCTTTTTAATCTCACAGTAGTCCCCTAAAGAAGGCTGTGGTCCTATGGTGTAGATGGGGAAGCAGGTTCGAGAGAGTTAAACAACGAGGAAGAGGAAATTGATCCCTTTGAGTACCCAGTACCCCAAATTCCTCTTTAGAATGACAGAACACGGTGTGAGCTTGAATCCCAGCTCTCCCTCTTACTGACCATGTGACCTTCAGCGCATTACTTCCGCTCTCCGTGCCTCACTTTCCCCGTTGGACGGAGATGCTGATTGTCCCTATCATATTGTTGTTGTTTTTTGACAGAGAGAGAGAGACAGACAGACAGAGAGCACAGCAGGGGGAGCAGCAGAGGGAGAGGGAGAAGCAAGCTCTCCCTTCAGCAGGGAGCCAGACCTGGCGTTTGACTCCAGGACCCTGGGATCATGACCTGAGCTGAAGGCAGATACCTAACAGCTGAGCCACCCAGGTGCCCCTCACATTGGTTTTTAAGATCATTCTATGAATTAAAACTCAGCTGTTCTAAGAGTAGAAAAACGTCGGCACAGAGTAGGTGCGCTTACCACTAACTTAGTCCTCATTCCACCCGTGGGAAGACTGAAGCTCCGGAGGCCAGAATAACATTTTGTGGTCTTCTTTGGTACTCCTAGTACTCTCTGTGGAATGTGTTGTCCCATTTCCGGGATTGGGGAAACTGAGGCTCAGAAAGATCAAATGATGTCGTGAGGCACTGCTTGTTTAAGCACTGGGCTGGGGGCCTTTTCTCCCACATTATCTTATTCATTTCTTTGGCCGCAATTCAGGCAGAGGGAAGCTGAGGCCCAGAAAGCTTGAGCGGGATTCGAACCCCGGAGTCCTCAGCCCTCTCAGCCGCGCGGGTCCTTGATTTTTGCCTGCCAGGAGCAGGAGGGGCCCCTGGTGCTGCCGCTGCCGCCGCTGTGACCCACCTGGCAACAGACTCATCTCCGCTTCCCCCCATCCCCCAGTGAAGGGCCTTGCAGCTCCAGGACCCGCCCCCTTCCCCGAGCCGGGCAGGTGCTGGGTGACATCAGAGCCGGGCTCCCTCCGGGTGACGCGACGTGGCCCCGCCCCGCGCTGGACCGCGGAGGTAGTCGCACCTGAGAGCTCAATCGGCCCGGGGATTCCCGTGCCCCCTCCCCATCTTCCCGATTCCCGCACCGGCCGGCGGCCCCAGGTAGCCCCGAGGATTCGCGAGTTGAGGGGGCGGCCACAGGGCTCTTGGGTCTCGGGGAAATGGGGGTTGGGCGCTCGGATTCCTGGATCTGAGGAGGAGAGTTGGGGGCCAGGAATCCCAGGTCTGAGTGAGGACAGCACTGGGAGCCTGGACTTCTAGGTCTTGAGGGACAAAGGCACTGGGCCCAGGACACTGGGTCTGGGGGCCCGGACTCCTGGTCTTGAGGAAGGAGGGGCTGGGGGGCCGGATTCCTGGGTCTGAGGGAGGAGGGGCTGGGGGCCCTGACTCCTGGGTCTGAGGGAGGAGGGGGTTGGGGGCCTGGACCCCTGGGTCTGAGGGAGGAGGGGCTGGGGGCCCAGATTTCCGGGTCTGGCTACCGAAGGGACTCTTGAATACTAGCACTAGGCTGAGGTCAGAGGGCTGGATGCCAAGGGCCCGGCCCCTGCCTCAGGGGCGGATCCCTGGCTCCTTTTCCTTTTCCAGCCCAGCAGCCTCTGCCCCTCCCAGGGCAGGTGAAAGCACCTGCCCTGGTGACAGTAATGAGCCCAGGCAGAGGTGTTCCTGCCGGCTAAGGAGGGTGGGGCTGCCGGAGGGGCTCAGCCATTTGGAGCCAAGGCCTGCGGGCCCTCCCCATCAGGGCTGATGTCAGTCCTCAGGGTTTGGATGTCCCATCATCCTCACCTCTAGCCCGGCTGCCGTGAGGTGAGGGGGCCCCCGGGCTCATGGGCCCAAGGGAGAAGGGACTGGGGGCCCAGACTCCTGGCTCTAGGGAGGGGAAGCGTAGGACTGGATGATTGCAAAAACTCCCAAACCTTTCCTGGTCAAAGGCCACAGGCTGGAGGGGGAAGTGGGTGGGGTGGGGTAGGGTGAGGGTAGGGGCAAAGTCCCAGGGATGGGGCTTGGCTCTGGGTGGATCAGGGCCACACTGGAGGCCGGGGGTTAGCCTTGGCAATTGGGAGCCTGGGGAGTGGGGCGGGGGGGAGCACCCTGCTGCTTGAGGGCAGGAGCCATCCGTTTGAGGCCTGAGAGCACCAAGGGCTGCTGGTGCTGGGGCCTGTGTAAGGGGTCTGGGTGGAAGTGGGATGTGTGGTCTGGAGCCGAGTTTCCAGGTGGGAGAGGCTCTGAGAGAAAGCCAAGAGCCTGATGGGACCAGATGTGGGGATGCCTCAAGAGGAGCTGGGTGTTTGGAGGGACTTCTCCACGGGTGTGTTGGAGGTGGGGGGCCTGGAGGGCAGAGGCAGAAACACTGAGGTGGAGCAGACAACTATTCGGGTATTCCTGTGACTGGTGCGGATGTTTGAGGTGGAGGGAGAGAATAGAGGCAGACTTTTTCGGGAACAGGGCCCAGGGAAGGACAGGGAGGGCATTTTTCCTGACTGGTGCTTAGACTGCCCTGAAATTGCTGTGGGCTGTTCGCTGCTGGTTTGTGGGCCCTTTGAGGGCGGGGAGGGGTCTAGCACATTCTGGCTCACCCAGTGTCTCCATTACAGCGCACAGGTCACACTGGGTTGTGGCCGGCTGAGACTAGAGCTGGATCACCCCCAGACCAGGAGCTCCTCAAGGCGGGGCCCCATCTGCAGCATCTTGGGGTCCCCAGACTCACCCCAGGCAGAGCCTGGCATCTGAACAGCCTCACGGAATGTTGAGTGAATGCAGGAGTAAATGAATGGGGCTGCTCTCCCCATCATAAAGAAAAGGAAGCCGGGTTGCAGGGAAGGAAGGAAGGAACTGATAACTAAGGCATGAGATTTGAGTCTGTTCTGCAGTTGCGGGGTAGGCTGGAGGTGGTCGAGGAACCTGAGTGACAGAGATCAGATTGATACCTTCCTAGGGCTCACATCTAAGAGGCTGAGGTCCTCATCATGACTCAGTCTGGCCCTCTTGGTCCCCGATCTTACTTCACCTACCACCTTCTCCCCCTTGTTTACTTGGCTCTAGCCACACTGGCTTCTCACAATGCCACAGACACACAGGCACCCTCCTGCCTCAGGGCCTTTGCACTGGCTCTTCTCCCAGCCTGGAATGCTTTAGCTCTCAACATTCCCATGGCTCACTCCCTTCATCTCCCTCAGGTCTTTATTCAAATACCACATCAGAGCGGCCTTCCCTGGCCATCCCAATTAAAACTGCAGTACCCCTCAATCCTAACATCCCCTGTTCCCTGCTTTCTTTTTCTCCTTGGCATTTATCACATTTAACATAATATATAATTTACTTATTTATCTTTTTATCTGTCTCCTGGGATTAGAGCATCACTACCCAATAAGAATATAATGCAAGGGGAGCCTGGGTGGCTCAGTCATTAAGCGTCTGCCTTCTGCTTAGGTCATGATCTCAGGGTCCTGGGATCCAGCCCCACATCGGGCTCCCTGCTCAGCGGGAAGCCTGCTTCTCCCTCTCCGACTCCCCCTGCTTGTGTTCCCTCTTTCGCTGTCTCTCTGTCAAATAAATAAAATCTTAAAAAAAAAAAGAATATAGGGGTGCCTGGGTGGCTCAGTCGTTAAGCGTCTGCCTTCGGCTCAGGTCATGATCCCAGGGTCCTGGGATCGAGTCCCACATCGGGCTCCCTGCTCTGCGGGAAGCCTGCTTCTCCCTCTCCCACTCCCCCTGCTTGTGTTCCCTCTCTCACTGTCTCTCTCTGTCAAATAAATAAATAAAATCTTTAAAAATAAATAAATAAATAAAAAATAAAAATGGAAAAAACTCAAAAGGAACAAGTATTGTTAGTTAATGATATATATTATTTAACCCAGTGTATTCAAAATAACTATCATTGCAATGTATCAATCATCAAATATAAAAAATACTGAGTTTTTTGTTGTACCAAGTCTTTGAAATCTGGCGTGTGTCTTGTACTTAGACCCCATCTCAGTTTGGATTCTCCGTTTCAAAAGCCCAGTAGCTGTGTGTGGCAGCGGCTTCCATACTGGACAGCACTGGGCTGGAACACAAACGCCTTCTGTAGGCAGGGATCTGTTGCTCGCTTCTTCTTGGCCGTATGGCCAATGCCTTGAATGGTGCCTGACCCGGCCAGGCTTATTTGATAATTATTGAATGAATGAATGGAATGAGTAAAGGAGATCTGTGGGCCCATTTTGCAGATGTGTAAAAAGAGGTCTGGTGAAGAAAGGCAGTAGGGACTGCCTGGGGGGGGGGGGGTCTGGGCTGGGAACGGAGCCCCACCTGACCTCCAGCCTTCTCTCTCCTGCAGACCATGGCGGCGGTGACCTTGTCCGTGCCCCGGCGGAAGGCGACCCCCAGGCCCGGCCCAGTGCCCGAGGCCGCCCAGTCGTACCTGTTCGCGCCCAGTGGGTCGGGCGTGGGTGGCTTGCCGGGGGGCGCCGGCACCTCGCCGCAGGTGGAGTGGACGGCGCGGCGCCTGGTGTGGGTGCCCTCGGAGCTGCACGGGTTCGAGGCGGCGGCGCTGCAGAACGAGGGCGAGGAGGAGGCCGAGGTGGAGCTGGCGGAGAGCGGGCGCAGGCTGCGGCTGCCGCGGGACCAGATCCAGCGCATGAACCCGCCCAAGTTCAGCAAGGCCGAGGACATGGCCGAGCTCACCTGCCTCAACGAGGCCTCCGTGCTGCACAATCTCCGCGAGCGGTACTACTCGGGCCTCATCTACGTGAGTGGCCGCCTGCGGGGAGGGCATGGCCCAGGGGGTGGGGAGCCGGGTGGCAGCCCCCAGCTTGAGTAGCGCGAGGCCATTTCTGCTCGGGATCCCGCGCCAAATTACAGATTATTGCCTAGCATGGCCTCAGACGCCACTGGGGGAGTCCCGGAATATTATACGGTAGATGCCGTGCGCCTTATTATTTTTCCTAAAGTGTAAAAAAAAATTCCAAGTTCTCAAATAGAACACATCAGAGGGTTTTGAGAAAGGGATATGGGTCTGTCATAACAATGAGTGACAGCCACCGAGTATGGAAAACTGCACGCCAGGCTCTGTCCTAAATTCCCTTCCATATATTAATTCACTTCCTCTCACTGTACACAAAGCAGAGCCTATTATTAGCTCCGTTTTACCGAAAAGGAAACTGAGGCCCGGAGAGATTTCATAACAGTAAACGCTGACATTTATTAAGCAAGCACTAGGCACTCTTAAATGTATTGTCTCAATACACTTTCCCAATTATAAAGCATATAGTCCCCATTTTACAGATTGAACAAACAGGGAGGCCCAGAAAGGTCAAGTTCCTTGACCAAGGTCACCCAGGCGGACCAGGCGGACCTGGGCCGGCCAGCTGCAGGCGCCATCCCTCCGCTGTGGCGCCTCTCAAGATGAAGATGGGATTGATGATTGTGAGGTTGATTCTGGTGGTCTCGTGTCTGTTGAGCGTCGAGTATCTCTCACATTATTTAATCTCTACAGCAAACAGGTGGAGTGGGGGGGGGCAGTGGTTCGTAAGCCCGTCTTTGTGAGTTAGAATCGCCTGGGGAATTTTTTGAAAGTATTAGCACCCGAGCCCCACCCTCCCCTGTTTAAATCAGGCTTCCCGGGGCTGTGACGTGGACAGTAGTATTTTTTAATAAGCTTCCAGGGTGGTTCTAATGGGCAGCCAGAGCGTTATTAGAGCAAACAGGATTAAAGAGATCGACAAAGAATGTCGACAATAGTAATGAAAAATAATAATAATGGTGGCTAGCAGATATTTATTGAGCACTTACCATGTGCCAAGTGCTGTTCTAAGTGCTGAGTGTGGGTTATCGGCGCACCTCTGGGCCGGGGACTGTTGTTATTACCTGATGTTCAGGAATGTCAAGCGACTTGGATCCCGGGTCACACAGATAGGAAGGAGTCGGGGCGGGATTTGAACCCAGGCAGCTGGGTCCCAGAATTGCACTCCAAATAGCAGCTTAGAGGGCTGGGGTCTCACCGCCTTGGCGCTGACCCCCCAACAAAATTCTTTAAAGACCTAGCGAACACCCTCAAAGGAAAAGTGCTGGTTTTATATTTAAAAAAAAAAAGACAAAACTTTAATGGGAGTAATAAAAGAACATTTAACTCAATGATGAGATATATCAAAATATAAAAATAAACAGAGTGGCCGCAATATCCACCCGTAAGCTCAAAATATTTTTATGAAGTCTGACTCCCATTTGGGAAGGAGGAAACCAAGGCTGGGAGGGTCAGTGGCTGGCTCAGGACCCCTCAGCTTGAGGCGGCAGTTGTGGGATTGGAATCGAGGGCTGTGTGACTCCGGATGGGGTTGGCAATGTTCTCCAGGCCGCACTGGCCCCTGCTGAGTCCTCGCTCACTTTTGCAAACCCTGGGAAAGAGGCCTTGGCCCAAGCCACTCCCCTGGATCTCACAAATGGAAGCGAGATGGAAGATTCCAGAAGACTAGACGGGAAGCTAATTGGGCCTTAATAATAACCATTAGCACTCAATGAGTGCCTGCTTTCTCTGTCGGGTGCTGTTCTAAACTTTCCAGTGTGATCTTGCTGACCCCCTCCCTCCACACACAGCTACCAGGTAGGAATGATTATCACCTATTCCCTCACCTCGGAGAGGGGAAGCCATCGGCCCTGTGGTAGTTAACAGCTAACGTATTAAGCACGCGCAGTGTTCCAGGGCCCTTGCCGTGCCCCGTATGTGCAAGACGAACCTGTGGATGGTTCCCAGCCACCCTATGTGGAAGTGCTGTTCCTGACCCCGTTTGATGAGAAAGTAAGATCCAGAAAGCTCAGGGTGCTTGCTCCAGCTGCCTTCCAGAAGGTGTAGAGGTGTGATCAAGCTCCACCCTGCTTGTCTTCGGGCCGTGCTTCATAGATACTTGTTTGGCTGGCTGACTGGTGATGGGGGAGACAGCGTTGATCGGTGGGTATGGTGTCCAGGCCTCCAGAAACCCAGTTTCTGCCACTAATACGTTCTTTGGCCTGGAGTCCCTGAGGGTCTGGATGCTTTGGGCAGGAAGGGAACCCGTCTTTTGAGCACACACCATGCTCACAATCTTTCTAGGTGGTCAGGGTTAAAAGCCCATTTTCCGGGGCTGGGGATTGAGGCTCAGGAGGGCAAATCCCTTGTGCGAGTCACACACAACTGGAAACTCAGGATGACACGGCTTCGAAGTCTGAGCGAGCTCTTAGCTCCCAGGTGGGATGGGTAACAGGAGAGTCTCGGGACCCACAGCTGGAGTGCCTTTTATGGGCCCCGCCTTGGGCTGGCTGGTTTTTATTCATTATCTCCCTTAATCCCCACAGCCTCTGTAATGAGGTGGGGAGGAAACTGAGACTGGAGAGAGTCACTGGGCTGGACGGCTTCAGAGCCCCGGGGGCTGGGCAGCTGCATCAGACCCTTCCAACCCGGTGTCCCCCGCTCTGCCCCCTCGACTCAGGTGTCCCTAACCCTCTCTACGCGCACAGCCTCTGCCCTTTGCTCCCTGGCCTTGGCAGCCAGCTCAGGTTGCCATGGGGGGGGGGGGTGTCGTCCTGGCAACAAGGTGTGGCTGGCAGGAGGGGGCTGAGGTGGGAGGGTGGCATAGGGAGTGGGTTCCTCCGCCAGGCAGGAGTGGGGGCCGGGGCGCCAGCAGCCATGAGATACCCTCCCAGGGAATGTGGTCCGGCTGCCCCGCCCTCTGCCAGGGGAGCTCCCGGGAGCAGCTGTTTAAGGCAGCGAGGGCAGACACCCAGCAAACCGGTTGTTCGGCTCTCGGCTGGCCACCCACCCTCCCACCGTTAAAGGATTGGCACCTGGGAGCGGGGCAGCCCGTGGTGGCCACACCCTGCTCAGCTTGAGAAGCGCAAGCTGTCTGGGGAGCTTAAAGCAATCCTACTACTAACCCACTAAGGAGCTGGCCCGCTGGCCGAATAGCTAAGTGGTTTAATCGTTAATCAGCGAGGCCACTAAGCACCTACCTCTCCGGCTCATTTCGAGAGCCAATTCCGGCTAGCGTATCCCGTGAGGTCTCTGGGTTGGTTTAGTGGGGTGACCAGCTAGCTCTCTAGCAAGCCTCTCTATGGCTGGAGTGCCTCTGTTGTCAGCTGAACCCCGGGCCCATCGGGGGTCAGCACGAATTCAGGGAGTCCGTGAACTTGGATGCAAGAAAAATTGCATCTTTATTTTCACGTACCTCGATCCTGAACTTTAGCATTTCCTCCCGTAAGCGTGTAAGCCCACCCGTGAGTCTGTTTTCAGTAGAAACCACAGACTTGGTACTGTCACGTTTCAGCGGCAGATACTGTGATACCTTCTGAGGATGTATGTTCAAACAAATACATACAAATCTAATTGTTCCTCTTCTTTCAATGCAAACAGTCCTCACCTTGTGTTCTTTCTTCGAGAATGCTTTGGAGATAATTCCGTATCCATACACAAGTATCATAGCGATCCGTTTTAAGAACATACATGCAGGTCATTTCCAGACTTCTGCCATTATAAAGAGTGCTGCAGCAGATGAGCTCGCACATGGTCATTTTATGTGTGTGCGAATCCAGGTGGTAGTGGGCTGTGACCCAAGTCTGGCTGGCTGCAAAGGCCACATTCTCTCTCAGGGTGAATCCTAATCCATACAGCACCTTTGTGCAGTATGGAAAGATTCTCTTCCACCTTCAGCCTGAAAGTCTTTGTCACAAATGGTCAAATCTACATTGTCATGATCTGAATGGCAGCCCCTTTGATGGCCATCCTTGTGCAGTGCACAACCTGCCCAGCTGTACATGGCAGTCCATGCTGCCCTCTGGGCCTCAGACAGGCAGCTGAGGCCCTTTCCTTTCTTCCCACTGCAGACGTACTCTGGCCTTTTCTGTGTGGTCATCAATCCATATAAGCAGCTTCCCATCTATACGGAGGCCATTGTGGAGATGTACCGGGGCAAGAAACGCCATGAAGTGCCACCCCACGTGTATGCGGTGACAGAGGGGGCCTACCGAAGCATGCTCCAGGGTGAGTATGGGGCTGGGACTGCTGGACATGTCTCTTCAAGGTGGGGGGACTATTCTGGGAGTCAGGATAAGATGACAGATCAAGAATTTCAGACTTTGAGGCTTCTTCATGGGGTAGGAGGAAGCACAAGTGGAGGGCTGAGTGGACGAGTTCTGGATCCTACCAGACAGGCCCCTTTTTATTTCTCTCTATGCTCACCCCTTCTCTCAACAGTATCGTCTGGGAGCCAACTGATGCCAGGCTTCTGCAAAATTTTCTCTTGAGACAGTGATTCTTAGTGTTCATTCAACATTTATGTTGTTACATGATCCACGTTGTCACGGAATTAATGTCAGTCCCTTGGATGGTGGACAGTGTGGGGTCACCGTGTACAGTTGGGCAGGTTGTACAAGGATGTCCAGGCAAAATGACATAATTCGCATGTACTATACATAATGTAATCATAAATTATTACGTATCTATTTTAATATTTGGTTTATATTGAATGCATATTAAATATTTAAAAATTTGTCTTACTATCATGACATATGATGGTATGCGGCAATATATTTATATGGCATGTATTATACTTATATCACATATCATATGCTATAGTTCTATTGTGGGTTATAATGATGCATTTATAATGCATACTGTGGTGGTTCTCAGAGTGTGGTGAGCATCAGCGTCACCTGGAAACTTGTCAGAAATGCAAACTTGGGCCCCACTCCAGACGTGCTAAGTCCGAGAAACTCTGGGAGCTTCACAAGATCCCTGGGCTCCCTCTGGGGATCCTGACACTGGCGCCAAGTTTGAGAACCACTGGTATAATATCCAATATATCAAATACCTGCATTACGCAGTAGAACACGTTTATAGGCAACGTTTTTGTATTCACATTATAAATTTATATTTGATCATTGGTGACACTACTTTCCTTTGGTTATATAATCTGATTTGTTATATATTTATTTTTATAATACTTTTTAGCCATTATTATATATTGGTCATTATACCTTAGGAATAAATAAATAAATAAATAGACAAACAATAAAGCAGGGGTGAGTAGCTACTTTGTGCCGAGCACTTTTCATGGATTGACCTATTTAACCCCATAATGAGCAACCCCGTAAAGTAAGTGTGCTCATTATCCCTGGTTTCCAGCTGGGGAAACTGAGGCACAGAGCACGCCATCATTGCCTACAGTCCCAGTGGTGGGTGGGTGGCTGAGATGGGTCTTGGACCCAGGGCTCCCAACCTCTGCCTCCCTGTATGTAGGTCACACTGTGTGTCACATCCTCACCCTGGGCTGGGTGTTGTGGGTTCTGCTGTGTGACTCAGCTCGTTCTCATACCCCACCCAACTCAGCCTCTTGCTCTCTGTGTGACCCTAGCAGAACAGCTGTCCCTCTCTGAGTCTCTTTCCTCACGTGTAAAATGGAGACAATAAACCTCAGCTGAACAGAATACGATTCATTCAACCAACTACAATTTGAGCCCCTACCGTGTGCACCACTTTGTGCTGGGCGTGAGAGATTCAAAGGCACAAGAGCGAGATCCCGGACCCCAGGGTTCAGCCCCTGATATAAAACAGGCCACAAAACAGCATTATGTACTAACTAGTACATAAAAACTTTTTCGGACATTCTCTCTGAGTTCTGACTACAGCCCTGTGAGGTAAGGGCTGTTTGAGCCCTGTTTTTGAGATGGGGAAACTGAGGCACGGAGCATCTCAGAGACCGGCCCAAGGTCACACAGCAAGGCAGAGGGGAGGCTGGGTCTTGAACCCACATCCATATGGCTTCCAAACCAGGCTGAATGCAGCTCTCCCTTTGGCTTAAAACCACCTACCTGGAGACCTCCTGCCCCATTTAAAAACTATCTTGATTTTTAAAAAAGATTTATTTATTTATTTGAGGGGGGAGGGGGAAGGGCAGAGGGAGAGAGAGAATCTCAAGCAGACTCGCTGCTGAGCACGGAGCCCGACATGGGGCTCGATTTCACAACCCTGAATTCATGACCTGAGCCGAAATCAAGAATCGCACGCTTAACCAACTGAGCCACCTATGTGCCCCCAAAACTATCCAGATCTTTTAATCATGACCTCCAGACCTGTCTGCACAATCTCCAGCTCTGCCCTGTCCCCCAGCTTCTCTGGCCTCCTTTCTGTCTCTCAGACATCTCCAACTTGGTCTCACCACAGGGCCTTTGCACTGGCTGTGTCCTCTGCCTGGAACGCTCTTTCTCTACTTCCTCATCCTTTAAGGATGAGCTGAAACGTCACCCCTTCTGGGAAGCCTTCCTGGCCCTCCACCCCTCAGTCTTCTTGTTACGTTACACCAGGGCTTCTTTTTTTTTTTTTTTTAATTTTTTTTTATTGTTATGTTAATCCCCATACATTACATCATTAGT
>NW_022589755.1:6062730-6073307 GCF_004348235.1 Phoca vitulina | reverse complement strand
TTTCGCTCAGCATAATACCCTCCAGTTCCATCCACGTCGTTGCAAATGGCAAGATCTTATTCCTTTTGATGGCTGCATAATATTCCATTGTATATATATACCACATCTTCTTTATCCATTCATCTGTTGATGGACATCTTGGCTCTTTCCACAGTTTGGCTAATGTGGACATTGCTGCTATAAACATCGGGGTGCACGTAGCCTTTCGGGTCCCTACTTTTGTATCTTTGGGGTAAATACCCAGTAGTGCAATTGCTGGATCATACGATAGCTCTATTTTCAACTTTTTGAGGAACCTCCATACTGTTTTCCAGAGTGGCTGCACCAGCTTGCATTCCCACCAACAGTGTAGGAGGGTTCCCCTTTCTCCGCATCCCCGCCAACATCTGTCATTTCCTGACTTGTTAATTTTAGCCATTCTGACTGGTGTGAGGTGGTATCTCATTGAGGTTTTGATTTGGATTTCCCTGATGCCGAGCGATATTGAACACTTTTTCATGTGTCTGTTGTCCATTTGGATGTCTTCTTTGGAAAAATGTCTGTTCATGTCTTCTGCCCATTTCTTGATTGGATTCTTTGTTCTTTTGGTGTTGAGTTTGATGAGTTCTTTATAGATTTTGGATACTAGCCCTTTATCTGATATGTCATTTGCAAATATCTTCTCCCATTCTGTCGGTTGTCTTTTGGTTTTGTTGACTGTTTCCTTTGCTTTGCAAAAGCTTTTTATCTTGATGAAGTCCCAATAGTTCATTTTTGCCCTTGCTTCCCTTGCCTTTGGCGATGTTTCTAGGAAGAAGTTGCTGCGGCTGAGGTCGAAGAGGTTGCTGCCTGTGTTCTCCTTTAGGATTTTGATGGACTCCTGTCTCACATTGAGGTCTTTCAACCATTTGGAGTCTATTTTTGTGTGTTACACCAGGGCTTCTTAATCCTGGCTCTATTGGCATTTGGGGCTGGAGGATTCTTTATACAGGGCGTCCCATGCATTGTAGGATGTTCAGCAGCATTCCTGAGCTCTACTCAGTAGACCCTTGTAGGAACTTCTGGTTGCAACAACCAAACCGAAAATGTCACTGCCAACTGTCACATCATCTTCGGTTTTACTTTATGTGCTTTTCGTCCCCCAACTCAAGCAGAAGCTCCGTGAAGGCAGGGGCTTTGCCAGTTCCCATCGTTGTAGGTGCCTGGTGCTTAGTAGGTAATCAGTCGTATCAGACGCAGGGTGAGCACTGGGGGAGACGGTGGGAACCACGCTGTGCTCTCTGCTCGGCAGAGATCCACCCACGGGCCACCAGTCACCATCACTACTGTATTGTGACCTGCTTTATGCCAACGGCTGAGCCTTGGGGGCCCGGACCTTGCTCTCCTGTCTTTGCATCCCACACACCCAGTATGAGGTGGAGCACGGGAGGGGCTCGAATCGAAGTTTGTTGAATGCATTACATTCTGTTCAGTTGGGGTTTTTCCGCTCCATTTTACAGGTGAGGAAACAGGCTGAGAGAGGGACAGCTGCTTTGCTAGCATCACACGGCAAGCAAGAAGCTGGGGTGGGGTGGGGTGTTAGAATCCAAGAATGTCACACATCAAAACTCTTTTGGGGGGAGGGGAGCCTGGGTGACTCAGTCGGTTAAGCGGCTGCCTTTGGCTCAAGTCATGATCTCGGGGTCCTGGGATCGAGTCCCGTGTTGGGCTCCCTGCCCAGCAGGGGAGTCTGCTTCTCCCTTTCCCTCTGTCCCGCCCCCCGCTCATGCTCTCTCTCAAATAAGTAGATAAAATCTTAAAAAAAAACAAAACCCTTTTGGGGGGCAAAAGACTTCCTTACCCCTTTGAAGAGGGTATGGTATAAGAGGTCAGGGTCCCACTCCAGAGACCCTCCAGGTGACATGTCGACCTCTGTCCCTTACAGATCGTGAAGATCAGTCCATTCTCTGCACGTGAGTAATCCTGAAGGACTTCCTGGAGGAGGCAGGGTCCTGGCTGGGTGTGGCTCTGCTTGGAATGGGCAGGTCTTACCTGGCATCATTGTCAACCCCTTTTGCTCTCCCCCTTTTGCCCGCCATAGCGGGGAATCTGGGGCTGGGAAGACAGAAAACACCAAGAAGGTCATCCAGTATCTCGCCCACGTGGCATCGTCACCAAAGGGCAGGAAGGAGCCAGGCGTACCGGTGAGTGCCCTGCCTCGGGACATGCTCTGGACCCTGCCACCAGCAATGCCCCCTCCATCTGAGGCCCTGCTTTTCCCCATAACCCCCTCTCTCCCTTACGGAGGGCCATAATTGTGAGCCTTCTCTTGGCTGCCCCTGCCGCCTGCACACCCACTGTGTGCCCGAGACAGTGCTAGGAGTAGAGGCAGGACGGAAACGGAAAATCGGGGGCCAGCTCGTGGCTTCATTAGCCCTCAGAACAGCACCTGGTACACAGTAGGTGCTTATAGTCTTGAGCACCTACTGTGTGCTAGGCCTGAGGTAAGGACCTACAATTCCCAGTTTCCTTCACCAGTGAGCATCTATATAGTACCAGTCTCTCTGCTTACATGAACTCAGCACTCCAGTGTGTGGGTGTTGCTCTCGTGTGTTAAAGACGAGAAACTGCAGGCACGGCTGGGGTGAGTCCGCTGTTGGAGGTCACACACCCAGGAAGGGCTAGAGGGGATTCAAACCCAGGCGATGTGGTTCCCCCAGGCCACCCTACTCCACATGCCCAATTTCCCCAGCCCCTCGTGTCTCCCCACCCTGCCCACCACCCAAGACCCGCCGGTTCACCTGTGTGTCTGTCCACGTTCCATGTGCCGCGTCCTGGTCTGTGTCCCGGTCCGTGTCTCGTGTCCCGTGACTTCCTCAGGCTGCCAGCACCTTGTCTTATGTGAGTAGCAGGGAATCACCTCGAATCATGCCACCCCTCACGCCTGACCCGGGTCAGCGCAACCCACGGTCTCCCCACAGAGAGGCCTCGGGGCACCGGTGGCCGCTGGGGAGCCACGCCGCTGCTTATGGTGGTCCCACTGTGTGCATGCCAGGCCCCGTGCTGTCATTTAGTGCCACCCTAGTGTGGAGCTCCCTGCTATTGCACGCAGGGCTCCCGCTGTTGTTTCTGGCAGCCGCATGCGTGCACACATCCAGAGCCCACGTTGCCACTTAGCGCAGTCCTGCTGTGTGGGTGCCCACTGGCCACAGACACCAAGATGAAGCTGTGAGACCGAATTGTCATTTACGGCTGACTTGCTGAGTGTGTGTAGATAGGACCCACAGACACACGGATTCACACGGCCCAGAGACCAACAGCGCCGTTATTGCAGGCCGCCTGCGTACACGCAGCTCATGCTAGTGTCCGAGGGCTCACAGGAATTGATTTTTTTTTTTTAAAGATTTTATTTATTTGAGAGAGAGCATGAGCGGGGAGGGGAGGCAGAGGGAGAAGCAGGCTCCCCGCCGAGCAGGGAGCCCAATGCGGGGCTCGATCTCAGGACCCCGGGATCATGACCTGAGCCGAAGGCAGCCGCTTAACGACTGAGCTGCCCAGGCGCCCCTGGCTCACAGAAACTTAAAGAAATAGTTGATGCCCTCGAGAACCTCACTAGGAGGGGAGGGGGGTTGCTGTTAACTGAGCACCTACTATGCTCCTGGCTCTGACACTGAGATGGCTGGAGGGAAGTTCAGAGTAGGATCCCTTCCCTGGAGCCACCTGGTGGGGGAAGGAAGCTTCCATCTCTGGAATGCCTACTATGTGCCAGACAGTTTGAAGCACGTTATATGGACGGTATAGATTTTTTTTTTCTTAATTAATCCTGCAAGTAATCCATGAGTCCGTGTGTTTTACAACAGAAAAAGACAAAATGAAATTCCGCTTTTGTCCTCTCCGTGCCCCTTCCCTGGAGTGGCGTACCCTGTGGACAGTTTGGTGTGTATCCTCGTAGACCTTTCTCTAAATGCTTACAAACATGGGTCTATACCTGGAGAAGTGGGAGTCTTGTTTTGTGGTGTTTTTTTCTCTATTTTTTACTAATGGGATCACATTGTAGATATTGCTCTGCAGCAGGTTTTTGTTATGTTTTGGTTGCTTCCATTCCACAGAGTATCTCAGAGATGTTTCCTTGTTCCCTTCACAGTAAACTGAAAGGCAAGACCTGGGTGTGGGAGAGCAGGCCCACACGCAGACACACGGAGGCCCCTCACACACACACGCCCAGCTGGTTATAGCACAGACCCCCGCCCCGGCCTGCTTGTCACTGATGGGCTCTCTCCCATGCCCTGTAGGGTGAGCTGGAGCGGCAGCTTCTCCAGGCCAACCCCATCCTGGAGGCCTTTGGCAATGCCAAGACCGTGAAGAATGACAACTCCTCCCGATTTGTGAGTGCTGGGGGAGAGCAGAGCCTGGCTGCTGGGAGCTGGGAGCTGGGAGCTTTGGGGGTGGTTAAGGGGAAGCAAGAAGTGGGGGCTGACTGAGGGAGGAGGGGCCTGGGGGCCTGGACTCCTGGGTCCGAGGGAAGAGGGACTGGGGGTCTGGGTTCCTGGGTCTGAGGGAGGAGGGGGCTGGGGGCCTGGACTCCTGTCTGAGGGAGGAGGGGCTGGGGGTCTGGACTCCTGGGGCTGAGGGGGGGGGGGGCCGGGGGCCTGGACTCCTGGGTCTGAGGGAGGAGGGGCTGGGGGTCTGCATCCTGAGGAAAGCAGTCAAAGGGGTCCGGTCCTTGGATTCCCCAGGGAGCCCCTGGCTGGGACCTCACGATTGGGGTGGGGTTCAGATTGAGGGGGAGAGAAAGTCGAGAAGCAGCACTAGCTCTGGGAGGGGTGAGTGTGGGTTACGCGTGCTCTTGAGGTCCCCAGTGGGGAAGAGGACCCTCAGCTAACTCCCGACCCTTCCTTCCCAGGGCAAATTCATCCGCATCAACTTCGACGTGGCTGGGTACATCGTGGGTGCCAACATCGAGACGTGTATCCTCACATAGCCCCAGGGGGCACCTGGTGGCCGAGGAGGGTGGCCCTTGGGATCTCACTGCTTCCAGGAAACAGGTGTTCACACACACGGGGAAGCCTGGCTCCCTGATGTTCAGAAACCGTGCCTCAGTTTCCCCTCCTGTGGAAGGGAAAGGAACCTGGGAGGGCATAGATGCAGCGCCCCCCAGTGGAGGGGGCGGCCCGACGGCCGTGGCCTTGCTGTGGGGCCGTGGCGCGGCTGTGGTTTACCACAGAGAGAGGATACAAAGCACAGGCCGCAGAGGGAACAGGCACGTGGGGCCAAGTGTGGGGGAGACCAGGGCCAGCTTCCAGAGTCCCCTCCCCGTGGAGTCACACAGGACGGGCAACGAGACGTGACAACACGTGTGAGACGTTGTCCATCAGGGACGCTTGTTAGAGCCTCCTCAGCACCCCGGGGTTTTTCGTGGGGGCCAGTCACGTCAGCGCCCTCGGCCTGGCATGTACCAAAATTCCAGACTCCCCGAAGGAAAGCAGGTGTTCAGCAGAAACCACATTGTTTGCACCAACAGCTTAGGCACAGGGAGCCCCTCCTGGCGGTCAGGGAGTGCTGGGAACCCTCCCGAAATCCAGCTTTGCAGACGCCGGGCAGCCGCGGGCAGCCGTGGGAATAGGCCGTCTCAGACCTGTGGTATCAACCCTGCTCTGCGTGGGCAGCATGCAAGCTCAGTAGGAACTTACTTATTTTTTAAGATTTTATTTATTTATTTGAGAGTGAGAGAGAGAGAGCACAAACTGGGGGGGAGAGGGGCAGAGGGAGAAGCAGACTCCCCACTGAGCAGGGAGCCCGACGCGGGGCTCGATCCCAGGACCCTGGATCATGACCTGAGCCAAAGGCAGACGCTTAACTGACTGAGCCACCCAGGCACCCCCCAGCTCACTAGGAATTTAAAAGATAAAGCACCAGAGCTCCAGGAGTGCAGAATTTAAGAAAATGGATAAAGAAATCACACCGACCTGGGTTCGAATTCCAGCTCTGCCACTTTGAGGCCGAGGGACCTTCGGCACATTATTTGATCTCTCTGTGCCTCTGTTTCCCCCTCTGTGGAAGAGAGAGGATCATAGAACCTGCCCTCAAAGGGCTGGTGGGCAATGGGGGTCAAAGTCTTAGCACGGCGCCTGCCATATAGTAAGCACTCCAGAACGAGCTGCCGTCATTAGGAGTTAACGACTGGAATAAATTAGCAATGTCCTTTATCGATGTTAACATTTTTGGTTGCTAATTAGTAATTGTCACATCAGCCATATTAACAGTTAACCCTGTGCCCATCCCCAGAGGTGTCTGAGAAGCTCACAGTCTTCTGTGCTCTGGGGGAAGGCTGGGAAGCAGATGTAGGATGTAAGGGTTTTGGGAGGAGGCCTTAGCAAATGGGCATCTCCCATTTCCTGAGGGTTTGCTCTGCACCTGGTGCTGTCCCGAGAGTTCTCCCTGTGTGATCCCAGTTCCTCGTCCCCGTACCCATTCTCAGCCCATTGAACAGAAGAAGAAACCAAGGCTCAGGGTGTGTGCTTCCCCCACCCCTCCCTCCTGCAGGGACCCCCTCCCCAGGTCCTCCCCACCTTACCCGAGCAGGTTAGCGACCCGGGGATTTCGGTCAATGGCTTGCAGCAGATCTTGGGCCCGGCTCCCCGAGGTAGGTCCCACGTTACAACTGTTGTGCCGAATCCGTGCTGCGTGGTCCGTGAGCGGGGGGGCCACGGAGGGGTAAACAAGTTAGCAGGTGTTTTATTTTACTTTAAGGTAGCTTGCCAGTTCTTAGAGTGTAAACGTGCCTCGTGACTTTCCTACAAGGGAGGAGCCGATAGCCCCACTATCCATATAGGGAAACTGAGGCCGGCAGGGTAATAATGGCCAGAGATGTTCTTTGCCATGGTTAGCTACCAGCCAGGCACTGCTCTGGGTGTTTGACACAGAATCATGCATCTACGCTCACAGCAGCTCTTTCATGGGTGTTATATTGAGCCTCTGGCACATATAAGGAAACTGAGGCACGCGTGCTTAAGTGACATGCCCAAGGCCTGGGCCGTGAACAACTCCACGGCTTCACAGGATGGCAGGGGGACAGCATGGGCCGAGGGGGCTGGGTGGGCTCCCCTCGCCGCCCTCCCCCCGCCCCACCGCCCCTCACCTGTGGGACCTTGACTCCTGGCCGCCCAGACCTGCTGGAGAAGTCGCGGGCCATCCGCCAGGCCAAGGACGAGTGCAGCTTCCACATCTTCTACCAGCTGCTGGGAGGCGCGGGGGAGCAGCTCAAAGGTCAGTTCTGTGGCTCACGGGGAGTGGGGGGCAGGGGGAGCCCCTGGCTTCTCTGGACCCCGGGAGGAGGAACTGGGAGGCAGTCAGTAGGATTTGTCAGGCACCTGCTTTAGGTCAGGCTCCCGCTGGGCAGTGGGTTCTGGCGCCTCCCCCGGAGCCCGCTGCCCCAGGTTTCTGCCACGCCGTGACCTTGACGTCATGACTTTGGCCGAGGAGAGAATCCCGCCGCCCCTGGCCCCTCGGCGTCCCCGCCGGCCCATGCTGCTGGCCGGCCCTGCTGCTGTCTGGTCCCAGCTTCCTCGTGGGTCCCGGGCTGCCGTTCAGGCTGCTTCTTTTCTGAAACTGCAGGGCCTCTGCCTACCCTGCACGGGTGACACCACGACTCTAGCTCTGCTGCAGCCCCTGCTGCCTCGTGGTCCTGGCGGTCCTGGTTTGTGCGGCTTCACTGTGCCCTTCACTCTGCCTCCCGCCTGAGCTCCCTCCTGTCTCCTCCTTGCTCCTCCCGCCCTCTGGCTGAAGAGAGTCCAGGCCTCTCCTTTACAGGGCCCTTGCTGTCCCGAGGCTCCTTGCTCCATAGCCTTGGCTGCCCCCCGGCCCCTCCTTCCCCAGATCTGGGACCCCCACGCCTTCTGTCGCCAGCCCTGCTGTCCCACGGCTTCTGCCAGTTCAGGCACCTGCAGCCCCTTTGCTTCTGCAGCTTCTGCCTGCTCTGGGCAGTTCTAGGACTTGACAATCCCCAGGGAGTGGGCTAAGCAACCCCCTCCACGCCTGGCCCTTCCCATCAAACCGTGAGGAGAGGATCCTCACTCATGTGACAGAGGAAGAGACCGAGGTCCCCAGTGGGGGGAGGTGAACACATGCCCCCGGGGTGGCCGTTGGGACGTGAGTCTGACTCCACAGCTCACCCTTGACCTTGGCCTCCACTCCTTACCCCCTGCAGCTGACCTCCTTCTGGAGCCTTGCTCCCACTACCGCTTCCTGACCAACGGGCCGTCATCATCTCCCAGCCAGGAGCGGGAGCTGTTCCATGAGACACTGGAGTCACTGAAGGTCCTGGGATTCACCCCGGACGAAATCACCTGTGAGTGAGCCCTGAGCCCCCGCGAAGGGTGGGGCTGGGGCAGTGCACGGGCAGGCGGGGGACCTGGACATGCAGTCCTCTCTGGTTGGGAAAAAGATACAGGGATTGGAGGAGGGAGGAAGTACAGCTTTAAGGAGGGGATCGGGAAGGGGACAGAGAGGGTGACCTCTGAGCCAAGGCCTGAGGAGCCGAGAGGGTGAGTATTGGTGCTAGCAGGTTGTTACCCCCCCCCAAATAAAACGGTAGGTTATTTTACCAGCAAAATGGATTTATTCGGGAATAGTGGAGAATTGTAATTTGGGACAAGCAGGCTACGATAGGAATCCAGCAAGGGATAGGAATTTTATCTTATGGAGATGAGAAGGAAGTAGGAAGATGTTGTTTTGAACGAAAGTCCTCTGGAGAAAAGCAAGAGTTGAGGGTGTTGACGGTTTCTCTGGCTGAGCTGCTGGGGCGGCCAATTTCTTGTAGGAGATGCAATGTACATCTTTCCCTGTTCGGGCCTGTCACTGAGGATTCTTTCCTGTTGAGGATTCTTCTGCTGGTGTCTCTACTTAACATTGGGTAGTATGGCTCCCGCTTCCAGCCTCCCCTTCTAGCCTCCCGCGTCTGCTTTTGTGAGGCTTCCCTTGCTAATTTTCAGAGAGAGAAGAGCCTTCTAGGCCAGGGGGACAGCCTGTGCAAAGGCCCTGGGGCAGAAAGGCATGGCGTGTTTGAGGAATCAAAGCTTCTAGAGTGGATTCGGTCTAGTGTGTGACTGAAAGGTGAGGAGATGGACCTGCTGAGGCAGGCTGGGCCTCGGACACCAGACTGAGGGGCTGGGGCTTGGTTCTGGGGGCACCGGGGAGCCGTGGGAGAGCTGGGAGCAGGGCAGAGGCCCTCTGAGCTGTATGGAGGACGCGTCGGAGGCCGGGAGGAGGCTGGAGTAAAGGTGCATGGAAGACCCTGACTGTGGCCCTCATTGGTCTGCCCCAGGCGGCACTGGAACGAAATACTTGGCTCATTCCCTGGGTGGCAATGCTTTGCTTCCCACTGGTTTTCACCAGATCATATGTTTTGACAGTAGTTCAGCAGAAGTCCTGTATTTGTTTGCTCGGGCCGCTGTAACTAAGCACCGTAGGCCGAGTGCCGTCAGCAGCAGAAATGGACCGTCTCCCAGTTCTGGAGGCCAGAATGCTGAGCTCCAGGCGTCGGCAGGGTTGCTCTGTCCTGGGAGAATCTGTCTGTCCCCTGCCTCGCTCCCAGATTCTGGTGGTTTCCTGGCAAATTTCGGTGTTCCTTGGCATGGCGAAGCATCACACGAGCTCTGCCGTCGTCCTCATGGGGCTTCTCCCCGTGCGCACATCTGTGTGTTCAAACTCCCCCCCTTTCTATAAAGCCACCCATCGCGTGGGGTTAGGGGCCACCCTACTCCGCTGTGATCTCGTCTTGACTTAAAGAATTCCATCTGCAATGACCCAATACCCAAAGAAGGCCACACTCTGAGAGGGCTTGGGGGTTAGGACGTCGACATACCTGTTTTGGGGGGAGAGGGTATGATTCGACCCATAACAAGTACGTGTAGGTGGACCCGTCTTTTTGTAACCGCCTGACTCTTCATCGTTTGGATGAACTTGGAGTCCCGTGGAGAAATCCTCTGGTCTCTGGCACTGCGGGAGGCCCTGGGAGCTATTGTTGGCTCTAGGGCCAATTGGGAGGGCTGGAACCCAAGCGAGCACCAGCTTGGCCGTCTCTCCGGGCTGCAGACAGAGGCCGGCCTTCTTGGCAATTGACACAGGGTCCCAGGCCTCCCCTGCTGGATTTCCTAACCATGGTTGTGAAACTTCCTCCGCCTGGTGAGTATCTGCTCTCCTCCAGGGGCAGCTGACAAACAAATCCAGATGGCAGCCACAGTGGGGGCCTGGCTTCCCGACACAAGTCACCTCAAGTAACCCTCCCTAGGGCAGCCCCGCTGCTTGGTGGGCGTGGGCAGCAGCTCCGATTCTTGCAATTCTGAGACAAAACTTTGGAAGTGACATATGTGTGTGGTGACATAATCTGGATGTGCCAAAGGTCGTAGCGTGGAAACCAGGTCTCCTGCAGGGCCCCAAGCCCTACTTTCCCCCGGCTTCCCGCACATCCTTCCAGAAATATTTTAGACATTTAGGAAAGGGCACACATTATTTTTCCTTCTTTCTTTCTTTCCTTCCTCCCTAGCCTGCCTCCCTCCTTTCTTTCTTTCTTTCTCTTTCTTTCTTTCTTTCTTTCTTTCTTTCTTTCTTTCTTTCTTTCT
>NW_022589755.1:6054859-6062720 GCF_004348235.1 Phoca vitulina | reverse complement strand
CTTTCTTTCTTTCTTTCTTTCTTTCTTTCTTTCTTTCTTTCTTTCTTCTTTCTCTTTCTTTCTTCCTTTCTTCCTTTCTCTCCTTCCTTTCTTCCTTCCTCTCCTTCCTTCCTTCCTTCCCTCCCTCTCTCTTTCCTTCCTCCCTCCCTCCCTCCCTCCCTTTCTTCTTTCCTTTCTTTGTCAGAGAGAGAGAACACAAGCAGGGGGAATGGCAGAGGGAGAGGGAGAAGCAGGCTCCCCGCCAAGCAAGGAGCCAGACACCACACGGGGGCTCGATCCTGAGCCAAAGGCAGACGCTTAACCGGATGAGCCCCTAGGCATCCCCACATTATTTTTCTATAAAACAAGGCATTCCGTGGTCCCAGGGCTGATGTTCAGCCGTACCGGTAATAAAAATGGTGAGATATTTTTCTACTGAATTTAAAAGGTCCCCTGCAGGGGTGCCTGGGTGGCTCAGTGGGTAAAGTGGCCGATTCTCGATTTCGGCTCAGGTCTTGATCTCAGGGTTGTGAGTTTAAGCCCCGAGTTGGGCTCCACACTGGGCGTAGAGCCTACGTAAAAAAAAAAAAAAAAAGGTCCCCTGCAGTTGTTGCTGTAACTGAACCTCATCTCCTTGACCTTCTTCCCAGGACCATCCCAGATACAGCAACGAACAGTTGAAAATCACGTGGCACATCAGGGGGCGGTGTTGGGGTTAAGGACTCCACCCCTTTGCTGGTGTGCTTTGTGCCCCGCGTTTCTCAGCAGATAGTATATTTTAGCGATAATTCTGGTTTTGTATGTAGACTTTAGTGTGTGTGTGTGGGGGGGTGCTGCATAAGATTTCATTGTTTAAATGGCCTATGATTTTTTTTTTTTAAAGATTTTATTTATTTATTTGACAGAGAGATTGACAGCGAGAGAGGGAACACCAGCAGGGGGTAGTGGGAGAGGGAGAAGCAGGCTTCCCGCTGAGCAGGGAGCCCAATGTGGGGCTCGATCTCAGGACTCTGGGATCATGACCTGAGCCGAAGGCAGACGCCTAACGACTGAGCCGCCCAGGGGCCCCGGCCTATGATTCTTTTAACCAGCCTCTGTCCCTTGCAGACAGACCTTTAGGGTGTTTGCACCCATTGCTATCAGAATGAACCTCCCCCCGCCGCAGAAAAAAAGAGCTGCCAAGAATATCCTTGTAAGGAGCTCTCTGTCCTCATGTGTCAAAAGAACAGTAGGATCAATTCTTAGAAGCGAAATGCTGGGTCTAAGGAGAAGGTGCGCTTTTTGTTTTTAATCCAGCTTTAAGGAAAGTGTGACAGCGGGATTGAGCTCAGATTCGCATACTCTAACACTCACCCGGTGACAGTGTACAAGGCAGGAGCTTTCAGTCTGTTCACAGAGTCGGGCTACCCATCCCCCGAGGCAAGTCTAGAACCCTTTCAGTGGCCCAAGAGGATAGCTTGCGTCTTTGGCATCGGTCAGCTGCCTGTCTCCACCGCCAGCCATTGGCAACTGGTAGACGGCTTCCTGTCCCTGTGGATTTGCCCATCCTGGCCCTTTCATGTAAGCGGGATCATACAATACGGCGGCCCTGGTGGCTGGCTGCTTTTACTCCACATGATGGTTTCAGGTTCATCCATGGGGTAGCGTGTGTCAGTGTTTCATTCCTGGTTATTGCTGAATAGTTTTGACTTTTATCTTTCTATTACGGACACCAGGTCCGATAATTGATCACCCACTTGTGGCTTCTTGGGTTTTGCCTCGAACCCCCCATCCCCCACCCCCAGGGCTCCGAGTGTTTTTTATTTATTTTTATTTTTTTTTTTATTTATTTATCTGAGAGAGAGAATGGGAGACAGAGAGCATGAGAGGGGGAGGATCAGAGGGAGAAGCAGACTCCCCACTGAGCAGGGAGTCCGATGCGGGACTCGATCCCAGGACTCCAGGATCATGACCTGAGCCGAAGGCAGTTGCTTAACCAACTGAGCCACCCAGGCGCCCCCCGAGTGTTTTTTAAATTGTAGAGAATCCACTTCATCACGGTCCAGAAGGTGGCGCTAGGTTCCATTTCCACCTGCCCTGTCCCTGGAGTGCTGTTTCCCTTCATGCATGCCAGCAACCACTGCTGTAAGCTTTTTGGTTTTTGCCGGTGTGGTAGGTGGATGGGGTCTCATGGTTTTATTTGGTGTTTTACTTACAAAGAGTGGAGCCAGCCGGTCACCTTTTTTTTTTTTTAAAGTTTTATTTACCATTCATTTGGGAGAGAGAGCGAGCTAGAGAGCAAGCAGGGGGAGGAACAGAGGGAGAGGGACAAGCAGACTCCACACTGAGCAGGAGCCCAACGCGGGGCTCGATCTCATGACTCTGAGATCATGACCCGAGTGAAACCAAGAGTCGGATGCTTAACTGACTGAGCCACCCAGCCATCCCGCGGTCACCTTTTCATAGACTCCTTTCTACAAAAGAGGAGACAGAGGTCCAGGGAGGTGGGGTGTCTACCCTATGACTCCCCCCAGATGACAAGGACATGATGGAAACCGGGTCTGACTCCAAAGCCCCATGATCCGTTTTTATTTTTTTTTATTTTTTATTTTTTATTTTTTTAAGATTTTATTTATTTGAGAGAGAGAGAATGAGAGACAGAGAGCATGAGAGGGAAGAGGGTCAGAGGGAGAAGCAGACCCCCAGCTGAGCAGGGAGCCCGATGCGGGACTCGATCCCGGGACTCCAGGATCATGACCTGAGCCGAAGGCAGTCGCTTAACCAACTGAGCCACCCAGGCGCCCCCATGATCCGTTTTTAGAGAGGCAGGTGGGCGACAGTGGGAAGCCCAGCGTGGAGAGCCCCGGGGACCAGTCCAAGCAGGACCTCCACCCTCCTCCCTGCTTCCTGTCTTCCCCAGTGCTGGCACCATGAATGCCACTCCTAAGAGGCTGCGCAGGGAGCCTGGCACTGGGGGAGGCGTGCGCTCACTCCGGTGAGCCAGCCCATGGCGTCAGAGCCCCATGCCCCTGCAGGCCTGGGCTTGCTTGCCATCAGCTGGTCTGAAGTCATCCGCAAGAGCTAACTGCCAACTTCTCAGGTGTCAGATTCGCCTGGGTGCTTGGCACTGATACAAGGTCCTAAGCCAACTGTCAGAGGCCATTTTTAAGGCCATTGGGAGGGGGGAGGACTTAAGTCTGGGCTGGGTCTGAGTGGAGGTTAAGGAATGAATGATCATTCAGTTTGTTAGGTGATGATGCCGTTGTGGGTCTATAAGGAGAGGTCTTTGTTTATTTATCTTTTTGGAGGTGCTCTGCTGTCCTCTGGGAAACTCCCAGAACTGCCAGGGCTCTGGGCAGCCCTGGCCACCCTTTCCTCCCGACCCCAGATGGGCAGGACCAGAGGTCTCCGAGCCCAGCCCCTCTCGCTGCCCAGCCAGGGAAACTGAGGCCCATGAGGTCACCCAGCTTGTCCAAGGTCACACAGCAAACTCCCACATCCAGTAATGTATGTATCCCCCATTAGTTAACCCTTTGCCCTTTATTCATGAATATATGGATTCATTCAACCCGTGATGGGGTTTGTGGGCCAGACCTCTGCAAGCGCTGGGCGAAATTCACAGTGACCAAGACAGAACCAGCCCCTGACCTGTGGAATGCTCAGACCCGGAAGCATCGAATCACACAAATGGATGAAAGCTGAACCGGTGGGAGGGTGAGCGATGGAAGGTGCATGGAGCAGGGACCGTGTGTCACAGCATTCCAGCGCGGCCTGGGGAGGGTCCCCTGGAGGAGGCGGCCCTTGCCTGAGCACTGATGGTCTGGCAGGAGCTAACCAGGCGTAGAAGGTGCTGACGGCATCTGGGTGGAAGGAACTGCCCAGGCAAAGGCCTGGGGGCAAGAACAGTTTTGGAGAAGCTGATGGGGGGCTGGGGTGGCTGGTTGGAGTCAGCGAGGGGACCCTGGGTCTGGAGAGGCTGGGAGGGTCGAGGACAGGGTATCCAAGACCCTGATAAGAGCTCAGATTGAATCCCAGAAGTACTGGGGACCACGGAAGGAATTCTTCCCTGGGAACAGGCAAGCTCAAGTTCATTCATGAAAACATTTATAGAGCGCCTACTGCATGTAGAGCACACGGGCAGCAGATGAGTAAGGGACAGATACTTCCCACCAGGAGTTATGATCTCAGTAGAAATGGAGAAAAATTAATACTTGTTGCACACCGTGCTGTGCCCTGCAAACTATACCAAAACCTGATTTTGGGGGGTTTTCTTTTTACTTCTTTTTATTATTATTGGATGTTCTCTTAGTTTCAGGTATACAACATATGGATTCAACAATTCTGTTCACTATTCAGTGCTCATCCCAAGTGTAGTCACCGTCTGCCTTTTTTTTTTCCTGTGAGAGAGAATCCACATACCGTAAAATTCACCATTGTCAAGCGTGCATTGTGGCCGTTTGTGGTCTATGCACAATCGTACTAATTCCAGACACCAAGTCCTTTCTTAACAGCCATTTTTTTTTTAAAGATTTTATTTATTTATTTGAGAGAGAGAGAGTGAGAGAGAGCATGAGAGGGGAGAGGGTCAGAGGGAGAAGCAGACTCCCCACTCAGTGGGGAGCCCAATGTGGGACTCGATCCCGGGACTCCAGGATCACGACCTGAGCTGAAGGCAGTTGCTTAACCAACTGAGCCACCCAGGCGCCCAACAGCCATTTTTTTTTTTTTTCTGGACAAGATCTGACATTTCAACAGGTATGAAACTCAAAAAGAATATAATCACTAACGTGTCCCGGGCTCCCAGGAAGCTACCTCTGTCCACGGTTTTCCCGTGTGTCCTTCTGAGGAGGGCGTCTCGAAGCCGTCAGACCAGTGACCCTCCTTCTGTTTTCAGGGTTTGTTCAAAAAACCTTTTTACTTGGAATAATTTCAGCTTTACAGGAAAGTTGCAAAAAGGGTACGAAACATTGCCACGCTCTTCTCGAAGATTCCCCGGGTGCTAACATCTTGCCACATTTGCTTCTCGTCTGCTTTTCCTAATTACTTATTCTGAGCCGTTTGAGAACAGGGGTGTGGAGGGGCGTGCAGCCGCACCCCAGCAGGCTCTAGGCTGGGGGCGGGTGATGGTCCGGCGACGTGGAAGGAACAAGCCGCGGCGGGGACAGAGGCACAGGTGTCCTGGGGAAACTTCTGCACACCGAGACTCCCCTTTACTCTTTGTATTAGCTTCCTGTGACAGGTCACAAATCACCACCACTAAATCAACACGCACTGATCCTCTTACAATGCTGGAGGTCGGGAGTCCAAAATCAGTCTCACGGGCAGGATAGGTTCTTTCCAGAGGCTCAAGGAGAGAATCTGTTTTCTTGTCTTCTCCGGCTTTGAAGCACATTACTCTAACCTCTGTTCATGTCGCCTTCTCCCTCGGCCTCCCTCTTATGAGGACCCTGCAGGTAGAGTCCACCTGGGTAATCCAGAGCTCATCAATCTCCCATCTCAGCATTCTTTTTTTTTTTTTTAAGATTTATTTTATTTTATTTATTTGAGAGAGCGAGAATGAGAGAGAGTACATGAGGGGGGGAGGGTCAGAGGGAGAAACAGGCTCCTCGCTGAGCAGGGAGCCCGATGCGGGACTCGATCCCGGGACTCCAGGATCATGACCTGAGCCGAAGGCAGTCGCTTAACCAACTGAGCCACCAGGCGCCCCCATCTCAGCATTCTTAATCACATCCGTGAAGTCCATTTTGCTCTGCCAGGCAACATTCTCAGGCTCCAGGAATTCGGATGTGGACCTCTCTGGGGGGCCATTGTTCAGCCTACCACCCTGCCAAATCTGTCAGTGCCTTTTTTTTTTTTAAGTCGGCTGCCTGCCGAACGCGGGGCTCGAACCCACAACCATGAGATTAAGACCTGCACGGAAATCAAGAATCCGACGCTCAACCGACTGAGCCACCCAGACGCCCCTTATCTACATATTTTTATTTTATTTATTTATTTATTTTTTCTATTCACAAAGGAAAAGCTCCAGTCCATCTTTTCATTTTTTTGAAAAATTCCTGACATTACAGAACTAAACTGAAATGTATTAATATTTTTAAAAGAACGTTCTCCTACGCAACCGCAGGACGCAGGACGGTACCATCACCAGGAGCTTAGCATTGGCACTATCCTCTCATTCACAGACCATATTGTCCCAGCAATGCCCTTTAGAGCACACAAAAATGTTTTTTACAGGCTTTATGCCAGTTTTCCTAACAATGTCCTTTAGAGCAAAAAAGATTTTGTAAGGGACACACACAGGGGCGCACGCACACATACTCACATGCATGCGTACGCGCGCGCGCACACATTTCCCCAGGGCCAGGGTGACGCGTACCTAGCGCATTTTACTCTTGGTGTGTCTGGAACTATTCTTCCTTTATCGTTGGTGACCTTGACACTTTTGAAGATTACAGACCAGTTGCTTTGTCTCCGCTTGGGTGTGTTTCCTTGCGGTTAGATTCAGGTTACGCATTTTTGGCAGGAGTCTCCCAGGAAGGTGCTCTCCCTCCCCCACCCCCCTTTTCTAAGTAAGCAGTGTAGGAGCATAGACACCAAAAAGTGCGCCTGGAGCCTATGCATCCAGTTCAGGGGCTTTCTGCAAGTGAACAGCCTATATAACCAGCATCTAGGAGCCCCCTGGTGTCCCTTCCCGTCACCAGAACTGCCGCCCGCCCCCCACCCCACCCCTGAGTGTGATCATTATTCTGGCTTCTAAGAGCTAGAGTTGTTTTACTTGTCCCTGAATTTGTTACAAATTCAGCACGTGTGCTTTCGTGTCTGGCTTCTTCCGCTGGACCCCATGACTGTGAAATTTGTCCATGTTCAGTGAGTGGCTGGGAGGGGCTTCTTTTTTTTTTTTTAGATTTTATTTATTTGTCAGAGAGAGAGCACAAGCAGGGGGAGCTGCAGGCAGAGGGAGAGGGAGAAGCAGACTCCCTGCTGAGCAGGGAGCCCGACCGTGTGGCTCAATCCCATGACCCTGGGATCATGACCTGAGCCAAAGGCAGACACTTAACCGACTGAGCCACCCAGGCGTCCCAGGGGAGGGGGCTTCTGAGGGGCGGGTTCCACAGGTGCATCCACTCTGTAAAAACTCATCGAGCCTGATGGGTGTGATTTGTGCGCTTTTCTGTATGTGGGCTATACTTACGCATTTACATTAGAATTTTATGCTGGAAGAGGGAGGAAAGAGAAGCAGCACCGTAAAGGATGCAGACCCCGGAGTCAGACCCTGGAGTTTGCACCTCAGCTCTGCTGCTGACGAGCTGGATGATCTTGGGCAAGTTGGCTCCTGGAATGTGCCTTGATTTCCCCATCTGTGAAGGGGTTTTACTCCATTACAAACCTGTAAAATGTTATCGTAGGATCTGCCTCCCTGAGTTGTTATGAAGGTTAAATGAGCTCATTTGTACGTGTTTGGAACAGGACCTGGCATGTAGTGAGTGAAAATAAGTCAGTGTCCATTTGAACCTGTAAGTCACAAAAACTGTTCTGCAATGCGTTGTTGATGGGGTAGCTGGGCGCTCGCGCTGATCTGTAGGGTCGCCGTGAGAGCGGCAGATACAGACCCAGCCTGAGGTAGGCGTGTTATGTGGTCCACTGAAACGCCACAGGCCCCTTTGCTGTCAGAGATGACAGAGTTCTGAGATGATGCCCAAATCTTGATAAAATTCTGAACAAAACCAACCACAGTCTTTCCTCAGATTGCACAGTGGCTACCCTCCTGGAAAATCCACTGTATAATTTTTTTTAAAGATTTTATTTATTTACTTATTTGAGACAGAGAGAGAGAAAGAGATATTGAGCGGGGGGGGGGGGGGGGGGGGGGGGGGGGGGGGGGGGGGGGGGGGGGGGGGGGGGG
>NW_022589755.1:6016580-6054849 GCF_004348235.1 Phoca vitulina | reverse complement strand
GGGGGGGGGGGGGGGGGGGGGGGGGGGGGGGGGGGGGGGGGGGGGGGCAGAGAATCCCAAGCGGACTCTGTGCTGAGTGCAGAGCCCAATGCAGGGCTCAATCTCACCACCCTGAGCTCATGACCTGAGCTGAAACCAAGGGGGCGCCTGGGTGGCTCAGTCGGTTAAGCGTCTGCCTTCGGCTGAGCTGAAACCAAGAGTCGGAGGCTTAACCGACTGAGCCACCCAGGCGTCCCCAAAAATCCACTGTGTATTAAAACCAAACACAAAACACTTGTGTTTATACATAAAACAGTTGGGATTGGACTCAGATAATTACAAGCCATTATTTCACGGACACGGATGTCTAGTGGGACATTTAGGAGTCACACGGGGTGAGGGCAATTCTGTGTGGTGCGGAGGGCCCTGCCTTGGGCCCCATCTGGGTCCCAACCTGCGCGGGCCCTGTGATATCCAGAAACACCCCACAGATTGCCCCCATGGCCTCCATTGTTATGCCAGCCAACCCCTGGGAGTTCCTGAGATGTACTCTAGGGGACAGCACTGATTGTCCATTCACGAGGAGCTTTCTGGAAGCTCTGGGCTAGCCTGCGCTTACAGTCCCTCCTCTTTTGTGGTTTCTGCATTTGCGACTTCGCCTGCTCGCTAAATTTATCCGTAACCCCCAAAAGCAGCACTCCTGGTGCTTTTGTAAAGATCATCGTGTCATTCACACAGGGGTGGAAAGCTTGAGTTGTCCAGCGCACATGCAGCTGAAGTTCAGCAAAGCGCTACTCTGCCTTCCTGTCTCAGCTCATACCATAACCCAGAGTCCTTTTCCCCTTTTCGCCTGCTACTGAGTGCCACGTTTTTCACGTTTCTTGTGCTTTTCTTGTTGACGGCTTCACTGTCTAAAATGCCCCCCAAGCAAAGTGCTTAATGCTGGCTAGTATCCCCAAATGCAAGAAGGCTGTAGTGTGTCTCACGGAGAAAACACAGAAATCCGATGAGCATCCTTCAGGCTCGAGTTAGCTATTGGCCGTGAGCTCAACGTTAATGAAGCAACCTTATATATTAGATAAGGTGTCTTTGAACTGAAACACATATAAAACAAGGTGATGTTATTGATCAGTTGATGAAAATATGACCAGGGGCTCACAGGAACAAAACCCTGTATTTCCCATAAGCGCGTTCGATTGCATTTGCTAATTTGTGTTCACGGTGACTACAAAGAACGTAACTCGGCAATAAGGAGAATCGACTGTGTATTTTTTGCCTTTTTAAAATGTAGACAGTGGTATGCCGTATATACCACTCTGCACCTCGCATTTTTCACTTGATAGTTTAGAAATCTTTTCATATTTAGGGCACCTGGCTGGCTCAGTCTACAGAGCGTGCAACTCTTTTCTTGGGGCTATAAGTTTGAGCCCCACGTTGGGTGTAGAGATTACTTAAAAATAGAATCTTAAAAAAGGAAATCTTTTCATATTGCCCAAGACTTTCTTCGTTCATTCCCATGTGTCCTTTTAAATCTTACATGCATTGCTTTATAAAACGGACATAAGCAGACACCAAATGGTGCTAAAACAAACCTTGAATATAAAATACAGAATTCATGTATCCGTTCTTATGTTTTAGGACCTGCCCAGTGTCACAGATGGATTTTAAGCTGAGGGGCGGTGGTGTAATTTGACATAGAGTTGGTTTTTTTTTTTTTAAGAGTTTATTTATTTATTTATTGGAGAGAGAGCACGTGTGCATGCAAGCGGGGGGGCAGGGAGGGGCAGGGAGGGGCAGAGAGAGATTCTCAAGTGAACTCCGTGCTGAGGGTGGAGCCCAGCACGGGGCTTGATCCCATGACCTTGAGATCATGATCTGAGCCGAAATCAAGAGTCCAATGCTTAACCAACTGAGCCACCCAGGCGCCCCTGACATAGGGTTTTTCAGCTAGATTTTTAGAAGGCTAGTTAGGACCACACATCAGGGTCTGGAGCCCTATGCGATTGCTCTCTCTCTCTGCCCCTTAGCCATGCTGCGGATGGTCTCAGCCGTTCTCCAGTTTGGCAACATCGTCCTGAAGAGAGAAAGGAACAATGATCAAGCCTCCATGCCTGACAACACAGGTATTCCACCTGGCCTGCAGCCCACCCACCTGACCCGGCGTTCCCTGTTCCCCCAGACAGAGCATCCCCCCCACTCCCCGCTCCCCAGCCAGGCGTGCCTCCCAGCTGTGCTGATCCTTTACCAAAATGTCATCTCCCACTCTTTTCCTGATTCGAAAAGATGTCCTCTCTGCCGAAGGTTTGAACAACACCAGTGTGCCGGAGATCCCCCGTCATCCCGGCCCCTCCGAGAAAACCATTAGCATTGGGCTTTTCTCTTCCTGGCCTTTGTGCTCTGCATATATATATACTTTTTTTTTTTTTTTTTGCTTTTCAAAAGCAGAATTATAGTTGATACTCCTTTTTTATCAAAACGGAAATAGCTTTGCTTCTTTATGATCATAAAATAATACAAGCTGGATGGGGGGAGAATCTGGCAATACAGAAAACTATAAAAGCAGGGAAATGACCCACAGTCATACTCCTGAGAGGTAATTACTGCAACATTTTGGGGTACTTCTCTCTGGGCTTTGTTCTCTGTCTACATCAGAGCAGAAACATTGTCACAGAAGTGGAAACACGCTTCGCACCCTTTCCCCCTCAAGACAGCAAGAGCTTTCCATCCTGATTATAAAATCCTATGGGCTCGTTTTCCACAACTATACGACTACAGAAAATATGAGGAAAGGGGCCCCTCCTATCACGCTATTGATCAGCAGTGTCACCTGTGGTGCTTGGGGGCTCTATTCGCACGCCCAGCAAGTGTGCCGTGCACGCTCATTTATTCGTTCAACCTACAAAATTGGGGTCAGACCTTGTAGACCATTTTGAAATTTGCTTTTTTTCCCTTAATGCACTGAGGGCAACGTTTCAAGGTTATTAACTAGAACGTTACTGGGGTTTCTTCCTCTGGGGTCTGTGGGTAGAACCGTATGTCAGCATAATTAATCTCCTGGGAAATCCTGGGTGTTTCATTCTCTGCATTTGCAAACGTTCATTGGAGAACCAGTCCATGGGCCAAAGGACACAGCAGAGGCTTTAGAAGCCTCCAGAACATTCCTGTGACTCGCAGCATAGCGCCCCAGTACACATTCCCTGCTGTTCTTCAGGCCACTTGTTATAATTCTTAAGTACTTTCCATACCATGCAAAGTCACCGTAGAAGAATTAGAAACTACGACGGCACCAAAAGAACAAACAAACAAACAAAAAAATGTAAATGCTCATCAGCTCACCTCTCAGATATAATCACTGTTTATTTGGTGTTTTTCCTTCTGGATGTGTTCTTTTCCTTTCTCTTTTCTGCTGGTGCTAAGAATTTGTAGTAATGGTTTTTCCATTATGGAAGTGACAGAAGCTGGAAAACATTTCTTAATTACCATTTTTTATGAATTTTTTTCTTTACAAAAATAAGGAAGAGCAAGTTGCTTTTAAATATTTATTTATTGGCCACTTCCATGGGTTTTTACTCCAATAGCTTTTCCTCCAGTATTTTATTAGCAAATGTCCAAGCATACAGACAAGTTGAAAGATTTTAGAGCAAACACCCAGATATCCACCACCTAGATTCTACCATTGACATTTTCTACACTTGCTTTATTGTGTATCTTTCCATATATCGTTTGTCCATCCTGTTGTCTGGTGCATTTCAAATTTGAAGATTTCCGTGCACTTCAGCGTGTACACAAGTAGTTCACATGTACATGCATCAGCTCGCATATGCATATCACCTACTCGTGTCCAGTGTTTGCTTACAATTCTTTCTTTGGAGTGAAACATACAAACCGTGAAATGCACACATCTTAAGTGTACCGTGTAATGAGTGCTAATAATTTTCAGTGACTGCAGAACATGTATTCAAATGGAGGATCCCTGACTCCCTAACCAATCCCCAGTTGCTGGGCATTCAGCTTGTTTCCTGTTTTCCTCCATCACCAACAAGGCTGTGACGTACATCCTCCTGGTCCAGTCTTTGCTCACCTCCGGGATTATTTGTCCCATCTTGGGGTCCCTGAGAGAGAATTGTTGGGCCAGAGGACGTACACACTTTTAGGATTGTAACGCTTACTAGTGGGAGAGGCTGGGCCCCTCGTCTGTTCCACCAGCAGTGGGGGCGACCCCCTCCGCTGCGCTCAGTGGCCGCTGCCGCCTCCTGGGGCTGATCAGACCTTTGTGCCTCTCACCCTCAGCTGCACAGAAGCTCTGCCGTCTCCTGGGACTAGGGGTGACGGACTTCTCCCGCGCCCTGCTCACCCCCCGCATCAAAGTTGGCCGAGACTACGTGCAGAAGGCTCAGACCAAGGAACAGGTGGGCGGGGCTGGGGGGCAGGTGGGGCGCACGGAGAGCCAGGCGCCAGGGTCCTGGGCCTTCAAGCAGCGTATGCTGGTTTTTCTCTCACTCAACAAACTTTGGCTGATTGTTCGCTCCATTGCCCACTCAGGTTCTGGTGCTAGGAATAAAAGTCGTAATGGAAACAAAGACCATGCCTTGGTGGAGCTCAGCGCGAAGTAGGGAACAGATCATAAAAGAAGATACATAAGCAGTGAGGCCTTCTGTGAAGGAGGGGGTTCATGTGGTCAGGAAAGTCCTCCATGAGGAGGTGATGTTTGAGTTTGCTCCCAGATGGTTCAAGGCAGAGGGAACAGCCTTGGGGCTGGAACAGGCTTGGTGAATTGCGACTGTCAAGGTGGTCAGTGAGGCTAGAGAGTGGGGCAGAGGGTGGCAGAAGCCGCAGTCAGAGAGGTCGGAAGGGGACAGATCGTGCAGGGTCTTAGGAGCCACAGAAAGGAGGTGAGTTTCATTCAGAGAGCAGTAGGAGGCCAGTGGGGGTTTAAGCCGGGGAGCAACCTGATTCGGTTTGTCTTTTATAAAGATCCCCTTGTCTACTGCATGGAGAACTGGATCCCGGGGGCACGGGTGGGAACAGGGAGACATAAGGAGGCTGCTCTCATAGTCCAGGAAAGCGATGATGGTGGTGGGACTGGGGAGAAGTGAAGCCATGCTAGAGGTTTTCAGAATCCAGCTTTCGGGCAGAGGCCTCTGCCTGGCCCCAGGCTGGGCACTCAAACAAAGTACTAGGGTGAAGAAGACACAGTGGGAGACATGGGGGTCAGAGATTGGGGATCACGTGAGAGGCCAGGTTCCACTCTCAGCTGAAGTACTCTTGTTAGGATCCATTTTATAGATGAAGAAACTGAGGCACAGAGAGGTTTAGCCACATGCCTGAGGATGCAGAGCTTCTGAGGGGCAGAGCCAGGATTCAAACCCGTGTTGTCAGGCTCCAGAGTCCACCTTCTTAACTGTTATGCTGTCGAAATTGGTTCGAGGGATGGGGGGAAGATGAATGAACTAACGTGCCCCCAAGCGCCTCACACACTGCCTGGCGTGTAGTAGGGCTCTGAACTGGTTGGCATCATCATTAACATCATCATTCTCGATGAGCTGTGACGGGGGCCCGTCCACACCAGTGTTTCCTTGCTGGGGGGCGGGCTGGGGCTGCGGGGGCGGGCTGGGCCCTCACCATGTGCCCCCCGCCCCCCGCAGGCTGACTTTGCGCTGGAGGCCCTGGCCAAGGCCACCTACGAGCGCCTCTTCCGCTGGCTGGTCCTGCGCCTCAATCGTGCGTTGGACCGCAGTCCCCGCCAGGGCGCCTCCTTCCTGGGCATCCTGGACATCGCCGGCTTTGAGATCTTCCAGGTCTGCACTTGGTGCCAGGCTGGGGCTGGGAGGGCTCCGTCACTCTGGCCCTGTCCCCCTCCCACTGGTCTCTGTCCCCTCCCTCTGGTCTCTGTCCCCATCTCTGTGGTCTCTCTCCCTCCCCCAGTCTCTGTCCCATCTCTGTGGTCTCTGTCCCCTCCCTCTGGTCTCTGTCCCCCCCTCTGGTCTCTGTCCCCATCTCTCTGGTCTCTTTCCCCATCTCTCTGGTCTCTGTCCCCATCTCTCTGGTCTCTGTCCCCCCCCCCCCCCCTGTCCCCCCCCCCCTCGTCGCTCCCCCCCCCCCCCCCCCCCCCCCCCCCCCCCCCCCCCCCGCAGTCTCTGCCCCTCCCCCGTCTCTGTCCCCTCTCTCACTTGTCCCCTCATCCCCTGCAGCTGAACTCCTTCGAGCAGCTGTGCATCAACTACACCAACGAGAAGCTGCAGCAGCTCTTCAACCACACCATGTTCATCCTGGAGCAGGAGGAGTACCAGCGCGAGGGCATCCCCTGGACCTTCCTCGACTTTGGCCTCGACCTGCAGCCCTGCATCGACCTCATCGAGCGGCCGGTGAGCCTGAGGGTCCTCCCGCCCCTGGCGCCCCCCCCCCCCCCCACCGCCTCCACCAGGCACGAGATCCGAGACCTCAGTCCGGCTCCTGCCCTGCTGGGCCTCCGGCCTCTAAATCAGTTCATGACAGCGTCTGCTTTATAGATGTGTAGGCCCCGGATGTGCCTGCCACGGGGCCTGGTTTGAGCCAAAGCTCTCATCAACAGCCGGAACTGTGTTCTGTTGTATGTCCATGTGCCTCTTACAAGAGCTACAAGTTAGCAGCAACCTAAGAGTCCAGTGTGTGGGGATCTGACGTACTCTTCCCCTCCTGTTGGTGGTTAGGCTAATCCCCCTGGGCTCCTGGCCCTGCTGGACGAGGAGTGCTGGTTCCCAAAGGCCACGGACAAGTCCTTTGTAGAGAAGGTGGCCCAGGAGCAAGGAGGCCACCCCAAGTTCCAGCGGCCAAGGAACCTGCGGGACCAGGCTGACTTCAGCGTCCTGCACTATGCAGGCAAGGTAGGTGGCTGGGCCGGCCCTGGGGCCTGTGGGCGGGGGTGGGGACCACTTGGCTGCAGATGCAGGGAGAGTGCAGAGGGAACACAGCCCCCCCCCCCCAAAATGTCCCCTGGAACAAGACACTGACAGGGGCCGGGGAAGCCCAAGGAGGACTGAGGACTCTGTCTGATGAAGTCAGCAAAAGCTTCCTCAAGGAGGGAGTTATTTCCAGTAGGCTTGGAGGGGTGGATAGGAGTTCGCCGTGAGGAGAATTATGTGCATTTTATTCCCTCATTCGGCAAAGATGTGCCTTTTGTATGCTCAGCCCTGTGCTGAGCAAAGCTGGGGCCCCACGCCGGACGTGGTTTCTGTCCTCACAAAGTTCCTGATCTGGGAGAGGGACAAATACAGACCATGAGGATAGATGGCTGCTAGATGCTTCAGTGGGGGTAGCGTGAAAGCCCGGAGGAGGAATGCCAGGGGAGGTTTCAGAGGAGAGTCATGCTTGATCTGGAACTTAGATCAAGGGTCAGCAAACATCTTCTGTACCTAGTTTCAGCCAGTCTCTGGCCATAGCTACTCGCTTCTGCCGTTGTAGTGCGAAAGACGCGCCGGGGAATATATAAATGATTATGTAAATGAAGGCTGTATTCCGATAAAACTTTATTTACAAAAAGGTGGGATTTGGCCTGTGGACCATTGTTTGCCAATCCCTGGCCCAAATGTTGAGTAACAGCCAGTAAAGGATAGGTGAAGGATGGGAAGGGCTGTCCAGGCGGAAGGAACAGCATGTAGAGGCTGGGAGGCAGGAGACCTCTGTGCTGTGTCTAGCCCTCGCTGCCTCTTCCACACATTGTCTAAGACCTCCCGTGGGCCCAGCCCTGTGCTGTGAGTCAGATCCGAGCCCTTGCCTCAGGGAGCCACTGTCTGGTGGGGGGCACATGTGTGGGGGGTTGTGCTGGTCAAGACTGTGACTCTGGGAGCCTCGAAGCAAAGCCCTGAATACTCGGAGGGAGCCAGCCGTGTGAAAATCCGTGGTGAGGGAATCACAAGCAGTGGGAATGGCAGGGGTAAACCTGAGGTAGAAATGAGCTTGTGTGTTTGAGGAACAGTGAGGAGCCCAGTGTGGCTGGAATAGAATGGGTAAGGAAAAAGTGAGGGTGGATGCGGTCCTCTGGGTGGTCAGAGGACAGGTAAGGGAAGTAGAGGGAGAGGGACCCTGCTGGTGGAGGGTGCAGTTCTGCGAACGGACACAAGGTGGCACCGATGCTCTCTCATCCATGATGAGCCCTGGAGCTGGCAGTCCCAGAGCTTCTGGGAGGTTCCTTGGGAAATTGGGAGAACTGGTGAAGCTGCAAACTCACCACCTCCTCTGCCTGACTTCACCCAGGTCGACTACAAGGCCAATGAGTGGCTGATGAAAAACATGGACCCTCTGAATGATAACGTCGCAGCCCTGCTTCACCTGAGCACAGACAAGCTAACGGCAGAGATCTGGAAAGACGGTGAGGGCCAGCTTCCCCAGCTTCCCTGTCCCTGGAACTCTGTGCATCTCTTTTCCCAGCCCACAGTGTGAACACCTTCGTTCTAGAGGCTAAGTTCTGAACGTGAGTTGTCTGCTCAGACACGGAACGGATGTAGGCAGGCCAGACGGTCTCCCGGTAGTGTTTCCAATCAGTGATTGACTGATTGGTTGGTTGATTGTTATCTTAAGCCCGCATCATGCTCAATGACAAAACACACACCTCCTTAATCAGAAACAAGATGAGGATGCCCATGGTCACCACTGCTGGGCAACATGGTTTTAGCAATACTAGCCTCTGCAATCAGACTGGAAAAAGAAATAACTATATGAATATTATAAAGGAAGAGAGAAAGTTATTCATTGTAGATGGCATATGATCCCTAAAAAAGAAAAAATCAAGAGATTTGACTGAAAAAGAATTAATCACAAGAGAACTCAGCAGCGTGGTGTCTTAAAGATTAGTCGGCTTTGGGGCTCTGCTTTCTTGGCTCTCACAAAGTTCCTGTCAGGGCCCCCAGGGAAGAAGAAAGGAATAATAGATCTCCATGTCATTTGGGAGAGCTTTCCTGCTCCAACAAGGCCCATGTGGATTTGGCCATCAGTCTTTTTGGAATGGCATTTCTGGGAGGCATGGGCAGAAAAGCTGAATGTCTTTGGAGTGAACCCCGGAGCTTTCCAAGCCTTGTCTGCCCCTCCCCATCCTTAGAGAGGAGATGATTTTAACAACTGGTGGAACCAGCATCTTGGTTTCTCCCGATTCAAGGCTTCCAGAATCTGTCAGTTTGCCTTAGCCTTTTTCTTGAAGTGAAAAGCGTAGTTGTGAGTCCCAGCCCATGCAATGAGACAAGAGAAAAAATAAGCAAGATGCATGGTTCCCAAACGAACTCATGGAACAAAAGGGCACGAGGTGCCTTGATGGTGGTGAGCTGATTTTAGACAGAGAGATTTGATGTTTGTGTCTTGCATGGTTTATACACGAGGGACTGACAAGCAGTGTTCAATGTCCAGTAACAGAATCAGATTCTGCTATGAGACTCATCTCCTCAGCCTGAAAATCCCCCCACCCCAACACACACTTCTTCAAAATCTGTGTCCCCTTCAAGGACACATCACACCCCCCCCCCAACCATGATCCCTCACATGCCCCATCTCATAGGTGCCCGGCCCCCCAGGGGTTCCAAGAGCAAAGTGGAAGTGGGAAGCCTGTTGAGTCCTGGACTCGAACTTGGCACAGTGTTACTTCCTCCACGATTCTCCTGAGCAAAGCAAGTCACAGCAGCCCAAATTCAAGGAGCTGCAAGTCACAGGGAGGGATGAGGAAGGTGGCTGTTTGTGCATCAATCTCTATGACAGCTGCCCTGAGCCCAGAGTCGGGTGCCCAGCATCCCGGTAGCCCAGGGGGAAAGGCAGATGAGACAACCTCTCCTCAGAGAGGCAAATGCAACAAACTGGGTAGGAGTATCAAGTCAGTCCTCGAGCTTCCTGGCAGCCAGAGCAAAAAGGGATACCTAATCAAACAGATAGATTCTACCTCTAGGGAGACAGATTTTTTTCCCCTTGGCATTAAATTCTCACAAAGGACATTCATCCTTTCAGTCAACTTTGATGTCCTCGGTGGGTAGACACAGAGGTGAACGGGACAGTCCCCCTGGCTTTAGAAGTTCACAGCCAACACGGAAGTTTTCCCTCCCGCTTTGCCTTGTGCTGTTGACTAATAATGTTCTCTTTTTTTTCTGCCACCTTCTCTCCTCCCTTCTCTTGCTGTTCCCTTTGCATCTCCCGCCTCCATCTCTCTGCCCTTCCCCTCATCTGTCCTCACCCCACCCCCCAAGAACACGGGGGTTTCCAGCAATTCTCTTTCCTTGGCTCCTTCCCACCGTCGCCCCCAGGATCTTCAGGGAGGCGAGGCTCTGCTATTTCTTCGTCAGGGGGTGGGTGTTGCTGTGCATCGACTGGTGAGATTTGCCGGCCGAGGCGGGTGGGCCTGTCAGACCGGGTACCTGACTTCGAACATCTGTCCCCTCTCCTCCACATGGAGGACTCTTGCCCTTCTTCCCCTTCTTTGGCGCCTCCCTCAGCAGTTCCCACACTCTCCGTAGCAGCACACCCTTCTAACTAAACTGCATGTAAAAGGAAAGCAATTGCGATAATACTAGCTGGTGTTTACTGAGCACTTACTATGTGCAAAGCCCATTTACGATTACTAACCCCTAGAATCCTCCAAACAACCCAGTGAGGCAGGTGTTAGTACTACTATCCCCATTATACAGAGGAGGACATTGAAGCCCAGAGAGGTTACGTCACCTACCTGAGATCACACAGCCAGTAAGGGACAGAGCTGAGATTTGAACCCAGGACATCGGGTCCCAGAGCCTCTGCTCTTCTCGGGGCCGTAAGAACTTAATTATCCTTTTGATAATAGCCGGGAGTCTGGTGGTGAGAGGGAGCATTGAACCTGGGGAGGAAGAGGCCGTACGTGAGCCCCCCTGCACACCAGGCCCTGCCTGGAAGTGAGGATTATCTGGCTGACCCCAATGACCCTCCCTGCTGAGGGCTGCAGGACGTCAGAGTCTGCCCCAGCTGCAGAAACCTGGCAGGATTTAGAACAGAATTCGAGGTAAAGGAGTAGGTATCTCTCAGTAGCTGAAGTGACACCATCAAATGACAAGATCAGGCCTTACTGGAAAAATAGTTCAGTGGAAGCATCTGTCTTCTTCTTCTTTTTTTTTTTTTTTTTTTAAAGATTTTGTTTATTTGTCAGAGAGAGAGAGAGAGCAAGAGCACAAGCAGGGGGAGCTGCAGGCAGAGGGAGAAGCAGCCTCCCCGCTTAGCAAGAAGCTGGATGTGGGACTCGATCCCAGGACCCTGAGATCATGACCTGAGCCGAAAGCAGACGGTTAACTGACTGAGCCACCCAGGCATCCCCCGTCTGTCTTCTTTTAAACACTGCACATAAAAGCCAGGCTTTATTACATTTTTTAGTGGGACATTGTTTTAAGTTCCTAAAAATGCCACCGTGCTGCGTTCGTGATCCCTGGCACCCTCTCGGTGCCTGTAAAATGGGAACAATTCTTCTAGGCTTATAAATGAGTGGCGCCTGGCAGAGAGGAAGTGCTAGGTAAGCAGGTGCTGTTGTCATCAGCACCTGTGGATAAGGAACATGGAGATGCAGTTTGCATCCTGGAGGAGATGAGAGGTCAGAGGCCAGGGTTCCAGAGGACTCACCCTGCCTAGGTTCAAATCGTAGATCTGCATTTCTAAGCTGTGTGGCCTTAGGCGCAGTCTTCCACCTCTCTGAGCTTCCTTTCTGAGTTTACACATCAGTCCAGCGGGGCTGATAACACCTACTCACTGGTGTTTCATATGTAAAATGACAGGTCCTAGAAATGATAAGACCCTTGAACTTTAACCAAGTTTAACCAGTCCACCTACAACTGACCCCTGACCCCCTTCTTTCTCTGCATCTGTTTCCTCTTCCCATAGTGGAGGGCATCGTGGGGCTGGAGCAGGTGAGCAGCCTCGGGGATGGCCCACCGGGTGGCCGCCCCCGCCGGGGCATGTTCCGAACGGTGGGACAGCTCTACAAGGAGTCCCTGAGCCGCCTCATGGCCACACTCAGCAACACCAACCCCAGCTTCGTCCGCTGTATCGTTCCCAACCACGAGAAGAGGGTGAGTGACTGGCCTGGGGAGGGGGGCAACTCCGGCAGGGGGTAAAGGCCTGGCCACTGACCTTGGCTGGAGCCAGGCTCACCTCAGACTGGCTGTGTGACCTTGAGCAAGTTGCTTTCCCTCCCAGGCTCAGTGCTCTGTTAGGAAAATGCATTCATTCAATTCAGGGGACTTAAATTTTATTGAGCACCTACTAAGGGCCAGGTTTTGGGGACACTTTCGAGAGAAAAGCACAGCCAACTCCTATTCTCACAGTCTAAGGGGGAGCACAGACATTCAACTGAGCAACCATAATGAATGTCCAGTTGGATTTGTAGGGGTGGTAAGTATCCCCTAAGGCTTAATCTGGTCTGTGATGTCAGGGAGGCCTCCCTGGATGTGGTGGTGATTGAGCTCTGAAGGATAAGTGGTACCCTGAGGAGAGAACAGCTTGTGCAAAGGCCTGGTGGGACATTGGGGCATGAAAGGTGCGGGGGATGGAATGAAGTCTGTTGGGGCTGGGGGTGTCATGTCGGGGTGGGGAGACCATGCCTGGCTTCCCGGGCCACCAAAAGGTTTTCTTGTTAGGAAAATCAGAGAATGGGCCCTGTAGAGAAGGGTCAACATGGGTGAAAATGAAATACAAAATGAGGTGCCCTAGGCTTACCCTGTCCTCAGAAAACAGGAACTGTGGTTACTGTGTGTGTGTGTGTTTGTGTTTGTGTGTGTGTGTGTGTGTGTGTGAGATGTCTGCAAATATCCTATCTTATCAAACCTAAGACACGTCTATTTCTCACACTTTAGCGTCTCTGAAGTTGGGGGTGTGGCTTACAATCAACCTGTCAGAGGTTAATTGATAGGAGTTTTTCTTTCGTGATAGTATCTAAAATAACAGCGTTTTGCAATTGATGGAGGCTTATATTTGATGAAATACGGTACATAGATTCACCCATTTTTTTCCAAGGAGCCCTGGTTATTTTTAGCGGAATGGTGCTTAGAGTCTAAGATCTGGCTGTTAGGTGTGCTCAGTGGTATTAGAACTTCTCAGCAAACAGCTGCGTATATATACACACAAGTGAATATATACACATACGTATAGATGTGTATTCACGCGTGTATACACACACGTTTTTTTCTTAAGTCATCTCTATACCCAATGTGGGGCTCGAACTCACGACCCTGAGATCAAGAGCCACGTGCTTCTCGGCTGAGCCAGCCAGGCACCCTGTATGCACACGTTTATATCTATATTGATTTCTATAAATATCCCTACATACTGAAAACTGTGAGTTCACAGCAGTATGCCAAGTTCTGTCTCAGCATCACAGAGTTCATTATAACTTTTTCCTCATGCAAATTTGTGACTCTTTTTGTATGTGTGACAGTGAGAAATCTGGATCCCACAAAATACTACATATTTATGTGTTTTCTCAGTCCCCTGTAATGTAATCCATCTCTTGGCCCTCCTGGCACCTCCCCTACTCAAGCCTGCCCAATATTTTGTCAAAGAGTGGGATGGAGGGAAGAAGGAAGAAAATATCAATGTGAGGCCATCCTATATATCATTTCCGACTACAGTTCTTTCCAGCTATTTCCTTGGGGGTGTTTTGATTGTGAGACAGTCAACTAAGGTGGCTTAAGCCAAAACGAGAATGTATAATCTCACATAATTGAAATCCCACGGTTGGGTTCAGTTATAGCTGGATCCAGGTGCCCAAATGGTGGTGTCAGGGGTCTTTTTCCTTTGCTTGGCTCTATGTTGTCTTTACTCTGAAGGAATCTCATTCTCGCTCTCTTTCTTTCTCTTACTCCCCTCAGGATGATAAGGCAGCCCCCAGTAGTTCCAAACTTTGGTTCTCCCAGTTCAGCAACCATGGAGGGAAAAGAGAGCCTCTTGTCCAGGGTCCTCATTGGTCCAGGATGGGTCTTGTGCCCACCCCACTAGCAGACTGAGAGCCGCAGGGGAGAAGTAGCTCTCTCCCGAAGAAGTGAAGCCTTATTGCTAAAGAAGGGGGTACACATATAGTAATAAAGGGAAACTCCCTTTTGCCCAACATAAACAATCTGAGGGCGGAGGCTTTTATCTGCTTTTTCACTGTTGGGTCCCTAGTGCCTTGAACAGTGCTTGGCACACAGTGGATATTCAATAAATGTTTGATGGATGCATAAATATAAGGTATATATGCTTCAGTGGCCCTAGAAAAAGATCCAGAATGGTGGTATTCATATTTTATTCCCACCCCCCAGAAATTCACATTCTACCCTGGGCTGTGACCCGGACGTTGGATTTTTGTTTTTTTGGTGTTTTTTGTTTTGTTTTTAAAGCTTCCTAGAGGGTGCCAGTGTGTAGCCAGGGTTGAGACCAACCGATCTAGAAAGTTCTATTAGAAACTGGGGACTGTGGGGTGCCTGGGTGGCTCAGCCAGTTAAGAGTCTGACTCCTGATTTCAGCTCAGGTCTTGATCTCAGGGGATCTCCGGGTCGTGAGTTCAAGCCCAGGGCATTGGGCTCCATGCTGGGTGTGAAGCCTACTTTAAAAAAAAAAAAAAAAAAAACAAGAAAGAAACTGGGGATTGTGTTGCCCACTCTGGGGGCCTGGACAAGGCAAGAGTTCTGTTTTAGAATGTTAAGTTTGAATTTTTGTACTGTTTAGGGTTTTTTTTTTAGAAGGAAGGGAGGGAGGAAGGAAGGAAAAGGCAACAAAAGTTAGCTACTCCAAAATAATGATGTATGGGTTTTATTCACGCATCACCTTCCCAGTGAGGCCTTTCCCCAACTATCCCTGGTGCAGATTCAGCACTCCCCGCCCTCCCTGCCGCTAAGCAGTAGGTACTCAGTAAATTGTAGGTTGACCCGTGTGAAATCGCCAAGGATTTCTGACCCTCCCGAAGGGCCCGTCCTGGTTTCCCCAGGCGGCTGCCGTCTGGTGCGTGGCGCCCCCATGTGGCCGCCGTCGACCCCGCGTGTCCGTCCCCGCTCTCCGCAGGCCGGCAAGCTGGAGCCTCGGCTGGTGCTGGACCAGCTGCGCTGCAACGGCGTCCTGGAGGGCATCCGCATCTGTCGCCAGGGCTTCCCCAACCGCATCCTCTTCCAGGAGTTCCGGCAGCGGTGAGTGCGATGGGGCGGGGCTCGGTTTGGAAACCCACCCCCCCATCTGCATCCAAATCCCCCCACTGCTACTTCTGAGTCTGGGGAGTCAGGGCAAGTTCCTTTGGTTCCGGTCTCAGCTTTTTCCTCTGTGGAATGGGAGAGCAGGACCCCGCTCAGGTGGTTCCCCGAGAGAAAGATTGCCTTATGCGGCAATCTGTGTGTGGCGATCTGCATTTCTTTACAAATGCAATAGAAAGGGATAGAACAGAAAATACCAGAGTTTAAGAAGCAAGTCATAGGGGGTGCCTGGGTGGCTCAGACCGTTAAGCCTACGACTCTTGGTTTCTGCTCAGGTCATGATCTCAAGGTCGTGAGATCTGGCAAGCATCCGACTCTGCTGGGTGTGAAGCCTGCTTGACATTCTCTCTCTTCCTCTCCCTCTAACCCTCCCCCTACCCCCCAGCCCCCCCACTTACGCACACGCGTGCTCTCTTTCTCTCTTAAAAAAAAAAAAAAGACATTATTAAAAAATCCAGTTCCTGGGGCACATGGGTGGCTCACTCAGTTAAGTGTCTTAGCTTCGGCTCAGGTCATGATACCAGAGTCCTGGGGTCGAGCCCCACGTCGGGCTCCCTGCTCAGCGGGGCGTCTGCTTCTCCCTCTCCCTCTGCCCCCCTGCCCGCTTGTGCTCTCTCTCTCAAAAGTAAATAAATAATAATTAATTAATTAATTAAAAATACAGTTCCTCGGATGGCTGGGCCACATCTCAAGGGCTCAGTAGTTACATGTGGCCAGTAGGCTCTCTATTGGACAGTGCAGCTCTGAGTCTGCTACTCAAAGTGCGGTCCCCGGGACAAGCAGCATGAGCATCACTGGGCAGCTCCTTAGATATGCACATTTTCAGGCACCGCTGCAGACTTACTGAATTAAGATCTGCATTTTAACAGCCCACCCCTGGTGACTGAGCAACCCTGATACACACACACACACACACACACACACACACACGTCAATCACCAGTCATAAAATATGTCATATTAACATAGGACATGTCTTATGTATATGATGCATGATATTTTACAAAATGTCAAGATCCAAGGAAGAGCACAGCAGGGGAAGGGCTCTGAGGACACGCATGTATGTGTTTATGAACTGTATCCCGTTTCATTCTCCGTCGTGCTTAGACATTGGGAAGAAGCCGCTGCACAGCACTTAGCTCAGGGCCTGACCAATAATAAGTCTTCAGAGACATCAGCTGTCACTGGCAGGCATTCTCACATTTCCACTCTGAGACCCACCTGTGTTCCGCATCTCAGTGATGCTGGTGGGGTGACAGAACACTCACGATCAGCACACAGTGAGTGTCCAAGGGGTGGCCGCTCTTGGGGACAGTGCTGTCGTGGGTGGTGTTAACGCTCTTAGCCCAGTGTGTGGTGCTCGGTGTGGCAGGAGCTCAGTGACAGTGTGCTGTAACTCCCCACCCCCCCCCCCCCCCCCCCCCGCCGATATGAGGTCCTGACGCCCAATGCCATCCCCAAGGGCTTTATGGATGGGAAACAGGCCTGCGAGAAGATGGTGAGTGTGGGGCAGAGCCCGAGCTGCAGGTGTGTACGTGTGCACGCGCAGGGTCCCAGGCGGTGGAAGAGGGGAGCAGGGACCGCCCTCTCCTCGCCCCTCCTCTTCATCACCCCTCTCCCACCCCTCACAGATCAAGGCCCTAGAACTGGACCCCAACCTCTACCGTGTGGGACAGAGCAAGATCTTCTTCCGGGCAGGGGTCCTGGCCCAGCTGGAAGAGGAGCGGGACCTGAAGGTCACAGACATCATCGTGTCCTTCCAGGCAGCTGCCCGGGGGTACTTAGCTCGCAGGTAGGGCACTGTGCTGTCTCCTGGGTCCCGTTGGCCAAGGCTGGGGGTAGGGAAGGGTTGACCAGAGGGCTCCAGGGGTCAGGACCTCTGAGATGGTAGAAGGGCCGGGAAACAAAGGGGTGGAGCCACCAGATGCCCAGGCTTCTTGCTGCTACAGTCCCCGAGGGCCCACATAGGCCAGGTCCAGTGCTGAGTGGTGCCGGGGACACAGAGAAGAGCTAGTCTTGGCCGTAGGGTGACCAACCATCCTGCCTCGCCCAGGACTGGAGGTTCCCCAGGATGCATGATTTTCGGGGCTAAAACAAAGAAAGCCCTGGGCAAACAGGGAACGGTGGTCACCCTTCCGGCCAATGCCTCAAGAGACTCCACCCTGGAGGGGGAGACATACACGGGCACAAAGCGTCACAGTCTGGAATGGGATGTGCTTTGATGGTCGTCCAGGTGTAGTGTGGAGACCCTACAGCAGACCAGGATGCATCCAGGTCCCACTTGATGGCCAGAGAGACGGAGGAGGATGGGACAGGTGTTGTAGGCAGGAGCGACAGCTGATTCAAAGACCCAGGGATATGGGAGCCTGATGTGTTTCAGGAATGTGAGAAGTTTGCAGGAGAGTCCCCTTCCCCCTTGAAATGGCCCAGAGGGAGGATCAGAGAACAAAGGACTCCCCCAAACACCAGGCTGAGGGGTGGGGACCTTGTCCGGGGGTGCTGGGGAGCCAGGGGAGGGCTGTGAGCAGGGGAGGGGAGAGTAAGCTCTGGGTGTAGAAAGACCCCCTTGGGAGGCAGGTTGGGGATGGACTGGAGGGAAGAGATTAGAGGCTGGAAGGTTGGCGTGAGGGTTCAGGTGGGGGAAGAGGAGGCCTGAACTAGGGTTGTGTGGACAGAGAGCGGGGATAGAGCAGAGAGAGTCAAAGGCCAAAGGACTGACAGACTATATGCAACGGGATCTGCCAATATTAGAAAGTGCTTGCACACATAGGCCCTCAACAATGGTTGACTAAGTGAAGGGAGCTGTGCTCTCTTTCAAAGGGGACAGGCCTGGAGGGGCTGAGCCTCCACTCTCCCACTTGCCCGTCTCCCCACCCAGAGCCTTCCAGAAGCGACAGCAGCAGCAGAGTGCCCTGAGGGTGATGCAGAGGAACTGTGCCGCTTACCTCAAGCTGAGACACTGGCAGTGGTGGCGACTCTTCATCAAGGTGAGGGTGCCTGGGGAAGTGGTCTGAGCAGCAAGGAGACAGCACATTGGGGCCAAGTGGCTTTCTCTGTTTGGGCCTCAGCTTTCTGCATCTGTAAAATGGGACCAATCAGCCCAATCTTTGTTAGCCAGGATTCTTTGGTGTAGCAAGTGACCAAAAAAATCTGACTCAAACCAACATGAATAAAAGATTGAGGACAGCTTCAGGAACAGCTGGATCCAGGGCTAAGTCAGGGGTCCCAAAGACCCCCTCAGATTCAGTGATTCACTAGGAGGACTCACAGAACTTAGAGAAGCTGTTCTGTTCATGGTTATGGTTTATTACAGTGAAAGGATAGAGATTGAAGTCAGCAAAGGGAAAATGTGCACCGAACAGAGCTTGGGAGAGACCAGGCACAGGCTTCCAGTTGTCCTCTCGACACAGAGTCATGTGGACAGTGCTTAAGTCTTCCAGAAACAATGTGTGACAGCATATACGGGCTGTTGCCAACCAGGGAAGCTCCCCTGAGTCTCAGTGTCCAAGCTTGTTATTGGGGGGTCAGTCTCATAGGCATGGCTGACCCCCTATGTGGTTGATCTTACTCAGTCTCCAGCCCCTCCAGAGGTCAAGTTGATACCATGGGGGCCAAGAAACCCAGGTAACAAAGTCACTCTTATCAGTCAGAATATTCCAAGAGCTTGTAGATTATCTTCCAGGAGCCAGGCAAGGGCCAGGCCTTTCTATGAAAGGTGCAGGGTTTGGACAATGCAGGCCTGCCGAGTCAACCCTTTATTGCACAAGGGCCCAAATAGTGATGTCAATTATCTGACCTTCTGTGTCTCCCATTTGGCTTTTCCTCATGGTGATCACCTCTAGGCTTTTCCACATGGGGGCCACCAGCGCATTGAGACTTGTTCCCCGACCAGCTAGGCCAGCACGGTCTTCCCCTATCCCAAAGCTCCAGCCAGAGTCCCAGGTTTGACTTGCCCTTGGCCAGCTGGGGTCATGTGACCACCCCAGGACTCGTCAGGACACATCAGATGAGCCAGGCTGGTGTCACATGCCCGCCTGGAGCAGAGGGGCAGAGCCAGGTGGTCGGGCCCCCTGTGAGCATGGGGGGCAGTGTGTTCCCCCAATGGGAAATTGGAGAGGAGGAAGGAAGTTCGAAATTTGGAGGCAAAAAACCCAGCCATTCAGTGTAATTCCAAATACGGTGTGGGAGCAGTCAGCCTACGTGCCCTCAGCCAGTGTTAACTGAGCTCCTACTATGTGCCAATAACTTTGGGGGGGATCATGATAAAATGGTGAATAAAAGCAAAGTCCTGCCCCATGGAGCCCACAGTCTAGAGCAGGGGTCAGCAAAGTGTGGCCTGGTCCAGGTGCCTGTGTTTGTAAATGCCCATCGGTTAACGCATTATCTGTGACTGTCTTTGCGTTCCAGCAGCTGAGTGGAGTTGTTAAAACAGAGAAAGGGTGGCCCACAAAGCCTCAAACGTTTCCGAGCTGGCCCTTTAGGAGAAAGCTGGCCTACCCCAGGTCCTGGGCATGGGCATTGACCGGCATCAGCAAATGAGCCTCACAGATACATATAAAATCGTGGCCGTGTTAAATGCCATGAGTTAGGGCAGAAGAGAATACAATACTGTAGAAAAAGAACCGAGCTGAGTCGAGAAGAACCAAACAGAAAGCAGTGGGACAGCAATGATCAGAGGGGATCCCACTCAGCAAGGGGGAGCCTGTCCTTTCAGTTGATCATGTGTGTGTGGCACGTGTCCCGCGACCTGAATCACACCGCGTACAGTGCATCTCTCTCACCCCGGACCGGGGACTCGGGAACTTGGAGGGACATTGTGCTACAGAACGGCGGCGCCGGTGTGTCTCGTCGCCCAGGGTTAGTTTCGCGAAGAAGGAACACGTTTAGTGCGGCTTGCCTTTGCCCCGGGCTGTTCTAGGCTCTTCACTAGTGTCAGCTCATTCACGCACTACGAAAACCCCGAAGACCCCGTGGCGCAGGGGCTGTTCCCATCCCCGTTCGATAGATGACATGAGCCGAGCTCGCCGGACGCCACATAGCTCCGGAGCTGCCACCGGAACCCGGCTCAGGGTGTGCGTGCTCACTCAGCTCCCGGGCCAGTGGAGCCAGCCATGCCCACCTTTACCTGCCCCCCCCCCCAGGTGAAGCCGCTGCTGCAGGTGACGCGGCAGGACGAGGTGCTGCAGGCGCGGGTGCAGGAGCTGCAGAAAGTGCAGGAACTGCAGCAGCAGAGTGCCCGCGAGGTGGACGAGCTCCAGGGCCGCCTGGCGCAGGTAAGGGGCGGGGCCGCGGGGGCGGGGCCATGGGCGGAGCCAGGGCGGGGGCGGGGCTCCCAGCTGAGCCGCGATCGCTGTCGCGGGGAGAGGGAAGGTGGGGGCTCCGGTGTGCTGGGGCCCCCGATCCAGGCTGAGACGTGCAGGAGGCAGGGCCCTGGGGTGCAGCCAGGGTATTGGGCGGTGGGGGGGTGGGTGCTGGTTCCTGCGGAGCCGAGATGCTCAGGCGGCTGGCCTCCCAGAGGGGCAGGGTAGGGGCCGGCCTTGTGGCAGGGCGACGGGAGGCAGGCGGTGAGCTTTCCGTTGTCCAGTTTTTCTGGTGTCTCATAAGTAATGCTGAAGCAAAACCCTTTTTGAGCATTTTCCTGTTTGCTCTTACTGAGTTATTTGCTTTGGTTAAATCTCTAGGCGTAGGAGTGTTAAATGAAATGTGAGATGGTAGGGGCGCCTGGGTGGCTCAGTCGTTAAGCGTCTGCCTTCGGCTCAGGTCATGATCCCAGGGTCCTGGGATCGAGCCCCGCATCGGGCTCCCTGCTCAGCGGGGAGCCTGCGTCTCCCTCTCCCACTCCCCCTGCTTGTGTTCCCTCTCTAACTGTGTCTGTCTCTGTTAAATAAATAAAATCTTTAAAAAAAAAAAAATGTGAGATGGTAGAAAGCCCTCTCGGGCGCTATTTGGAGGGTGGACTGGAGAGGGAGAGCCTGGAGGTGGGCAGGCTGGGAAGAGAGTCCACGGGGAGAGGATAAGGCCCAAGCTGTGGGGAGGTGAAGGGAGGTGGGAGAGAGGGTGGCACCCAGGGGTCTGACTTGGTGACTGGGGGGGGGTTGAGGTCATCCCGAGATGGGGACCTGGAGGAAAGCCCTCCAGGCCCCAAAGGGCGAAGCAAATCAGGAGGCAGGAGGGACCGAGTGCTCCACTGAGACTGCCCTGGGAGCACTGCCTGCTGAGTGCTGACCTCCCACCCTGTCCCCAGCTGGAAGAGGAGCGCACCCGCCTGGCGGAGCAACTCCGAGCAGAGGCAGAGCTGTGTGCGGAGGCCGAAGAGACGCGGGGCCGGCTGGCAGCTCGCAAGCAGGAGCTGGAGCTGGTGGTGACAGAGCTGGAGGCCCGCGTGGGCGAGGAGGAGGAGTGCAGCCGCCAGCTGCAGAGTGACAAGAAGAGGCTGCAGCAGCATATACAGGTCGGGCCCCTGTGTGCCCACAGGCCACCTCGCCCCATGCCCTTCCGTCTACCCAGACAACCTTTGCTTCTCCAAACCATGTCTCACTGGGCCATGAATTTGCAGAAAACTCAACTCAAAGTGGCATAAGCCAAAAGAATACTTCTTCGTTTCAAATAACGGGAGACTCCAGAATGCTTATGCATTCTGCTTCAGGCATGGCTGGATCCAGGTGCTGAGGTGATACCCTCTGTGCTCTTTTTCTCTCCATCTCTTGGCTCCATTTGCCTCTAGGCTGCTGTATTCCCAGGCAGGCCACCCTCCCGTGGTTCCCCTTCAAAATCCACTGTGTGCTTTACATCTTCATTCAGATGCTAAATTTTCATTGGCAGTATTCATCTGCATTTATGTGTTATGACCTCTTCACTTGAAAAAAGTAGATTGAGGTACCCAAGTTATGCCAAACATACTTTAAAAATTTCCAGTGATTAAGTGAGCATCTGATCTTACATTTAAAATAAATAAAATTAAATAAGTTTGAAAATTCAGTTCCTCAGCCATACTGACCACATTTCAGGAGCTCAGCAAGTGTTTTAATCACCTCCTCTTCGTCCTGTAGGTGGGGGAGGGATCCTGCCCTAGAGTTATGGGGATGGCCTGACACCATACCACAGAGAGCCACACAGGGGTTGCACTCAGGAATAAAATGAACAGGCCACAGCTGTGGGAGGCAGGCTTTGTAGTAACAAAAGTATGGGGTGACCCCTGGTTCCTACAGGGAGATGTGATCGGTGAGTTTGAATAATTTCAGGGCTGGCAGGCAACTGAAGTCCCCTATGTAGGCAGAAGCTGGCCCTGTGCCTGGTCCCCGTGATGTGTAGTGTTAACGTGACCAGCGGACCTTATCTGTGGGAGCAGAGCAGGTAGGAGGAGGACGTGTGGGTAGGCCATTATAGGTCCTCCCAATACCAGATAGCAAGTCAGCACCTAATACTGAATCCTTTTTTTTTTTTTAATGGAAGTATTATTGTATTATTGGGGCACCTGGGTGGCTCAGTTGGTTGGGCATCTGACTCTTGATCTCAGCTCAGGTCTTGATCTTAGGATCGTGAGTTCGGGCCCTGTGTCGGGTTCCGTGCTGTGAAGCCTACTTAAAATTTAAAAAAAAATTTTTTTTGAGGTATTATTGACATATAGCATTAGTTCAGGTATATAGCATAGGGATTTAATATTTGTATATATCAGGAAGTGATCTCCACAGTAAGTCCAGTTAATATCCATAATCTTACATAGTAACAAGAACAAATATTCTAGTGATAAGAACTTTTAAGATCTACTCTATCAGCAACTCTCAAATATACAGTACAGTGTTATGAACTACAGTCATGCTGTCCATTACCTCTCCGGGATTTATTTATTTTGTAACTAGAAGTGTGTATCTCTTGACCCCCTTCACCCACTTCACTGACCGTCCCTCGCCCCCCGGCAACCGCTCATCTCTTCTCTGTACCTATGAGCTCAGCGTTTTGTTTTTGGTTTTGTTTTTTAGATTCCACTCATAAGTGAGATCATCCGCTATTTGTCTTTCTCTGACTTACCTCACCTAGCACAATGCCCTTGACATCCTTCCACGCTGTCACCCAATATCGAATCTTAATTTCCAGTCTCACACCACATGTTACCACAGTGGACAGTGCCTGTCTGTATGATGTGTTTATTTATTATATTTTTGGCTTATAATCTTCCCGCACACACAAGAATGTCATTTCCATAAGGACAAAGATGTGTATCTATTTTTGGTGCCTGGAACAGGCACACACAGGGCCCTCAGGGAAGGCTCAGGGGTAATGAATGAAACGGGAAGGCCAGTAAAGTTTTGCTCCTTCCCAGCCTCGCCCAGAGCAGGGACCTGTCTGAGCCACAAGCCCGCGGGGTTTGGGACCGTCCCCTCCACCCTGTCCTTCCCATCTCATGCCAGCCTCCGGCCCCTGGGTCCTCATCCCTTGCCCCTCCCCTCTCCAGGAGCTGGAGAACCACCTCGAGGCCGAGGAGGGGGCGCGGCAGAAGCTGCAGCTGGAGAAGGTGACCACAGAAGCGAGGCTGAAGAAATTTGAGGAAGACCTGCTACTCTTAGAAGATCAGAATGCCAAGCTGAGCAAGGTCGGTGGCCTGTAGGCCCCCAGGGGCAGGGAGCTGTGGTGCATGGGGTGGGGGGTGAGTCTCTCTCGGCGTCTCCCCCAGCTAGCGCCCCCCCTAGGGGTCTCGGGCTCTCAGTCTCAGCTGTGTCTCCCTTCAACCTTTGCTCTTCCCTTCACTTTCCCTTTGTCACACCTTCACCCGAGCAGGTATTTATTGAGCAACTACTGTGTGTCATTACCCATCGCTGGTAGATCATAAGACACCCAAAGCCACGCGGCTGGAGACCACCACCATCTCATTATATCCCATCCTTCTGTGGGTCAGCTGGGGCTCCGTCGCACAGCTGCTCCGTGGCTCTCGGAGGCAGTCACTGTGGCGTGGGGGCCGGGTGTGGATGTCTGCCGTCTCGGTGCTCCTTCGTGTGGCTTCTGTCCCCACAGGAGAGCGTGGGTTTCTTACACGGCAGCTCCGGGCTCTGAGAAGGGGAAGCGGAAGCATCCAGGCCCCTTAAAGTATTAAGCCTGAAACTGACACGGCATCACTTGTGCCCCATTCTATAGATCAGGGATTGGCAAACATCTTTTGTAAAAGATCAGATAGCAAATATTTCACGCTTTGCAGGCCTCTGTGCTTCCGTCACAAGCGCTCAGTTCCGCCGATGTAGCATGAAAGCAGCCACAGATGGTACATGATCGAATGCGTGTGACTGTGTCCCAATAAAACTTTATTTATAAAAACAGATGGTGGGCCCGATTTGGCCTGCACACTGTGGTTTGCAGACCACTGAGCTTAAAGCAGTCATAGGCTCAGCCCAGATTCAGGGGGTGGGAAATTAGGCTCCATCCCTGGGTGGGGACATGGCAAAGAACCCACCACCATCTTTTACCTGCCACAGCTAGGACTGGGCTAGGCACAGGGGATTTGGCATTGAACTAACCTAGAAAGCCATTTATGTCCTCACAGGGGGCTGGGGGAAAGGGATGCTAGATGAGACACCACAGAAAATAAACATAACCACACATTGTGACTTAATTTTAAACTGTCAGAAAAGAATAGAAGACTATGGAGGCGGGAACCTGGGTGGCTCAGTCGGTTAAGTGGCCTTCGGCTCGGGTCATGATCCCAATGTCCTGGGATCGAGCCCCGCATCGGGCTCCCTGCTCAGCGGGAAGCCTGCTTCTCCCTCTCCCACTCCCCCTGCTTGTGTTCCCTCTCTTGCTGTGTCTCTCTGTCAAATAAATAAAATCTTAAAAAAAAAAAAAAAGACTATGGGGGGTGACGGGTGCCTCACCTGTCCTCGGGGTAGTCAGGGAAGGCTTATCTGAGGCAATGATACCTGAGTCGAGAGGTCAAGGATGCACAGGGGTTTTCTGGAACGTTCCTTCTGGTACAATGGCTATTCCATTCTACGCTGTTCTATCTCTTTCCTTTTAAGGGAAGTGCCAACACACTACATTGGTTTCCAGAACCACTCACAGTTTGAAAAGTACTGCTCCAGGCCAGTGCTTCTCAAATGCTAATGTGCCCAGGAACCATACGGAGAGCTTGTTAAAATGCAGGTTCTGATTCAGCGGGTCTGGGGTGGAAACTGAGATGCAGCATTTCTAAAAAAGCTCCCACTTGATGCTGCTCCTGGTCCGCAAACCCATTCTTTGGGTGGTATGGATCCAGAACCCACGTGAATGCAGCGGATGGGCAAGGATGTTCACTGCGGTGTTGTTTATAATCGCACATGATTTGGAATGGACCTCAGCGCCCATGAGTGGGATGGTGTGTTAGTGAATGGTGGGGTTCTTCGAATAATGGGAGTCTAGCTTGTAGTTACGACGTGTGCACCCGTGAGGGTGGGACGGGTCTGCAGACCCAAGAGAATGGGGAAGGAAGGTTGGGATCCGGAGCAGGAGGCTCAGGGAAGGGTGGAGATGAGCAGAAATGCAGATGAGAAGGCACCAGAGATGAGCGTTGAGGGGGGGCTGTTCTGACCGCCCCCACCTCCCACCACCCTTAGGAGCGGAAGCTGCTGGAGGAGCGTCTGGCCGAGTTCTCGTCACAGGCGGCCGAGGAGGAGGAGAAGGTCAAGAGCCTCAATAAGCTTCGACTCAAATACGAGGCCACGATTGTGGACATGGAGGGTGAGCACCGCCCCCAGTGGGACGCCGTACTGCGCATGCTTGGCGGCGGTGGGGGTGGGGGGACGTTGGGTGAACGTCGCGTGCCGTGGAGCCTCAGTGGTCGTATCTGCTAAATGGGGGCAGGAAAGAAGGCTCAGGGCAGACTGGGTGTCCTCCCAGCTCTTAGGTTGTTTCTGTCACTCTAAATGATATTCTCTTGCTCTCTCCTCCATGTCTTGGGTCACTCTCTCTGACTGTCCCACTGTTTCAGACACATTGTCGCTGTCCCTTGCTATTGACTCAGAATCAGAAGGGAGAGAGCACAGGAGAAGGCTGTGGAGACAGGAGAGGAGAGGACAGGGCAGAGACAGCCACTGAGCAGGAGCAGGGCTGTCACTTGGGGGTGAGGAGGAGAGGACAGCACCTGGGGGTCGGGCCCAGGGTCGGGGAAGCTGGAAAGAGGGGGCACAGAAGGAGATGCTGAGCCGCAGCTTTACCGCCACCCCCACCCCAGCCAGTGCCGGGGGCGGGGCCGCGGGTGTCGGCGAGCTGCTGGGCGGGGGGTCCGGCGCCCTTCTGCATGGCCCCCACTCCCGCCTCCAGACCGCCTCCGGAAGGAGGAGAAGGGCCGCCAGGAGCTGGAGAAGCTGAAGCGGCGGCTGGACGGGGAGAGCTCGGAGCTGCAGGAGCAGATGGCCGAGCAGCAGCAGCGCGGGGAGGAGCTGCGCGCCCAGCTGGGCCGCAAGGAGGAGGAGCTGCAGGCGGCCCTGGCCAGGTGCGCGGGGCTGGGGGCCGGCCACCCACAGTGCGTGGCCTGCCCGCGGGAGGGGCGCCGCGGGGAGACTCCACCAGCGCGCATGCGCCGCAGCCCCGCGGAGCCTCAGTGTCCCCTTCTGTAACCTGGACCCGGCGGGAGTTACAAGCCCGCCGGGTTAAGGGAGGAGTGAAACGAGGCCCCGCGTGTCTAGTGACTTGCCCAGTTCCGCGGTCGGAATAGGGGATCAGCGGTGATTTCATAAGCGCTCTGGCCATGAAAGGAATCCTATCATGATTACAGCCAGTCGCAATTATGGAGTACCTACTGTGTGCGCTCGGTGTTACGAATGCCTTTTCCCTGTACAAGAGCCCTTGATTATAGGTGCAGCTCAACTTAGATGTTAAAATGTGGAAAAATGTGTTGTCTTATAATCAGTGGTACGTGGGGGTGTGTGTGTGGTTAAGAACCTGCACCCTCATCTGACTTCAGGGTTCAAGCCCTGGCCCCGCCCCTTTTCCGCCACCTGACCTCACCCACGTGCCATCGGCCTCCCTAGCCTGTTTTTTCTTTTTTTTTTAAATTTTTTTATTGTTATGTTAATCCCCATACATTACATCATTAGTTTTATTTTTATTTTTATTTTTTTTTTTTTTTTTTTAAATTTTTTTTTATTGTTATGTTAATCCCCATACATTACATCATTAGTTTTAGATATAGTGTTCCATGATTCATTGTTTGTGCATAACACCCAGTGCTCCATGCAGAACGTGCCCTCCTCAATACCCATCACCAGGCTAACCCATCCTCCCAACCCCCTCCCCTCTAGAACCCTCAGTTTGTTTTTCAGAGTCCATCGTCTCTCATGGTTCTTCTCCCCCTCCGATTTCCCCCCCCTTCATTCTTCCCCTCCTGCTACATTCTTCTTCTTTTTTTCTTTCTTAACATATATTGCATTATTTGTTTCAGAGGTACAGATCTGAGATTCAACAGTCTTGCACAATTCACAGCGCTTACCAGAACACATACCCTCCCCAGTGTCCATCACCCAGTCACCCCATCCCTCCCACCCCACCCCCCACTCCAGCAACCCTCAGTTTGTTTCCTGAGATTAAGAATTCCTCATATCAGTGAGGTCATATGATACATGTCTTTCTCTGTTTGACTTATTTCGCTCAGCATAATACCCTCCAGTTCCATCCACGTCGTTGCAAATTAGCCTGTTTTTTCATTTGTGAAAGGGGGGTGCTTTTGAAGCTACTCCTAAGGTTAGTGTGGGGATGAAGTATGAAAGTGTTCTTTAAAGGACGCCTGGGTGGCTCAGTCCGTTAAGCGTCTGCCTTCGGCTCAGGTCATGAGCCCAGGGTCCTGGGATCGAGCCCCGCCGCGGGCTCCCTGCTCGGTCTGGAGAGCAGGGGATCCAAACCCCGGTCTGCGTGGCTCCATGAGCAATTTAACTCCCAGCCAGTGCTGCCCCTCAATTCAGCTTCTCTTTGCTAGAGGTTGTGTATCATCGGGGTCATGAGGCTGATCAGATGCTGGGGTCAGCTCTTCCACTTGCTGACCTTGTGACCTGGGCAAGGACTTTCCCACTCTGTACATCAGTTTTCTCATTTGGTGTGATCATTAAATGAGATGATAAAGTAAAGGGTCCCCTGTGGCAGGGGCTCAGTAAGTGTCCCTGTGATTACTCTTGGTGCCATCCCCATTTTACAGCTAGGGAAACTGAGGCTCTGAGTACTGAGGCATGCGCCCAAGGGCAGAGCTGGGATTTCAGCCTGGGATGGACCACCCCCAAATCCACCTGGCCTCCCGGCCCCCAGAAATCATCCCTGCCCTTTGCCTGCCCCTGTACCCACTCCGTGGTCCTTGTCCACCCCCAGGGTGGAGGAGGAGGGCGGTGCCCGGGCCCTGCTGCTGAAATCCCTGCGGGAGGCGCAAGCAGGACTGGCTGAGGCTCAGGAGGACCTGGAGTCCGAGCGGGCGGCCAGGGCCAAGGCAGAGAAGCAGCGCAGGGACCTGGGCGAGGAGCTGGAAGCACTCCGGAGCGAGCTGGAGGACACGCTAGACTCCACCAACGCACAGCAGGAGCTCCGGTGAGGCGGCCGGCAACGCCTGGGCACGGGCAGGGCAGGGTGCGGGGAGAGGAGAGGGACTTTGGTGTGAGTCCTCCATCGACACAGAGGTTTAGCCGTGCACCAGTTGTTTATCGAGTATTGGCTCTGCACCTCGGCCAGGCTGGGGACAGAGATGAGTCAGACCCAGGCGTTTCCCTCAGGGACTCCCAGTCTGGGGGAGGCAGTCGGGCAAAGGGACCCAATCCAGAATAAAGCATGCTCCAAGGGAGCAGCACAGGGCATTGTGGATGATAAGAGCGAGCCCCTAAACCACATCTATGGAGGGAGTCCAGGAAGACGTCCTTGAGAAAGGGCCTTTTGAATAGGGTTTTGAAAGATGGGTAGGAGCTCAGCCTTAAAGCCACACTCCTCCCTCGGTTACCACCCAGATCCCTTAGGGAATGTAGAGTGAGGTCCTCATCCTTGAAGGGAAACAATAAAAGGAGGCACTTCCCCAAAGTCCCTGCCTTTCTCTCTTCTGAAACCGTGTTCCCTCCACAAAAGGTCCAAGAGGGAACAGGAGGTGACAGAGTTGAAGAAGGCTCTGGAAGAGGAGACACGTGTTCACGAAGTGGCGGTGCAGGAGCTGAGGCAGCGCCACGGCCAGGCCCTGGGCGAGCTGGCGGAGCAGCTGGAACAGGCCCGGAGGGTGGGTTGGGGCAGGAATGGGGAGCCCTGGGGGCCTGGCAGAGGGAACAGCCAGTGCCAAGGCCCTGAGGCAGGAGGGTGCCCAGTCTGGTTGAGGGAGGAAGCATAAATCTTTACTTGTCTCTCTCCCTTTGCCAGAGCAAAGGTACCTGGGAGAAGACCCGGTTGGCCCTGGAGACCGAAGTGTCTGAGCTGCGGTCGGAGCTGAGCAGCCTGCAGGCCTCACGTCATGAGGGTGAGCAGCGCAGACGCCGCCTGGAGTCCCAGCTGCAGGAGGTCCAGGGCCGGGCTGGCGACGGGGAGCGGGCTCGAGTGGAGGCTACTGAGAAGCTTCAGCGAGTCCAGGTGAGTGGGACGGCCAGGGCAGGGACCCTCTGTGGGCTTCTGTTTGGTCCACAGCAGCCCTGTTGTCCCTTCGAACTCTTCCAGCATGATCACGCACGAGTAGCTGGGATTCGGTGAGCAATTACTTTATACCAACTATCCTATGTATTTCACTAAATCTTCCTGACTCCTAATATCGTTCCCCTTTTACATCCGAGGAAACCGAGGCCCAGGGAGGTGAGGCTGATCGTCTAAGATCCCTCAGAGCCAAAACTTGAACCCAAGCATGCCTGACCCTATAGCTCTTAACCCTACCATGACCCCTCACCCTCTGAGAAGCCTTCAGTAATCTGTATTCTGATGAGAAAAGCCCCGTTTGGATACATGGAACTGTGTGGGGATGATATCATACTGTGACTGTTAAAAGAAATATGGACTTTTATGTTTTAATTTTATTGTGTTTCTATAAATGGCTGATACTTATGCATAACTAAGAATACAAAGAAGCAGAAAAACTGAAGGAAAAAACGACTTTTAAAAATATAATTTTTAAAAATAATTTATTTTTAAGTAATCTCTGCACCCATCGCGGGGCTCAAACTCACAAACCCGAGATTGAGTCGAATGCTCAACCGACTAAGTCAGCCAGGGGCCCCAGGAGGAATGATTTTTAGTTGTCCAATTCCTCCAGGGGAAAACACCACTACAGTTAGTTTCCAGATTAAAATGCTGTATTAGTTAGGGTAAAAGCTAAACTACTATATAACAAAGGCACCCCAGAATCCATCAGCTTAAGTGAAAGACATGTGTCTTTCCCTCTCAAGAAAGACTCAGGGTAAGCAGTGGAGGCCAGCAGGATACTGTGCTCCACAAGGTCACTTAAGATCCGGGTGCCTTGGTCTTGTCATGCCACTGTCCCTGAGAGCATCGCCCTCATCTTCAGAATCAAATCTGGATTATGGGCACATCCGTGCTTCTGTTGAGGAAGAAAAAGAGAGGGAGTGACAAAATTTGCATACATTCCTTTGCTTATATTCCATTGGCCATCACATAATCACGTGACCACAGCTAGCTGCAAGGGAGGCTGGGTAATGTAGTTTCACTGGCCACAGGCCTAGTGAATAGACTGTCATAGTGGGACCAGGGAAGAGTGGATTTTTGGGGACAGCCGGGATCTGCCCCAAATGGAATCATGCTACCTAGAGGTCACTGTACTAAATGTTTTACATATCACACACATAAGAGTGACACCAGAAGTAGAGTTGGGTGGCTGATAGCAAGAGTTCCGGACAGCACCAGAAGTTTCTTTAGTGATGGAAATGTTCTGTATTTGCACGATCCAATCCACTTGGCCACTGAACACTCAAAATGTAGGGAGCAAAGCTGAGGAGGTGGATTTTTACTTTTATTTAATTTTAGTTTTTATTTTTTTTTATTTATTTTTATTTTTATTTTTTTAAAGATTTTATTTATTCATTTATTTGAGAGAGTGAGAGAGAGAGAGAGCACATGAGAGTGGGGAAGGTCAGAGGGAGAAGCAGACTCCCTGCCGAGCAGGGAGCCCGATGCGGCACTCGATCCCGGGACTCCAGGATCATGACCTGAGCCGAAGGCAGTCGCTTAACCAACTGAGCCACCCAGGCGCCCTAATTTTAGTTTTTAAATTTAAGTAGCCACGTATGGCTGGTGGCTACCATTTTGGACAACACACTCTGTCATCTTGGGCAAATTTTGTAACCTTTCTGTGCCTCAGCTTCCCTTGATATAAACTGGGAATAGCACTATTGGTGTGTGAAACCAGTAGGCTTCCTTCCCTTGGAGAGTGAGGGCCACATGGAAACTCTGCGTTTAACTATTTGAGGAACCACCAGGCTGGTTTCCCCAGCAGCTACCCCGCTTGGCATCATCGTCCCCAGCCCGGTGTAGCAGGGATTTGAGGGTGAGGAGCGGCTGGGGTCAACCGGGTAGAAGCCGCCATTGCAAGGTGCCCCTTCCCCGCAGGCTGAACTGGAGAACGTGTCTGGGGCCCTGAGTGAGGCTGAGTCCAGAGCCATCCGGCTGAGCAAGGAGCTGAGCAGCGCGGAGGCCCAGCTCCACGACGCCCAGGTGAGGCCGGCCCCCCCCGCAGCCCACTCCCCATGCCTCCCCACCCTCTGCCCTCACCTGACTTCCGTGTTCCCCGCCCTCTGCAGGAAATGCTGCAGGAAGAGAGCAGGGCGAAGCTGGCCTTGGGGTCCAGGGTGCGAGGCCTGGAGGCTGAGGTGGCTGGGCTGCGGGAGCAGCTGGAGGAGGAGGGGGCCGCCAGGGAGCGGGCGGGCCGCGAGCTGCAGACTGCCCAGGCCCAGGTGAGCAGCCCTGGAGGGCGACCTCGAGGGGCCTCCAGTCCCAACCCGCTCCTCCTGGGTTCCCCAGCTCAGGGATGGCCCCATTGCCCACCTGGTCCTAGGCCAGACACCCAGGAGACCCCCATTCTCATCTCTGACTCTCCCTCAGCCCACGGCCTGTCAGTGCAGAGCCCACTCCTCCTCCCCCGACTCTCTTTCACCCCTACTCTGCATCTGCACAGACTTAGACCTGCTCAGGCCTCATCCTCTGTCGCCTGGATCCTTGTCTCAGCCTCCCTTCAGACCTCCCTGCCTCCAGTTTCTCCCCTTCTAGCTCATCCTCCACGCGGTCTTTCTACCACAGAGCTGCCCCTGCTCCTGTCCTGCTCCTCCCCTGCTCACAGCTCTCCCTGGCTCCCCGCGCCCCCAGGATAGAGCGTGTGCCTCTTGGCCCTGCCTTTGCTGGCCCTTCCGTGTCTTTAGCTGTGTTCATCTCTCACCTCCTTCTCCACTTCACACGAGAAACCCTTTTCATTCTTCAGGACTCAATATCAGCCTCTCCTGTTGTGGGAGGTCCCTCACTGCCCCACTCTGAGCTCCCACACCCTTTTTTCTCCTCATCCCCATTCCAGTCACCTTGGGCTGGAACTGTCTCTGCCTGTGGGTCCCCCCCACCAGAATGGGAGCTCCTTGAAAGCGGGACCCTCTCAGAGTTAGATCTCGGTCTTCAGCACAGGCCAACATGGAACCTGACGTATAGGAGGCCTGGAGAAATGCTTGTTGAATGAATGAGTGCTGAATGCATGCCTGTAAATATCCTTCTTCAACTGGCAGACTCCTAGGCATACTTCAGGATCCATCTCAAATGCCCCCTCCTCCAGGAAGTCTCTCTTGAACGTTCTAAACAGATTCTAAATTCCTCCTGTGGGCACCCACGGCTCCCATGCTTCTCCTACCTTAGCCTCCACCACCCTGGGCATGATGCTCAGTCTCCCCCCCCCATCAAGGGGGGTTCCCCAGGGTGGAGTCCAGGTCTGATTCATCCTCTGGGTCCCCGTGGGAGTAATTTTCATCTCCTGAAGAAGCTGAGGTTCACACAACTCACAACCTCAACCCTGCTCCAAGGCAGAAGAACCCAGTGCAGCGAGTCACTTCCCTCCTCCAGCCTCAGTCTCCTCCTCTGGGAAGTGGGGCACTACCAGCTCACGCCTTGGTTGCAGCCATGACTGCCACCCACCCTCTCCTCCCACCCCCACCCCCAGCTGTCAGAGTGGCGGAGGCGCCAGGAGGAGGAGGCGGGGGCACTGGAAGCTGGGGAGGAGGCGCGGCGCCGGGCAGCCCGCGAGGCCGAGGCCCTGGCCCAGCGCCTGGCAGAAAAGACCGAGGCGGTGGAGCGGCTGGAGCGGGGCCGTCGGCAGCTGGGGCAGGAGTTGGACGATGCCATCATGGACCTGGAGCAGCAGCGGCAGCTCGTGAGCACGCTGGAGAAGAAGCAGCGCAAGTTCGACCAGGTGGGGCGCCTCAGGTTCCTGGGTGGGAAGTCTGGGTGCTCTGTCGCGCTTCCGCGGCTCAGCTGTGAATTTGGGGGGACCATCGGGCAAGATGCTTTTTCCCTCTAAGCCTCTGTCAGATAGGCCCCCCCATCCATCCTGGTTTATGTCTCTTGTCCCAAAATAATTATTGGTAGTACCCACTTTTTTTTTTTAAGAGAGGGGGGTGGGTGGGGTACTCACATGTGAGCAGGGGGAGCGGCAGAGGGAGAGGGAGAGAGAGAACCTCAAACAGGCTCCACGCTCAGCACAGAGCCTGATGCAGGGCTTGATCCCTCGACCCTGAAATTGTGACCTGAGCCAAAAGCAAGAGTCAGAGGCTTAACTGACTGAACCACCCAGGCGCCCTGGTCATACCTACTCTTACTCCCCAAGATATCCTGAAGGTGCACCAGAGTGTACTGATGAGGAATAAATGAAATAACACATCTTGCTCCTCCTGCTGACACACTGTGTACCTCAGGCAAGCTGCTTTTCCCATTTCCACCTCAGTTTGCCCATCTGGGAAATGGGGATAATCTTAAGCATCTGGCAATCTGAGGATGAAATAAAAATCATAGGACCCTACAGCATTAAGATCAGGCAACCCTGAGGTACAAATCCCAGCTCGGCCCCTTCTGGTTGTGTGGCTTGGATGAGTTGCCCAACCTCTCTGTGCCTTATTTTCTTCATCTAGAAAACGGGAGAGTCATTATTTTCCCTTCATTTTTGAAGGATATATCATTGGCTCTTGAATTCTAGGCGAACAGTTTATGCTTTAAGCACTTTGAAGAGATCGTTCCATTTTCTGTGGCCTCCATTGGTTCGGATGAAAAGTTAGCAATCATTCAAATCCTGTGTCTTTGTAGGGATCTATGTTTTCCTGTCTGGTTTAAATTTTTTCTCTTTATCTTTGGCTTTTAGCAGTTTGTGATATATGCAGCTGTGGGCTTTTGTATTTATCCCACAGCTGTGGTTCATGTTTTTGATCAAATGTGGAATTTTCAGCCATTATTTCTTTAAATATCTTTTCTGCCCCGTTCTCTCTTTCCTCTTCTTTTCAGACTCCAAAGACATGTATGTTTGACCACTTACTACTGTACCATTGATTATCAAGGCTCTCTTTGTTTCTCCTAGAGTTTTATATAAATTCTTCTCATGTAAATCTCTTTTTTTGATTGGCTTCTTTCACTCAATTATTTTGAGATTCATTCATGTTTTTGCATGGATTAATAATTCATTCCTCAGGGCACCTGCCTGGCTCCATTGGTCGAGCATGCAACTCTTGATTTTGGGGTCGTGAGTTCGAGCCCCACGTTGGGCATAGAGATAACTTAATAAAACAAAAATTTTTTAATAATTATTTATTCCCTTTTTTTTTTTTTTTTACTGCTGAGTATTATTCCTGTAACGATAGAACACATTTTGAAAACCATTAACTTGTTGATGAACATTTGAGTGGTTTCTAGTTTGGGACTATTATGAATAAAACCTTAGTCTTTCTAATAGGATGTGGTGGTTTGACTTCACATTTTCCTAATGAGCAGTGACATTGAGCATCTTTCATGTGCTTATTTGCCCTGTATACCTCTTTGGTGAAGTGTCTGTTCAAATCTTCTGCCCATTTTTTTTAAATTGGGTTGTTTCCTTTGTTTTGTTTTGGGGGTGGGGTTGTTTCTTTTATTATTGAATTGTGAAAGTTCTTTATATATGGTGAATATAAGTTCTTTACCAGATGTATTGCTTTGCATCTATTTTCATCCAGTCTGCGGCTTGACCTTTTGCTCTTCATAGAGTCTTTCAAAGAGCAGGAGGTTTGAATTTTGATGAAGTCCTATTTACTAATTTGTCACTTGGTGGGCTGTGCTTTTTAGTGTTGTGTCTGAGGAGACTTTGCCTAACCCAAGGTCACAGAGATTTCCTATATTTTTTTTCCAGAAATTTTCTACTTTGCTGTTTTATATTTAGGTCTGTGATCCAGTTTGGGTTAATTTGTTTATATTGTGCTATCATGGCTCCAAATTAATTTTTTATACATGGCTGTTGAATTGTTCGAACACTGCTGAAAAGACTTTCTTTACTGACTCATTCTTGCATTGATATTAAAAATCAGGTAGCACCAGTTGTCCAATCTTTTCTTCTTTTTCAAAGTTGTTTTGCTTCTTTCAGGTCCTTCGCATTTCCGCATGTATTTTAGAATCTGTTTGTCAGTTTCCACACACAGAAAGAAAATCCTCTTGATTTGGGAGTGTGTTGAATCTACAGATTAATCTGGGAAGAACTGATATCCTAATAATACTGAGTTTTCTCGCCTAGGGACGTGGTACATGTGCCCATTTATTTAGATCTCCTTTACGTTTTGTACTTTTTAAAAATTATTTATTTATTTATTTGACAGAGAGAGGAGGAGAGAGCACAAGCAGGGGGAGCGGCAGGCAGAGGGAGAGGGAGAAGCAGGCTCCCCGCTGAGCAGGGAGCCCAACTCGGAGCTGGATCCCAGGACCTGGGATCATGCCCTGAGCTGAAGGCAGACACTTAACCGACCGAGCCACCCAGGCGCCCCCTTTGTGTACTTTTCAGTGTACATCTTTCACATCTTTCATCAGATTTATTTCCAACCATTTCATATTGTCGATGCTGTTTTAAGTGGTTCTGGTTTTGGCGCCTGGCTGGCTTAGTCAGAAGAGCATGCGACTCTTGATCCCGGGATCGTGAGTTCGAGCCCCTCACTGGGTACAGGGATTACTTAAACTAAATGGTTCCGGTTTTTATTTCAGTTTCTGATTGCCAGTATATAGAAATACAATCGGTTTTTATGTATTGATCTTGTATCCTACAATTTATTAGCTAAACTCACTTATGAGTGTTAGCAGATTTTTTTTATAGATTTTATTGGATTTTCTACGTTAGTGACCCTGTTTTCTATGAATGAAGACAGTTTCACATCTTCCTTTCCTTTTTCTTCCCCTTCCTGTGGGACTCCAAGTACCTGTGTGTTTGACTGCTTGATGCCGCCCTGCGGGTTATTTTCGCTCTGTTAATTTTTTTAGTCTTTTTTTTCCTTTTTTTTTCCCTCTCTATTTATTTATTTATTTATTTATTTTGATTTTTTTAATTTATTTATTCGACAGAGAGAGACACAGCGAGAGAGGGAACACAAGCAGGGGGAGTGGGAGAGGGAGAAGCAGGCTTCCCGCGGAGCAGGGAGCCCGATGCGGGGCTCGATCCCAGGACTCTGGGATCATGACCTGAGCCGAAGGCAGACGCTTAAGGACTGAGCCACCCAGGGGCCCCTCCCTCTCTATTTAGATCATGTCTATCAACCTGCTTTCAGGTTTACTGGTTCTGATGTGTCAAGTCTGCTCTCGGTTTCCTCCAATGACTTTTTGATTTCAGATATCATGCTTTTCAGTCCTGGCCTCTCTAACTGGTTCTGTTTTAGTTTCAAATCCCTCCTGCAATAACCTTGGGTCTTCACCCACTGTATCCATCTGGTCCTGAAGTTTACTAATCATCGTTAAAGTCCTTGTGCGATGATCCCAGTGTGGAGGTCATCTGTTGGTCTGTTTCCATGGACTGGTTTTTCTCTTGACCATGAGCCCTGTTCTCTTCCCTTTCGGCACGTCTTGCAAGTTTTATTATTGCTAATTTCTGTGTCTTAAAAAAAACAGCAAAGGTTGAAGTACGTTTTTAAAAATTATGTACATGTTTTTTTACCACTATCCCAGGAGGAAAAAATAACCTTTCCTCTGTTGGGTTTCTAGAGTGAGGGGCTCATCAGTTTGATCCACTCAGGAGTTGGGCTGGTCTGGGACACAGTTGCAACTTTAATCCCTCTACCTCCCTCTTGTGTCTCTGCCTTTGTCTCCCTCTCTCTCTGTCCCTGGCTGCTCCCTCTTCCCCATCCACTTGTACACTCCTTTCAGCTAATCTGTTTCCCCCACCCCATCTCCCTCAACCCGGAAGCTCCTGGCAGAGGAGAAGGCAGCTGTACTGCGGGCGGTGGAGGAACGTGAGCGGGTCGAGGCAGAGGGCCGGGAGCGCGAGGCTCGGGCCCTGTCACTGACGCGGGCGCTGGAGGAGGAGCAGGAAGCACGCGAGGAGCTGGAGCGGCAGAACCGGGCCCTGCGGGCAGAGATGGAAGCCCTGCTGAGCAGCAAGGACGATGCCGGCAAGACCGTGAGCAGGGGCCCCCACTCCCCAAGACACACATGCCGGCCACTGCATGCACCCCTGACGTTGGGCGGCACACACACACGTGCGCGCGCTCATGCATGGAACATGAAGAGCATCAGCCATCAAAGTTACGTGTTCATGCCTAGCACAGAATGGGGGGAGAGCTGCTGACCAGGCATACGTGCTCCCATAACATACACAGTGTGAGGAGAATCTTCCACCAAACACATGTGTTCACACATGCAGGAAGTAAGGAAAGCCGTTCATCAACACGCATGTTCACATACAGATACACAGAACAGGAGGAGAATCTTCTGGAGAACACACCCATTCATATGTACACAGGGCATGAGAACCACTCATTGCATGTGTGTATGAATAGTCAGAGCACGTGAAGAGAATTTACCACAACGTACAGCCTGAGAACCACACCCCAAACATGACTGTGTGCACACGCACACACCACACACACTGCACACCACACACACACCCCACACACATACATCCCCTCGCACACACCACACACAATATATCCCCTCACACACACCGCACAC
>NW_022589755.1:6016077-6016480 GCF_004348235.1 Phoca vitulina | reverse complement strand
AGGGGATATATGTGTGTGTGGTGTGTGCGAGGGGATGTATGTGTGTGGGGTGTGTGTGTGGTGTGCAGTGTGTGTGGTGTGTGCGTGTGCACACAGTCATGTTTGGGGTGTGGTTCTCAGGCTGTACGTTGTGGTAAATTCTCTTCACGTGCTCTGACTATTCATACACACATGCAATATATCCCCTCACACACACCGCACACACACATACATCCTCTCACACACACCACACACACACTGCACACACACACATATATCCCCTCACACACCACATACACACACACAACACACACACCGCACACACACATACATCCCCTCGCACACACCACACATACCACATGCAGTACATCCCCTCACACACACCACACACACACTGCACACATACATACATCCCCTCACACAC
>NW_022589755.1:6006221-6015977 GCF_004348235.1 Phoca vitulina | reverse complement strand
CACCACACACACCCCCCACACACACCACACACACATACATCCCCTCACACACACCACACACACACCACACACACATACATCCCCTCACACACACCACATACCCAGGGTGAGGACATCCCACCTTGCCACCCCCAACCCCACTGAGCACATACAGGCTCCCCCCAGGGCCAGGGAGGAGTCCCCTAGGCCTGTCCCCAGTCCCTACTCACCCAGCCAGCATCCCAGCCTTCTGAAAGGTCCATCACACCCTCCACTCCATCCTTCCTTAGTTTGTCCAATAAATATACTTATGGAGCAGCAGCAAGGACAGGCCCAGGGACGCCAGCCCCCCTGACTGGTGAGGGGAGGTACTGACAGACGACGTGGTTCAGTGAGGCCCTGGGCAGACACGCTCCTGATGTCCTTCCTTAGTGCCAACAACGTACTCTCATGGGTACAACGGATAAGGGCTTTATCTTCTCCACACGCTCCAGTGTATATCTGATGGAGCTTTTAGCCAAGCCTGGAGAGAACCCCTAAGCCCCGTGACATACCTTGGCCTGCAGCCCCAGGCACTCTAGAGCCAAAATCCAGCTCATACTCAGACTACTAAGGTCTCTCCTTTGGGAAAACGGCCAAGTTCTACATGGTGACTCCAAAGGCCTACTTTGTGGGGAATAGGATGTTGATGGGAGAAAGTTGAATTCCTTCCAGCAAATAAAACTGAATGGCAGGTGCCAAATAGGAGGGGAAACCTGTTGGCCTCTTCTGAGGGCAGAAAGTAGACCCTGTCCCTGATGAGAATTTCCATGAGGTTCTTTGGGCGGTAGTGACAGGTAGATAGGGTCCCTGCCCCTGTGGAACTCACAGTGCGGTATGGGGGTGGGCATTGCACAAAAAGACACATAAGCTCATGTGAAATGACCATTGTGACTAAGGCTGGGTTGGGGAGGGGCTCAGGGCCAGCGGCATGGGTAACAGAGAGGCCCCGACAGGCCAAGGAACACTTTTCTGAGACGGTGACAGTTAAAGGAGAGGCATGATGGGGGAGGGGGGTGTCTCAGAATTCATAAGCCCAGATCTGCCTTCACAGGGTGTTTGGGATTTTAATTTACAACTCCCTGGAAGGGCTGAGAAAAAAAATCACAGGAGATAGTGGGATGGCGCTATCCTGGGGGGTCCAGCACAAATCAACACTCGAGTCAGGGGCAACATCCCTTCAACCCATGTCCACACAGGATGTTCCCAAACCTGAAGCCCCTTAGTGAAGTGAGCTCACGATGCAAAATCTCAAAACCCACGAGGAAATAATCCACCGTGAGTGAGAGCTGACCTAACAAACACTGGAACTGGACTCTCAAGGGCTTCGGATAACAGAACTTGCACACAGAGGTTATTAATGAAATGTTTTAGGATGATTCAGAATGAGACACCTAGTAACTAGCTGCCCGGGAAATGGTGAATGAATGAGCAAGCAAACCATCAAAGCTTCCCTCACACTGTCCTAGGATAGATCTAGGGTCCTGGCCTCCCCCTCCCTGTGCCCCAGGCGCGCAGAGCTCACCCTCCCATCCCCTCCAGGCACATGAGCAGGAGCGATCCCGCAGGGCGGCAGAACAGATAGCCAGCGACCTGCGAGGGCAGGTGACGGAGCTGGAGGACGAGCTGACAGCAGCCGAGGACGCCAAGCTGCGCTTGGAAGTGACCCTGCAGGCTCTCAAGGCGCAGCACGAGCGCGACCTGCAGAGCCGAGATGAGGCTGGCGAGGACAGGCGGCGGCAGCTGGCCAAGCAGGTACCAGCAGACCAGGCTGGAGGCTGGAGGGCGCCCATCCGGCTGGGAGGCTGAAAGAGGGGCCAAGGACGTGTCACTCACCTACCTGCTGCTCAGTGTTGCTTCCCAAGGCCCTCCTGCTCCCCAGCCCATTCACCCAGCGTCACCCGTGAACCCACAGGCATGTCCCATTGACAGACTGACACACCCGATCAGACATCATCACCAGACCATTCACCCAGCATCTGCCTGGGTACCCACACAGCCCCCCACCCACACACAACCTCTCCACCAACCAACACTTTCATCCAGCTGCTCCTCCATCCGCCCAGCTACCCCCTTTCCAGAAACTTCCTTTCCCCAACCCCCACCCCCCCCCACTCCCTCCAGCCTGCCCAAGCGCTCCTTCATCGCTCAAGGACCAGCTCCTCTACACCCCACAGCCTTCCTCCCTTGTTCATTTACTCATTCCCCTCTCCCTGTGGTTGGCAACATCCATTCATGACTCGCCAGTGGGGGGACTTCGGGTGCTCTACCGCCGGCTTGAGCTGGGTGCTGAGCATGGGGGGGGGGGCAGGGCAGCCGTGAGTGTAGAAGGAGCCTCTGGAGCTGTGCGGGAATGGGCTGGAGGGGACACATGGGAGCAGAGCAGAGGCTGGAGTAAAGGGGGCTTCGGAAGGATAAGAGCCTGGGGCTCTGGGGACGAGGATCTGGGATCCGTTTGGGGTGTAGAGGAGCAAGAGAGCAGGAGGAAAGGCGCTGGTGGCCTGGACAGGGGCTGGCGGGTGCACGTCTAGGCCACTAGCATGTAGAGGGAGCCTGGGCCTCCCGCCCCCTGAGCCTGCCCCTCCCGGCCTCCCTGCAGCTGAGGGATGCGGAGGTGGAGCGGGACGAGGAACGCAAGCAGCGCGCCCTGGCCGTGTCCGCCCGCCAGAAGCTGGAGGCGGAGCTGGAGGACTTGAGAGCCCAGAACTCGGCCGCCGCGCAGGGCAAGGAGGAGGCGGTGAAGCAGCTCCGCAAGATGCAGGTAGGGGTGGGGCTTAAGCCCCCTGCGAGTCGGCCCCTTCGACCCCACGAGCTGCCGCTCTATAAATACCCATGTGCCAAAGGCTCACTCGCTTTTTATATTTTTTATTTCCTTTACTTAAAATGCTTAGCTGAAAGTCCAGTTTCTTCATTCTACTTAATTTTTGAAATGTAAATGCCGTAGGGTTCCTCCCCTAATATCAAAGTTATATCTGGTTGTTTAAAAAAAATTGGGAGAGGGGCGCCTGGGTGGCTCAGTTGGTTAAGCGACTGCCTTCGGCTCAGGCCATGATCCTGGAGTCCCTGGATCGAGTCCCGCATCGGGCTCCCTGCTCAGCAGGGAGCCTGCTTCTCCCTCTGACCTTCCCCCATCTCATGTGCGCTCTCTCTGTCTCAAATAAATAAATAAAATCTTTAAAAAAAAAAAAAAAAAAAAAAAATTGGGAGAGGTGTTGCCTGGATGGCTCAGTCTGTGGAGCATGCGACTCTTGAGCTCGGGGTCGTGAGTTCGAGCCCCAGGTTAGGAGTAGAGATTACTTAAAAAAAATTTTTTTTGGTGATAATAATGTGTCCGTGTAAAGTCTAATTTTTTTTGTAAAAAAGTATAGAACTGGACTGTTCCATACAGTGGGTGCCAACCCCATGTGGCTGTTGGGCAGCTAAGGTTTGGTGGGGCTGAAATCCAAATTACGTGCTGGATTCTGAAGACTTAGTACCAAAAAAAAAAAAAGTAAAATATCTCAATAATCTTTATAGTGATTATAAATGGAAATAATAACATTTTGTATATGTCAGGCTAAATAAAAATACAGTGTTCAAACTACTTTCACCTGTTTCTTTTTACCTTTCTAATGGGGCCACTTGAAAATGTAAAACAATGCATGTCCTTGCAATATCTCCCCATTGGGCAGCGCTAGGACAGAAAGATCCCTCTCCAAAAAGTAAAAATTTCCCACTACGTCACCCCTGAGAGAAGGCGCCTGCACTGAAAAGCTGTTATTATCAAGCAAGTAATAATATTCATAACCGCCCAGTACCAAGCCCAGTACTGTTCTTACTGACCTCTTTACGGAGTTTTTTTTAATGGTGGTAGGCATCAAGTTTGTGTTTTATTTTTCTTTAAGCGCCATTGAAAAGTCTTACGCTGACATCTTTACACACTCAGTGGTGTGGCCGCATAGCAAAGTGACTAGAAGTGGAAACCCTGGGGCCAGATGGCCTGGGTTCAAGTCCTGACTCTGCCATTTAGCACACTTGGCTCGTTGCTGAGCCTCTCTGGGCGTCAGTTGTTCCATGTCTACACTGGGGAGGAAACTAGTCCCCACCAGCTGGAGTTGTGAGGATGAAGGGAGTCAGTACGCGTGTATAACAGAGCCTGGCCCCCGGTAAATGTTCAGTAAGTGTGCGCCAGCATTATTATTACTGCAGAGTCCAAATACTACACCCATTTCACGCTTACTTTAGTTTTAAGGTGTTACTTTTTTTAAATTGGAGGTAGCCGAAGCCCAGAGAGCGGGAGGGGCTGGTCCAAGGTCACAGAGCCGGGGGCTGGGGCGGGCTGCAGGGCTTTGCTTGCTCTCGGGGAGCCGGGGAGTCCCCGCAGGGCTGAGGCGAGGGGAGGGGCTTCCCCGTGAGTCACGATCAGGCTGCACCCCCTCACTTGCTTCATTCCGCCCAGGCCCAGATGAAGGAGCTGTGGCGGGAGGTGGAAGAGTCGCGCAGCTCCCGGGAGGAAATCTTTACCCAGAACCGGGAGAATGAGAAGCGCCTCAAGGCGCTGGAGGCGGAAGTGCTGCGACTGCAGGAGGTGATGCCAGAATGGGCGTGGCCCTGGTAGTGGGGTGGGCGGGGCCCTGAGGGGGCGGGCCCCTGGGGATTGGAGGCGGGGGCTGGGAGGGCCGGCGGGGACCTGGGATGGGAGACCAAGGGGGGCGGGCCTCTGGGGATTGGAGGGGGGCGGGGGTCGGGGCCAACAGACTGGACTTGAGGGTACTAGGGAGCCCTGGGAGGGTTCTGAGTAGAGCAGGGGGAGATTAGAGTCAGGAAGGCTGCGGAGAGAGGACAAGGCCTGAGCTGGGACCATGGGGGCAGGGAGGAGACAAGGCAGAGAAAGTAAAGGGTCAGCATGGACAGGGCTGTGGGTCGTAAGGGGGCAGAGGAAGTTAGGAGAGACCTGAGGGTCAGGCCCGGTGACTGGGGGGACCTCGAGGAGCAGGTTGGAAAGGAGATGCTGAGCTCAGTGAGGCCCTGCTGGGGGGGGGTGTCTGGCGGTGGACATGAGTCAGGGACTCTGGAGAGACCGATTTAGGAGACATCTGTCTGTAGACTGAAGTTCATTCCAAGGTTGTCCAGGGATGGAAGGTCGTGTGCACTGAAGACAGGCCAAGAGACTTGAGGTGTGAGAGCAGGGAGGCCGATGCCCAGATAGCCTCACCCCGCCACTGCTGACCACCAGCCCTCTCTGCCATCACAGGAACTGGCCGCCTCTGATCGTGCCCGGCGGCAAATCCAGCAGGAGCGGGACGAGATGGCAGACGAGCTGGCCAACGGCAGCCTTAGCAAGTGAGTGGCCCATCGTCATGTGGGGCAGGGCACCCTCCCTGGCCCTCGCACCCTCTCACCTCCCCCTGTTCCTGTTCTCCTTAGGGCAGCCATTCTGGAGGAGAAGCGACAGCTGGAGGGACGCCTGGGGCAAATGGAAGAGGAGCTGGAGGAGGAGCAGAGCAACTCAGAGCTACTCAATGATCGCTACCGCAAGTTGCTCCTGCAGGTGAGCACTGTCCCCCCAGATGGCCTGGGTCCTCGCTGACCTGGGACCGTAATCTTCAGTCCTTTTATTCAACAGATAAAGGAGAAGGGAATGTCTGGATTGGGTTTTAATGGTTGAATAGGAGTTCTCTCTGATGCATTCATTCCCTTGTATTTCTGAGGCTTCACAAGGGCTGGATCCAGAGATGAATGATGTGGGGTCTCTGTCCTGCAGAGTTCCCTGGGAACATAGACATGGAACTACAGTGTCTATGGGTTGGGTGGCATGTGTGATAATAGGACTATCTTGGGCCCAGCAGACAGATAGATGGACAGAGATAGAGAGAGAGTGGGGGAAGGAGGGAGAGAACTCGCTGCAAGAGTCATAAGAAGGTATGTGGAAGAAGGGACATTTGGCTGGGGTTTTAAGGCATAAATAGGAGCTAGGCAGACAGAGAAAAGCATATTTTCATTTGTATATTTATTTATAAATACTGTCCGAGGCTTCTGGAGGCTCAGGTCCTATTCTGGGTGGTACAGGGGACCTGGCGATGGATCATTCCAGGTCTCTGCCTTTAAGGACATCCTAGTCTGATGGAGGAGACTGACTAACCCAATACAGAAGTACAAATGAAAATGGAGGAAGCGCAAGACACTGTGAGAACCTAGAGGAGACTACTGACCCAGCCTGGAGGCTAGGGGCTATCAGGGAAGACTTCCTGTTGGAGGAGATGTCTTAAAAGATCTTGAAGGAGGGCGCCAGAGTTTTGAACTTCACTGCAGAGGCTGGAGTACGCGTCCTCTGCGTGGTCGCCTGGATGCAGCTCGCCATGGCCGTACCCTCCCTTGAGGAGCTGGACTCCTTCAAGTACAGCGACCTGCAGAACTTAGCCAAGAATCTGGGCCTCCGGGCTAACCTGAGGGCAGACAAGTTGTTAAAAGCCTTGAAAGCCCACCTTAAACACGAGGTAAAAAAAGAAAATGATAATCGGGATGGAAGTCAAACTTCTGCATCGTCTTGTGACGAGGCTGAGATGCAGAGTGGCAGCCAGGAACAAGCTGAGAGAGAGCCAATTGGCCATGGCACCAAAACCAGGAGAAGGTGCAGGACGGTCCACAGGAACCCTGACTCCCAGCAGGATGATTCAGAGATAAAAATAAATGATCACGCTGAATTGCAGAATCAAGAGAAGCAGGAAAACCAGGATCTCAGAACAGTTGCAGAAGTTCCTTCACCACCAGATGAGAGCCAAGGAGAGGAGAATGCCGTTTCCTCAGGAAAAAGAAGAATAAATGGTAATGAAGATTCAAAGGTACCTTCAGAAAGAAAGAAGCCTCTCTACACAGATGGGTTTTCCAAACTTGGAAAAAGCAAAAGAAATACAAGCACTACTCCAAACTTTAAGAAGCTTCATGAGGCTCGTTTTAAGGAAATGGAGCCCATTGATCAATATATTGAGAGAAAAAAGAAACATTTTGAAGAACACAATTCATTTAATGAACTGAAGAAGCAGCCGGTCACCAAGGGAGCGGTGGTGACTCCAGTTCCTCTCCGGGGAAGGCTCCCCGCGGCTTGCACTCCCACCAGCCAGCGCCGCTCGCAGGGCCGGAGCACCTTGTGTGGGAAGGGCTCCGCCAAGCCATCCGTTCTCTCGGCTACTAAAATGAACGTCAGGTTTTCAGCTGCTACCAAAGATAATGAGCATAAGCGTTCACTGACCAAGACTCCAGCCAGAAAGTCTCCACATGTGACCATACCTGGGAATACCCCAGAAGGCCAGGCTGTGCTCGGGACAGACAAGTTAAAGACCACAAATGGAAATTCTGCTTCTGTTGTTACCCCATTCAAATTGACAATCAGGCAACACAGACTTCAGTCTCCAACAAGAAGCCAGTGTTTGATCTCAAAGCAAGTCTGTCTCGTCCCCTCAACTATGAGCCACACAAAGGCAAGCTGAAACCATGGGGTCAATCTAAAGAAAATAATTCTCTGAAGGAGCATGTAAACAGAGTTAGCTTCCACAAGAAAACTTACAACCTCCTCTCCAGACTAGGGAGGAACAACGGAAACAACATGAGCAAAGACAGAAGGAGAAGAAAGCAAAGGTTTTAGGAGCTCGAAGAGGCCTCATTATGGCTGAAGATTAATTTTTTAACATCCTGTAAATAGTATTTTATTCTGAACCCTTTCTTTATTGTAAATATTTTTCTACTGTCTTTCTCACTTTAGTCAAAAGACTTTTTTCTGCTCTTTGTGTTCACTCTCTACGTAGTGTTCGTGGTTCTCTTCACATACTACATCCCTGGAAAGTTGTTATTGACCTTAAAGCTCACAAATTCTTTGAAATGGTTTTTATCTAAGTCTGTACAATTCAGTTTTCTAATGAGACTCATCCTATAGATTCTTGACCTAGATTTTTAATGTCAAGTTCCCTCTGCTGACAGAACTGGAATCCTGTTCCAGACAGAAGCATTAACCTGATGGTAGGTAGTTCTACCACAACCTTTAGTAGAACCTAAACCACTAACAAGCTGAGAAAGCCACCTCATCCTCCTCCAGAGGATCGAGTCGTCTTAATGAAACAGGGAACCAAACGGGTTGGTAATGGCATAAATATTCTACCTATGTGAAGTGTTTTGTTACCTGTGCACATTTGTTCCAATCACTTGATGAAATTGCCCTCTGTCACTCAATATATTCTTAAAAACTCTATAGCTCATTCTAGCCTTAAAAATATACAGGGCCATACTGAAATCTGAGGATTGCTGCTTCAAGGATTAATATGCTCTGTCAGAGTTACATCTTACTTTATGGAAAAGACTAGAGTTGCTTAGCCTCATAGCCATGTTTGTTGCACCTCAGTGGAGCTTCAGAGCTTTGTACTGTTTAAGATTTTCATAAATGTTTTCTCATGGTGGTAGATTCTTTGTAAATAAATTCATGATTGAGTTGAAAAAAAAAAAAAAAAAAGATCTTGAAGGAAGTTAAGAGTTTGCCAGGCAGGCAATGGAGGGATAGGATTTCCAAAGACAGACCTATGTCTCCACTAATTCATTAATTTTTTTTTTTATTTGAGAGAGAGAAAATGTGTGAGAGGGGGGTGGTGGGGAGGGGCAGAGGGAGAGGGAGTGAGCATCTCAAGCAGACTCCATGCCCAGCGTGGGCTTGATTCCATGACCCTGAGATCATGACCTGAGCTGAAATCAAGAGTCGGATGCTTAACTGACTGAGCCACCCAGGTGCCCCTCATTAATTTTTAAAGACATATTTTGAGGCCTTTCAGGAGCCATGCCCTGACACTGCTTGGGATGCAGAGAAGAATAAGACCCCAGCTCAGCCCTTGGGGAGCACCTAGACCAGTAGGAGAGGCAGTCATACTCCAGGATGATGATCTCATTCAGAGTGGAAGCCCAGTCATATACAAGGCCCCACACTCTGGCCCCTGGCTAACTCAGACCTTTTCTCTAACCCTTCTTTATCCCTGGTTGACTCTGCTCCAGCCACACCAGCCTTCTCACTGTTCCTTGACTTTTTATTTTATTTTTTCCAGGGAATAGAGGAAGTTTTCTATTTCTTACCTCAGGGCCTTTGCACTTGCTGTTCCCTCCTCCTGGGAGAAAGCTCTTATCCCAGACCATCCCATGTCTCATTCCCTCAGAAGAGCCTTCCCTGACCACCCTGTGTGAAACAGTCACGCTCTCTCACACAATTCCCTTCCATTCTCTCTGCTTGAATCTCCTTCATATCACTTACTGCTACCTGGAACTATAATATATACTTACCTGTTTGTCTGCTCTCCATCTCCCCAACAGAATGTAAGCCCCTTGAGGGATGCCTGATTGGCTCAGTCGGTTAAGCATCTGACTCTTGATCTTGGCTCAGTCTCGATTTCAGGGTGGTGAGTTCAAGCTCCGCGTTGGGCTCCATGCTGGGTGTGGAGCGTACTTTAAACAACAACAAAAAAAGAATGTAAGCACCTCAAGAGTAGAGCCTCTGTCTTTTTTTTTTTTTTAATTTTTTTATTGTTATGTTAATCCCCATACATTACATCATTAGTTTTAGATATAGTGTTCCATGATTCATTGTTTGTGCATAACACCCAGTGCTCCATGCAGAACGTGCCCTCCTCAATACCCATCACCAGGCTAACCCATCCTCCCACCCCCCTCCCCTCTAGAAACCTCAGTTTGTTTTTCAGAGTCCATCGTCTCTCATGGTTCTTCTCCCCC
>NW_022589755.1:5897644-6006121 GCF_004348235.1 Phoca vitulina | reverse complement strand
CCTTCATTCTTCCCCTCCTGCTACATTCTTCTTCTTCTTTTTTTCTTTCTTAACATATATTGCATTATTTGTTTCAGAGGTACAGATCTGAGATTCAACAGTCTTGCACAATTCACAGCGCTTACCAGAACACATACCCTCCCCAGTGTCCATCACCCAGTCACCCCATCCCTCCCACCCCACCCCCCACTCCAGCAACCCTCAGTTTGTTTCCTGAGATTAAGAATTCCTCATATCAGTGAGGTCATATGATACATGTCTTTCTCTGTTTGACTTATTTCGCTCAGCATAATACCCTCCAGTTCCATCCACGTCGTTGCAAATGGCAAGATCTCATTCCTTTTGATGGCTGCATAATATTCCATTGTATATATATATACCACATCTTCTTTATCCATTCATCTGTCGATGGACATCTTGGCTCTTTCCACAGTTTGGCTATTGTGGACATTGCTGCTATAAACATCGGGGTGCACGTAGCCTTTCAGGTCCCTACTTTTGTATCTTTGGGGTAAATACCCAGGAGTGCAATTGCTGGATCATATGGTAGCTCTATTTTCAACTTTTTGAGGAACCTCCATACTGTTTTCCAGAGTGGCTGCACCAGTAGAGCCTCTGTCTTAACTGTGATCACTACTCTATCTCCAGAACCTAAAACAGTGCCGGGTGCTCATTAGAAGTGAGGTAAATAAGCCTACCTGCCCTAGTGAAGGGAGCACAGGATCCTACAGCCATACACGGAATGATGGGACTTAACCGAACCTGCGTCCTTGGCTGTTAGTGAAAAGGAGAATGTCTTTAAAAATCAAAATGGGGGTGGGGCGGTGTGCCTGGGTGGCTCAGTCAGTGAGGCATCTGACTCTAGGTTTCAGCTCAGGTCATGATCTCGGGCTCCTGGGATCGAGCCCCTGAGTTGGGTCTGTACTCGGCAGGGAGTCTGCTTCTCTCCCTCTGCCCCTCCCCCCTGCTCATGTATGTGCACACACATGTGCTCTGTCTCTAAAGTAAAATAAATAAGTCTTTAAAAAAAATCAAAATGGGGGCAGAGCACCTGGGTGGCTCAGTTGGTTAAGCGTCTGACTTCGGCTCAGGTCATGATCCCAGGGTCCTAGGATGAAGCCCCACCTTAGGCTCTGCACTCGTCGCGGAGTCTCCTTGGGACTCCCTCTCCCTCTGCCCGTCCCACCTTCTCTCTCTCTCTCTCTCTAAAGTAACTCTTTTTAAAAATCAAAATGAAACTTAAAAAGACACAAAAAAGGATTTACAAGAAAATAGCAAATATTGAAGACTGGCTAAGAGGATTCAACATACAGTAATGGGAGTCCCCAAAGAAGAAGACCCAGGCAGGAGGACAGAGCAAATAACCTGAGAGCATAATGCAAGAACTTTCCTGAAATAATACAGTTGGAAGCTACATACTGGAAGAGCACACTGTGTACCCAAGGATATTGACCTATCAAAACTTACACCAATTGGGACATCTGGGTGGTTCAGTTGGTTAAGCGGCTGCCTTCGGCTCAGGTGATGATCCCAGGGTCCTGGGATTGAGTCCCTCATCAGGCTTCTTGCTCAGCTGGGAGCCCGCTTCTCCCTCTGCCTGCCGTTCCCCCTGCTTGTGGCTCTCTCTCTCTCTCTCTGACACATAAATAAAATCTTTAAAAACAAACGAACAACAACAAAAAAACCACAAGAAAGAAAAAAAAACAAAAATCAAACAAAAAAAATACCAACGGGCACCTGGGTGGCTCAGTCAGTTAAGCATCTGCCTTTGGCTCAGGTCATGATCCTGGAGTCCTGGGATCAGGCCCCACATCAGGCTCCCTGCTCAATAGGGACTCTGCTTCTTCCTCTCCCTCTGTCCCTTCTTCTCTTTCTCTCTCACTCACTCTCTCTTTCAAATACATAAATAAAATCTTTAAAAAAAACTGATACCAAGACAGATGCTAGTGAAACTATGGAACAAATAAGGGGGGTGGGTATCCTTATTCATCTAGGGAAAAATGAGCACATGATCTGCAAGGAAAAGAAAATTAGATTGTCATCAGATTTTTGAGAGCAAGATTTCATGCTGCAAGAAAATGGAAGGATATAGTTAAGATTCTCAGAGAAAGATATGAGCCATGGGTTTTGCACCCAGCAAAACTTCCTTCCAAGTTTAAAGGACAGAGACGAGGTGCCAGCATGCAGGAGCTCAGGGGCCGCGTTCCCACAAGTGATTCCTGAGGAATCTACGAGACCAGTGGTTCTCAAAGTGACCCCAAGGCCGGCAGCATCAGCATCACCTGAGAACTTGCTGGAAATGGAAGTTCGAGGGCCTCAGCCAAACCCAAGTGAGTGAGGAATGCCAGAGGTGGGGCCCAGTAATCTGCTTTAACAAGTCTTCCAGGTTCTGAGGCACGCTGCCTCTGAGAGCCACCACCCCAGAGAACCAGGTTCAGATGATCGATCGGAATCATTAGAGAGACACCAGCGTGAGGGCGTAACGAGCGTGAGGTTTGCTCATTGTTCTAAGACTCAGTGAGGGCTGAAAAGGAGTAAAAAAGGTACAAGCTGTCTGCTCAGTTGTGTGTAGTGCAACTATTTTTAAATTAAGAGAATGGGCAAATATGTAAAAAAAAAAAAAAAAGTATTACTAGATTGAGTAATTATATTGGTGGTGACAGTATTTGCGGTGTGTTTCTGAGACCATCACGTGTGTAACGTGGGATAAAGTAAATGAGTAAAGATGGCACATCCACATTCTGTTGCCGTCCGAGCCTGTAAGCATGTAAGCACCTAAATGTAGATGTGTCATGAGGAGAGGCTAAATTAAAACCAAGCAAAACCCTGTGGTTCTGAATTGGACTTGCACGTGTTCACATGAACTTGTGAGGTATTTTGTAGAGAGCCATCCTATCTGTCCAGAAGGCCTGAGAACAATAGCCAGTCCAGTAGCCATGAGCATCCCTGGTACCCAAGTTTGTGGTCCAGAAATGCCATGTTCCGCTAAAAGAAACTGCAACTTCTTTACAAACGGCTGATTCCAGATCTGAAACAGGAAATGAACAAGAGGAGCCTGGAGTGTCTGGTCATACCATGCCTTGGTCTGCTCAGGCTGCCGAATCGGCTGCGGGTGGGGGGGTGGATGGCGGGTGCCTCACACGACAGACATTTATTTCTCACAGTTCTGGAGGCTGGGAGTCCAAGATCAAGGTGCCAGTGAGGTAGATTTTATTCTGAGGCCTCTCTCGTGACTTGGAAGCAGCCACCATGTGGGCGCATGCGCAGGGAGAGAGTGCTTTCTCTCTTTTTCTTTTTTTTTTAAAGATTTTATTTATTTATTTGACAGAGAGAAAGGGAACACAAGCAGAGGGAGTGGGAGAGGGAGAAGCAGGCTTCCCGCAGAGCAGGGAGCCCGATGCGGGGCTCGATCCCAGGACCCTGGGATCATGACCTGAGCCGAAGGCAGACGCTTAACGACTGAGCCACCCAGGCGCCCCGAGAGAGTGCTTTCTCTTGAAGCTCCTTATAAAGGCGCTGATGCCATCATGGGGGTCCCACCCTTATGGCCTCATCTAACCCTAATCGCCTCCCAAAGTCCCTGTCACAAGATCCCACCACATTGGGGCTTAAGGCTTCAACATAGGAATTTTGGGGGGACACAAGCATTGAGTCCACAACATACCAGTTATCAAGGAAGCTAGCATGCATTTTTTTTTTTTTTTTATAGATTTTATTTATTTATTTGAGAAAGAGAGAGAGCACAAGCAGGGGGAGCAGCGGAGTAAGAGGGAGAAGTAGGCTCCCTGCTGAGCAGGGAGCCTGATGCAGGACTCGATCCAGGACTCTGGGATCATGACCTGAGCCGAAGGCAGACGTTTAACCAACTGAGCCACCAGGCGCCCCAGGAGCTGGCCTACTTATGTTAAAAAACACCTAGACATCAACCAGGAGAGGCTCCTGTTGGCCCCAAATGGAGCAATTGGAGCTTCTACAAGAATAATAATCACAACTGCTTTAAATCTGTCCAATCTGTTTAAATCCATGAGTTCACAGTGATTTTCTTTCAATACTCATTAGTCACTACATTAGTTTCCTAGGGCAGCCATGACAAAGTACCCCAAACCAGGTAGCTTTAAAACAATGGCAACTTAGGAGCTCCTGGGTGGCTCAGCCAGGTAAGCGTCTGACTCTTGAGCTCAGCTCAGGTCTTGATCAGGGTTGTGAATTCAAGCTCAACACCAGGCATGGAGCCTACTTAAAAAAATAAATAAAGTGTATTCATAGGGTTTTTTTTTTTTTTTAAAGAAACATACACAAAAGTTTTCAAATGGGCAAGATTCAATTATAGGATCTAGGCCTTCATCTTTGAGTGATAAAACTTGAAAGAGGAGCAAAGAAGTGATTACCGTGAAAGTCAGGGTGGTGTGCTGTTTTGTGGGGAAGGTAGGGGTTGATATTAGGGTGGTGACATGCAGGGCCTTCTGGAATGGCAACATTCTATTTCTTCACCTGGGTGGGAGTGACAGTGGTGTTTGCCTTTTGTTAACTCCTGACGTCATAGACTTGATCAGTTTCTGACTTCCTGCATTACAGTTTCGTTTTCCAATAAAAAGTTAAAAAAAAAAAGCATATGCTAATCACCATGCCGATGTGTTCCTGTGAGGACACAGTGTAATAAAGTATGAATCAGACTGGATCTGACTCACTTCCTTAGCCCCGGCGCAGGACCTCACTCGGAGTACGAGCTGAATAAATAAACAGGAACTATTATTAGAGGTGTGTTTACACATTCTCAGTGTAGTAGTTACTGTTGTTGAGCTGGCATTTCTTAAAATGATCCCGCACGTCACCCATATCAGAACCACCTGAGGTGCTTGTTGAAAATACGGAATCATGGACCCACCCACCCCCACCCCAGATCAGCTGGAAGCAGAATTTCTGGGGGGTAGGACCCTGCGGTCTGCATCTTTTTCACAAGCTCCCCAGATGATCCCAGTGCAAACAGAAGTGTGATAACCCTTCGAATGGACTCATTCACAGAGGTAGAATTTATAGCATTTAGTTTGTGATAGTCTTGTGGACTTATTAAAATAGCAGAAAGCTATTGAAAAGGTTAAAACCCGGGGCTGGCGCTGCTGTTGGCTGCTAAGCCAATCAGGAAAAATACATGTTGACATTTATTATTTAGTATGTACCAGGCTCTGTGCTCTGCACTTAACCATTGTCAACTCAATTGTGGGAGGTGCCTGAATTTACCTACCGTCTTCCCTCTGAGACTTCCCCATGATGGTTCTGCTTTTCCCACTGCTACAGGTGGAATCACTGACTGCAGAGCTGTCAGCTGAGCGAAGTTTCTCGGCCAAGGCAGAGAGTGGGCGACAGCAGCTTGAGCGGCAGATACAAGAGCTCCGGGGGCGCCTAGGTGAGGAGGACGCTGGGGCCCGGGCCCGCCAGAAGATGATCATCGCCGCCCTTGAGTCTAAGCTGGCCCAGGCTGAGGAGCAGCTGGAGCAGGAGAGCAGGTGGGTGTTAGAGGAGGGCACAGCTGGAGGGTGATCCCCACATTCTGGTCAGGGAGATGAAGGGGAGCTGTGTTACAAGCACCTGGTTTAGAAACATCCAAAAGGCATCATAATATTAATGATTGCTGATTTCCTCTATTATTTAGGATGCTTTGGGCTGCAAGTAACTGCACTCCCACTAAGAATATGATTTAAACAGTAACGTAGGGGCGCCTGGGTGGCTCAGTCGGTTGAGCATCTGACTCTTGGCTTTGGCTTGGGTCATGATCTCAGAGTTATGGAATCGAGCCCCATGTCAGGCTCCATACTCAGCATGGAGTCTGCTAATCCCTCTCCCTCTGCTCCTCCCTGCTCCCACACAGTCTCTCTCTAAAATAAATAAATCTCCAAACAGTAATGTAGCAGTTAGCTCTAGCTGCATAACAAACAAGCCTAAACTTTAGTGGCTTAAAACAACAACCATTTCTTATTATTCATGAGTCCTTGGCTGGCTGATAGGTTCTGCTGATCTGAGCGTGGGGGCTTCATTCATGCATCCATAGCCGAGTCAGTTAGATGGATTTGCTGATCTTGGCTGGGCTCTCATTTGCTTAAGGTCTTGCCTGGGACACTGAGGCTAACTAGTCTCTGCTCCAGACTGGCCCAGGATTGTTCACATGGCAGAGTCCAGGTTCCAAGAGTGAGGGAAAGTGTTAAAGGCTTCTTGGGGCCTAGACTTGGAACTGGTACAATGTCACTTCTGCTGCATCCTCCTGTCACTAAAGCAAGTCGTGTGGCCAGCTCAGATCTAAAGGAATGGTGAAATAGATTCTGTCTCTTGGTGCGAGAAGCTGCAAAATCCTATTGCAAAGGCTGTGGATACAGGAAGAGGTGAGAATTGAGGCCATTTCTGTCCCAGGCAGAGCAGCAGCCTTGGGGACACATGCGGGAGACATCAGGGCATTTGGAGGAGGGTGACTGGTCCTGGGAGCCTGTGACTCAGGAGAGAGATGGGGAGGTGAGAGCCTTGAATGCCAGGCTGAGGAACTCTGTCCTGGGAAGTTGGGAAACCATTGGGGGCTGTGAGCTGGGGAGGGGCAGGACCAGTGCTGGCTGTAGAAAGTCTCCCTGGGGGTCAAGTTGGGAGCAGACTAGAGGACAGAGACTGGGAGCTGGGAGGCCAGGGAAGAGGCTTGGTGCTGGTCCAGGTGGCAGGAGATGAGGCCTAAGCTGGGGCTGGGGTGTGAGGGGATGAAAAAGAGGGGCAGGAGGGATGGAGCTGGGGGCTGATAGGCTGTTGTGGGTATGGGGGAAGAGGACAGTGTTAGGGCTTAAGTCCTGGTGACTGCGGGAATATTGGGGAAACAAGTTGAGTTCACTGGGGAGCATGATGAGCATGAGAGGTCTCAGGGACAGGCAATGGGAACCAGCCCCAGATGGTCATGAAAGAAGGTATTCTCATCCCAGGGCCTGGCCAGGGGCCCAGGGGTTCATGGGAGATGTAGTTTGGGGTCTCTGGGGAGACCTTCCAGAGGTGGATGGATACACCAGTCTGAGCTCCTCCTCCACCGTTATACAGATGGAGAAACTGAGGCTCAGAAGGTATTCATGACCTGCTCAAAGTCACCCTGGGAGCAAGGAGTGGCCAGGGGATCTGTAGCTGAAGGAGCCTCCCCCACCACATCCCTTTCCACGGCTCAAGCCCTCCCACTTCCCCCAGCCCGTGCCTGCCTCTCAGCACACCTGAGGCTGCCGAGCACTGCCCATCGCTAGGGGCCCCTTCACATGGACTTCACCCCGGGTGTGATGGTCCTTGCAGGAGAGGGCAGATGAGCCGGGACCACGGATGGGGAAATTTGGGAGAGGGGAGGGAAAGGCTTTGAGGGGACAGGAGGTGAGGATGGCTTCAGTGTCTGACCTGCAGATCTAGGGGGAGCACAGGGGAGGAGGAGCAGGTTGGGGAGAAGGTGCTGAGCCAGGCGGGGAATGTGAGGCGTGTGCGGGGTCTCGTGGTTGGCCGACGCTGGGGGCCCATCCAGGCTGGAGCTCAGGAGACAGATTTAGCAGATTTAGCAGGCTGCTGATGGGTGTGGAGACCTGGGGTGCAGATGAGCTTGTCCAGAGAAAGGGTATGTGTGTGAGAGGGGAGAAGGAGCCAGCGTGGCTGAGGGGGGAGCTCTGGGCTTCCAGAGTGTCCCACACACATGTAGGGACAGTGGAGAAGGGAGTTGAGAGGGAAGGGACAGGCCAGGTCAGGTGGGAGAGCACAGGCTTGAGCTGGGGGCTCAGGCTGGAGGACAGAGAGGAGGGGACAGGACAGAGTTCAGGGGGCAATGGGACAGGCTGGGCGAGGATAATGCCCCATATCTGACCTGGGGACTGGTGGTCAGTGAGTCAGTTCCCTGAGAGGAGGACTGGGGGCACACAGTGGGGTATGGAGAACTGGTACAGACATGGAGACACTTTCAGGAACATCAGGCATCTTGATACAAGTCAAGGACTAGATGCCCTGGAGTCGGGAGCCTGGGAGCCATGTCTGACCTGAGTAGACTATGGGAGCCACTTGGGGGTGGGAAAGAGGGAAGAGGCCACTCTGAAAACAGGACAGCAGCCACTGGACAAGGCTGAGGGGACAGAACCCCACGTAAGCACCTCTCCTGATTGTCTCCTTCACACCCCTCTCCAGGGAGCGCATCCTCTCCGGCAAGCTGGTGCGCAGAGCCGAGAAGCGCCTTAAGGAGGTGGTGCTCCAGGTGGAGGAGGAGCGGAGGGTGGCTGACCAGCTCCGGGACCAGGTGAGCAGCCAACGTCTCTGGGGAGCACTGTGGGGGATGGTCTCCATGCTATCTTTGTAGGCCGTGAGTTCCCATCGCGAGAGGCCACGTGCGGCCACCATCCTGGGGCTTGGTACATCAGCAGAGAGCTGGAATCAGTGACTTTGTGATCTGTAGATTGTGGAATCTAGGACAGGTCCTGGTGGGGAGCTGAGACAGCTAAGGAGAAGGAAGAAAAACCCTCCCCAGAGGCTAGGCCGGGGCTAAAATCATAACATGTAATGTTTACAAAATGCCTTCTATGTGCCAGGCACTGTGTGAAAGACATAACGTGTAGTACATTTAGTTCTTATCAGAACCCTGTAAGGCAGGTACTATCCTTTTCCCTCTTATTCAGGTGAGAAAGATGAGGCACAGAAAGGTGAAGTAACTTGTTCAAATTACTTAGCTCATAAGAGATGGAGTCTGGGTTCAAACCCCAGGACTCTGGAGGCAGAGTCTGTGCTCTTAATTATTTATTGAGCAGCAACTGTGCCCCCAAGTACTGTACCATGTGGTTTAAAAACAAAAACGTGTCTGCATTCTTTCACCTGCCCCAATGCACAGGTGGGAAAACGGGAAACTTTAAAAGGGGACACAGTTTGTACCAAAGTCACACGGTTAATAGAGACAGAGCCTGCATCAGATCCCAGGTCTCTCTAACTATAGACAGAGTCACCGTGCCCTTAAAAGCTCAGCTGCGGCTTATTCACCCTGCATTCCACAATTATCGGGCACCCAGTACTATATTTGGCATTGGAGATATGGCTGTGAACAAGACAGAGAAGGTTCCCCCGTTCACAGAGCTCACATTTGTAGCATAGGAAAAGGAAGATACCTATAAACAAGGAAAGATGAGGACAGATTGTGACAGGGGCTATGAAGGAACAGGAGAATGAAGAGAGAAGATGTGGAGGATTAGGGAATACTCCCTAGATTGGGGGTGGGGGAGTGGTGTCAGGAAGACCGCTCTAAGGAGGTGTCATATGAATTGAGAACTGAGGGGAGAGAAAGAGCCAGGCAGCGGGAGCAGCAGGTGCAAAGGCCCTGGGGTGTGGAAATAAGTCTGGTGAGTTTAGAGCAAAAAGCAGAGCAGTGTGGCTGGAGAGAAGAATGGGGAAGGGAGTTTGAGTGATAAGAAATGAGGCCAGAGGGGTTGGTGGGAGGCAGATCACACGTGTCCCCTCCCTGGAGACAGAGATGGCAGGGTTTGGGGAGGGTCTTGATGAAGATGGTCTGGCCAATGGGTTTATGGGAAGAAGACCCTGCAGGGCCTGGAACGCCGGACTGAGGGGCTGGGACCTTGTCCCAGCGCCACTAGGGAGCCATGGGAGGGCTTTGAGCAGAGGAGAGATGGGGTCAGCTCTGGGCATAGAAAGACCAAGTGGGGGACAGCCTCACATTTGAAGCTGGGATGGAGGCTGGCAAGAGGATCTAGAACAAAGCATGAACAGAAGGCAAGGCACAGGGTGTGGGGTGTGGGGCAGGAGGGATGGGGCTCTGGGGGCCAAGGGAGTGGGTGAGGACGTCACCTGGAGACTCAACCCAGCCCTCTGCTCCCACCAAGCTGGAGAAGGGCAACCTTCGGGTGAAGCAGCTGAAGCGGCAGCTGGAAGAAGCTGAGGAGGAGGCGTCCCGGGCTCAGTCAGTCCGCCGGAGGCTGCAGCACGAGCTGGAAGATGTCACAGAGGCCTCGGAGTCCATGAACCGCGAGTTGAACACGCTGAGGAACCGGCTCCGGTACGGCCAGCTGCGCATGCGCACCGTCGCTCCATAGGCGCCGCCCCCCAGCTCTCTCTGCCGCCCTCCTTTAACCTCTATCTCTTGGTTTTCCCTTCTCCCTGCAGACGCGGCCCCCTCACCTTCACCACCCGCACGGTGCGCCAGGTCTTCCGACTGGAGGAGGGCGTGGTCTCGGAAGAGGAGGCCGAGGAGGCGGAGCCTGGGGCTGGGCCGCCACCCCAGGAGCCTGATGGGCCCCCGGTGTCCCAGCCCCAGTGACCCCACCCTGTCTCCAGCCATGGCCCCTCCCTCCCTGGCCCCTCGATGCTCCAGTCCCAGGAACCCTCCCTCCGGCTTCTTGCACTTTGGAAATGGTGCCACCCTCTGGCACTGCAGCACTTACCAACCCCATGGTGGGGGGGCGGGGGCGCTGAGACCTCCTGTGAACTCCTACACACAGAGGAGCAGACGAGCAGGGAGACGAGGATTGGGGCTCTCGCTGGGAAGGAGATCGAGGTGTAGTTGGCAAGCTGTGGTCCCGAAGGGCTCCCCTCTATCCTTAATTATTAATGATCTTTATTAGCAAGGGAGCATGGCTCCCCTGCCCTGCGAAGCTAGGGTTCCCATTCCCTTCCCCCACTCCCTCTCTTCCTCTCTCCACTTAGCCCCTGACCCCTGAACTTCTGATCGACAACAGCCTGAGCCCCAGGTCTCCACCAGCCTTTGACCCTTGCAGAGGGGCGGGATAAGGGGACCCCTCTCTCCCCACCTCCCCGCCCCCCCCCCTCTGCCCTCCTTTCTGGTTGCTCTTGTGTGATCACAATTCGGTTGGATTTTCCTGCGGGGGCTGGAGGAGGCCCCATATCCTCCCAGCGTCCAGGCTCTCGCAGAAATAAACTCCAACCCCAACTGGACCTCCATGGGGCTGTAGTGTGTTCCTGCGCAGGGATCTCTGAAGGGGCAGCAGGTGGGGCAGTCTGCTGGTTCGAATCACAGCTGACCAGTGTTGGGAGCCTCCGGGGTACCGGCATTTAATGTGGAAAAACTCATTTCAGCCTCCTTCCCAGGTATTCCCTCCATTATACAGATGGGGAAACAGACTGAGCTGTGCTGTCCCTTGCTCCAAGCCTCCCCGTAAGTGGCAGAAGGGATGCTGCACTCTGGCTGACCCTCAAGTCTTTGCAAAACAGTGACAGAGTGACTGTTGAGCCACCTGTTGAGTAGTGATCCTTTGTTTAACTGAACATGGGCTAAACGTGGGACGCTCGTCTCAACCTTCAACACAACCCCTAGAGGTAGGGATTCCATTGCTTTCCAGCACCTAGAATAGTGCCTGGAATTTAATTGGAATTCATATATTTGCTGAATGAATAGATCACCCCCTCCTGCCCTGTTAGAGTGGTAGAAACAAGCCCGAGAGTTGAGAGACTTGCCCAAGAACACACAGCTACCAAGGAGTTGAACCCACACAGTCTGGCTTCAGAGTGGGCGATATGGAGCATGTGACCCTTGGCCCCTAACCTCTTACTGGAGACCTAGCTCCACTCCTCTCCTAGGGTTGTCACCCTCACCTCAGAGCTCCTATTACCAGGTGCCCTCACAGTTTCAAGTTAGGGGTGTGGATCCCCATTTTTACCATCAGGGAAACTGAGGCAGTCACTTCTCCCCCCCCCCCCCAATCAAACCTCAGAAAAGTGACAAGGTGAGAGCCAGCCATCAAGGGGATGTCTGGACCCCCTAAAGCGCACACCCTTGCTACTTTAATATGACCCCTGTTCTTGAAGACCCAACTCCTCTGCTCCCAAAACTCCCACCCCGGCCCAGATCCGGAGACCTTCCCAGCAAACAGGATGCAACTTTTAAATGAAAAGGAAACTTTTATTTTGGTGGGAAGTGAGAGGGTGGGTGGGAAGGGGGCATGACACTTTTTCTTTGGGGAGGGCAGGTGACATGCGGCAGCTTCTGCATTGGGCGGTTCATGCACCCAGGGTGGGCGTGGGGGAGACTTGGGGGAGGGGCCATACCGACCCCTCCCTCCCTGCCCTGGGGGTGGGCTGAGAAGACCCGCCATTAGCACCAGAGTTGGACGATTTGCAGACCTCCCCTCCCCACACTGACTCCGGACACCCGCCCCCATCCCTGAGAGCGCCCCCTCGCCACTCCTCCCACTTCCCACTGCGACAGGCCAGGCCCGCCCCGCCCACATTTGAGTGAGAGAATCTTATTGCTGTGTGTGTGATGGGGAGGAGGAGCCGCTGAACTCAGGAAGACCCCCGCCGTTCGTTCCTCCCCAATCGCCCCGCCCCCCGCCCCGTGTCCGTGCGTTCCCGGAGCGCAGGAGGGGCGCGACATGCGTGTGGGGAGCGCGTCATGCAGCGCATGCGTGTAGTTGCAGGCACCCTGGCGGCCGGGGAGAAAAGGGGAGCGGGACTTGGAAGTTGTCCCTTTAGCTCTCTCTCTTCCTCCCCGAATCCCACACTGTTGACTTGGGGGATGGGGTCGGTGGTGAAGGACGTGAGTCACGTTCTGTAAAGGGTTATGATTGTGATTATTTTTAAAAGCTGAACTAAAAAGCTGGGTACGTGTGGCAGATTGGCGAGCAGGGGGAGACGTTGGGAAGAGGTCTGTACCCTTCGGAAAAATCCTCACCCCCTTTCCCCGCACTGTTCGGCTTCCGTGAGGGTCAGGGGAATCGGGGGGCTATTTTTTTTTTTTTTTAAAGAAGTTAAACCCTTTGGCAATATAATCAGTCCCCATCCCCATACCCTGGTGTCTGGAGTCCCTAGCCCTTTGCCTCGCCCCACCCCGCTCCCACCAGAACCTGCCCCACCCCTCACCCCTGATTCGTCAGGGTTTAGGGTCCGAGGGAAGGAGGGGGGGGGACTCAAAATGCCCCTTGCATAGGAATCGTTGCATCAAGAATCGTGCTCAGTGACACCCCCCAACCCTCGGGTGGGTGGGGGGTTCCTGAGGCCGTGGGAGCAGAGGGAGGGAGGTTGCTAATTCCGTGGGCCTCCAGCTCCAAAAGGGGGGGGTCCCCTCTAAGGATTCTGGGACCGGTGCGGTCTCTGGGCTTGGGGGAGGTAGCGCATCCTTGAGCCAGGATGGGATATGACAAATGATCTTCCACCCGCGAGCATGGCAGGACGAGGAATGCCGGGGAAGGGTGGGCTGGGATCCCAGCCCCGGTAGGTTTGTCGTTTCCCAAGCTTCTGATGTTCGTGTCCCTTGACGGGGGCACAGGCTCTGCTGTAAGTGGAAACACTCTGCCCTAAATAAACGGTGTCTGGGCCAGGCAGCAGTATCTGGACTTACCGGCTTCTGTGCAAGATGCCATAACGGACACAACTTTTTAGATTAAGTGTCCTTGTACTGCCTAAAACCTTAGCACATCACCAGGGGTACAAATATAACCCTCTGGGAAACATTGATGTCCATTAAGAGGGTCCCTTTGGGGCACCATTTAAGGGGAGGGGCTCTTGGAAGAGGCAGGGCTAGGCATAAGAAAGGGGATGCCCGGGGGAAGGTCTGGTTCCCTGGCATTGCAGACAGGTTGAGCCTATCTTGGAAATTCTAGCATCAGGAGAACCTGAGGTGGATGTCTGATGTCAGAGATTTGGGGATATTTGGAGGAGGGCAGGCCTGAGGATTTGGTGGTGTCCAAGAAATGTCCAAGTGTGGGAAGGATTTGGAGCATCCCAAAGGCTGAAAGTGAGCTGAAGGGCTGGGTCAAGTCTTGGAGGTTTGAGGTGCTGGGATGCAGTCCAGGCAATGGGTGGGGAGGGGCTTGGGGGCAGCATCTGTATGCAGAGGTTAAGTCCCAGGACCCTGTGGGGATTTAGGGGATGCGGGGTGCCAGGGTTGGTCTCAGGAATTCTGGGTGCAGGTCTCATGTCCTGGTAATCTGGAGGGGGTGTTGGGGAATTTTGTGTGCTAGGGCCAGATCATCCCAGAAATTATGAGATGGGAGGTCTGAGTCCATGCAGCAAGAATAGAGGCGAGCAGATCCCTTGGGGGGGGGGGGGGGCCTGGGGAGGGATGAAAGGGTCACATCCACCAGAGGGATCCTCCTAAAGGCTGAGGGAGCAGCTGTCCACAGCACAGCCCTGTGCCTCTGCTTCTACCATCTGAGCTCAGCTCGTTTTTTGGGCTTGAGTGACTGTTCCTCCTTCCCCCACATTGTTGCTAATATATATATTTTTTACATCAATGTGATGGGTTGCCCTCCTGGGGTGAAGGGTAGGAGGCTAGGATACCCTCCCGTGGCTGAAAGGCCAGCCCGACTCCCTTGAGGTCCCCGCCCCCTTCCCAGAATGCCCCTTCCCTCATTCGCGTGGCATGCAGCCCCTGGCGGCTTATTGCTGAGGTGGAGTTGGGGGCGGGGTCCAGGTTGAGAGAGGCATGCAGAGTAGGGGAGAGGCGCCCCAAAATGTAATTGGCATAATTTGGACGTATTTACAGGAGTTTATGGGAGCGGGAAGTCCTATGGCTCATGGAGACCTGAGAAGGCTTTATTTGGGGGTGCGGGAGTGGAGAGTTGGGGGGGCTGGACTTTGGCTCCTCCCCCTCCATCCTGGGGGCCCAGGTAGGGGTGAGGGGTCCGGGGGTGTCTGCTGGCGTCGTCGTCTCGGTTGCATATTATTAATGACTTTTTGATTTTTTAAAAAAAAAACCCTTTCCCCCACCCCCCACCCCCAGCTCCTTTGACCTTCTTCCCTGTCACCCCCGAGTCCCCCCACGGGGGGGAGGGGAGCGCTAGAGGATGGAGGGCAGGGTTGGGGGAGCGCGGCGGGCGGCCCTGGGAGAGCCAGGGGGAGTGGCAAGGGGCGCCAGGCGCAGGGACACCCCGCTCAGGCCCGCGATGCTGCTCAGGCTGCGGGATTTCTCGTAACCTGGGGGGGGGGGGGGGGGTCAGAAACACGGGAGGAAGCATGGAGATGGGGGTGCAGGGAAAGGGTCCAACAGGGAAGCAGGGGAGAAACGGCCAGAAGGGATAAGAGACGGAGAAAGAAAGAGAGAGAGGCAGAGAGACAGAAAGAGGTTAAGCAGAGGGTCAGGGATAGAGACGGTGAGGGAGACAGAGGGGATGAGAGACGAGACAGTCAGACACCAAGACATAACAAGACAGATGGCGGAGGCAGAGAGATGGACAGAGGCGGACCAAGGAGATGGAGAGAGAGAGGTGAACAAATTGGACAGTCAGTCAGCATCAGGGAGAAAGGTTCAGACATGGGGAAGGGGGAGAGACCCGGGGTTAGGAGGCAGGGTGGCGCCCGCCCACCGAGCCTCCCTCACCCCAACCCAACCGCAGCCCGCCCCCCACCTCCCCCCCCCTCCCCCGTTGGCCCCCTTATCTGAGGCAAAAAGGTGGGGGGGCAGCAAGGCGGATGGTGGGCAGCACGGGCATGGGGAGGGAGCTCGGGCATGGGGAGGGAGCTCGGTGGAATGCATGTAGGGGGAGCAGCCGGTGGGAGGGCTCAGGTGGGGGCTGACCTAGTTGTGGGGAAAGGGGCAAGGCAGGAGATGGGGCTGTGAGGGGGGGCAAGGAGGTAAAGCTGGCAGTGCCCCCGGAGGGGCTAGAGAGCAGTCTGAGAGGGGCAAGGCTCACCTGAAGGTTGTAATGGGGTATCTTTAAAGGGTCATGAAGTCTTGAGGCGGAAACCTTCTGATGGGAAGGTTCGACAGTGTCTTGATAGCCAAAGGGGGTCTAAGATTGGGGAGTATGTGTGTGGTTTCTTGAAAGCTTGGGAAGATCTGAGTTCTGCCAGTGTCTGGGGGAAGTTCTAGTGCTTCTCTCGGCGATGCCAAGAGGTCTGTCTGGATAAGGGCATCTTGACCAGAGGAGAGGGGGCCTGGGGGGTGGGGGTTGGAAGCCCAGCATCTTGGGGAGACCCCCTCCCAGCCATTCCCAATTGCTAACCTGGGGGGAAGGGGCAGGGGGGGACCGAGGGTCTCGCGAGGTCTCAGGCGGTGACAAGAGCTGGGGACAGAAATACACAGAGTCACGGTGGGGGGAGGGTGGTCAGGGGGAACCCCCCAACACAGCCTCACTGTTGGGGGGACGGAGAAACGCCGGAATCTCTTCTTCCTCTCTGGTGTTTTCCGGGGGAAGGGGAGCAGTGAAATGGGGGCGGCCAAAGACATCAAATATGGAAGGAGCTTCCGGGGTGGCTGGGGGTGGGTGGGGAGGGTGGGAAGGAGGACCAAGGAAGGGAGGTGGGGGGAGGGTTGGGGAAGAAGGGGGTACAGGTGTCAGGTGTTGGACTCAGGAGGCTGGTGTAAGAAGAAGGGAAGGGTCATGGGGTGGGCAAGGGGCGGGCCAGGGGGAATGGTCTTGGGAGAAGGAGTGGGGGGACAGTAGTGGAAGGGGGGGTCACCCAGGAAGGACAGAGAGAAAGGGAGGAGCTTGGGAGTGCAGGAATGGGGAGGGATCCAGGACCCAGGGGCAGAGAACTCAGTCAGCCCCATCAGCTCCAGCCATTATTTGAGTTCAATGAATGGATTTTGGCATCAGAGGCAAGAGCAGCGGAGACCTCCACCCACCCACCCCCACTCCACCCTCCCTTCCATTCCCAAATCCTCCACACTCCCTCTGCCCCTCAATTCTCTGGGGGCCCACCTAGACCTGGGGGGGGGGGACAAAGGGTGGAAGGGGACTGGGTGCAAGCAGGGGGAGGGATGAGGTGGGAGCAGGGAAGGGGGGGATGAGATGAAAATGGAGGATGAATTGGGGCAGATGGAGGGATGGAATGAGAAGAGCCACAGTCCCTCCTGGACTAGGAATCTGGAAGCCTGGGTTCTCATCCCTGTCTGCTCTGTGGATGGGTTTGTTCATGGCCCCCCTGAACTTCTGTGAAACAAGGGGCTTGAGACAAGGGTGTCCCTGCAGGCTCCCCAAGTCCCACGACAGCATCTTCCTAGGCTGCAGACAGGGACTCTTTGGGCTATATCTCTGTATTTCTAAAGAAGGTTCCACAGATGGTTGCTGACGGATTAAGTGATAGATAGGTCAAGTGCCATCAGGCAGCTTCCTGTCACTTTGAAGATCAAATCCAGCCTCTCACCAAAACCCCTCATGATCCTCCCCCCCATACTCTGTCTGACACCCCCCTCCCCTCAGCTACTCAGTTTCAGCCACACTTCCCTCCTTGCTCTTCCTTTGACAAACCAAGCTCATCCCACCTCAGTATCCCCTGGAACTTTGCACTTGCTGTTCCTTCTGCCCCACTGGTCCTTTTTACCGTTCAGATTTCTGTGTTACCTCCTCAAAAAGGCCTTTGCAGAACCCCCTCATCTGAAGTGGCCAGAGTAGGCATCTTGTTCGTTTATTTGATTTTCTGCTTCCTCTGATCAGGAGGTGGCAAACTTTTCCTGCAAAGGGCTAATTCCTAAATATTTTCAGCTCTGCGGGCCACACGTTCTCCGTGGCAACTCTTCCACTCTACTGTTGTAGCACGACAGTGGCTGTGTTCCAATAAAGCTTTATTTACAAAACAGCTTGCTGGCAGACCTGGCCCATGGGCTGAAGTGTGTTAACCCGTGCTGTAACGTGTACGCTCTGTGATGGCAGATTCTTGCTTTGGGCGCTGCCAAATCTCCAGTGCCTGGAACTGTGCCCTCAGTAATTAGCTGCTCGATGGATGGATGGATGGATGGATGGATGGATGGATGGATGGATGGAGGAAGCAAGCTCTATGTGTTAAGTTAGGGTTGCTATGAAGATTGCAGAATATGTGTTCACTTCCTGGCATGAGATAAATGCTAGACTGTGTTTGCTGAAAGATTCATCTACTACCTCGCCACTCTGTCCCCGACGTCTCCTCACTGCCAGTCCCCCAGCCTTGTCCCTCCCCAGCCCACCCGGATCCCTGACTCCCTCTACCTTGTCCCTTCCTCTCCATCCCTGTGCACAACCCTGAGCTGGGCCCAGGTGGCATCCTCCCCCTGGACCTTCATCCCAGCCTGTGACCTCCAGCCTCCTGACCTCCAATCCATCCGCACACAGCCCAGGAGCTGACCTGCCCTCCCCGGGGCCCTAAACAAGGTCCTGGCCCTTCAGCCCAGCCTGGCTTTCCTGCCTGTCTGCCTGCCAGTCCCCAGTGTCCTCAGCTTTGCTTGTGCTGGTCCCTCTGGCCGCTACCCTCTAATGGGATCACTTCTTCACTTGAGGTCAGGCTAACTCCAGACATCAGTTCCTTCAGGAAGCCTTCCCCGTCACTTCCCTCCTACCCGGGGGAGTTTCGAGTGTTCCTCATACTGCGCATCCCCGTGCTACCTCCACTTCCAGAGATCACCTCAAATAGGGACTTTCTAGGTCGGTGTCTGTCTCTCCCATCAAACTGGGAGCTCCTCTGGGGGTGGGGGGATGGTCTTCTGCCCTGCTGATTCCCTGTGCCTAGCACCGCTCCAGGAACGTGTGGGTACTCTGTAAGCGCTGGCCAGTTCACAAGCCACTGGGTGAGTGACTGAGTCTTCCTCACCCCGGCGTGCACCCAGAAGTGTCCTGGGTGTGCACCCTGTTTTCTTAATTGAATAATAATAATAATAATAATAATAAAACACCCGGGGGGAGGCAGGGAGAAAGATGTGGATGGGGGGTGAGGATGGGGGGTCAGTCGTGAGGGCAGGGAAGGGAGGTCAGGCACATGGTGGGGAGGGCTGGGTTAGTTCTGGGGGGTTAGTGAGGGGCAGGGCAAGTCCTGGGCAGGTGGGTGTGGGGTCAGTGTCGTGGCTGCAGGTTAATCGGATGGAGCTGTTCAGTGAGGGGATGGGAGTCTCGGTCAGTGGGGGCTGCATGTTCTCAGAGGGGTTAGTCAGGAGGGAGGTGGGGATCAAAGGGTGGGGGCTACTTACCCCGGGGGGAGGGGATTCGTCCGCTAGGGGGATATCCAGGCTGCAGCGTTGGCGTTGAGGTCGGGCAAGAAGCTTGGGGGACCTGGCTTACGCCAGTCTGGGGGGGGGAGGGGGGGGGCACCAATGGCTGGGGGTGGGGGAAGAGGCCAGAGGGTCCAGGGGGGGGGGGGGGGGGGGGGGGAGAAGGAAGAAAGACAGGTGAAGGGTCAGTGGTGAGGAAATTTGGGGGTGGGGGGTCTGGGAGGAAGGGAATTTGGGGCCAGGGGATGGGTGAAGGGAAGTCCAGCACCTCCTCCCCCATCTCCCTCTCCCCCCTCCCCTGAGGGAGGGAGAGAGAGAGAGGGAGGGTCCCAGGGGGCCGGTGGAGGGCACCTCACCTTTCCGGATGGAGCCATCAGGGGAAGGGGCATAGTCGGTGAGGAGGAAGCAGGCTCGGTCCCGGCTATAGCGTCCTCGGCTCCCGGGGGTGATGGGGCTCTTGTCTTCCGGGGACATGGCGGGCTGGTCGATGGCTGGGCAGTCCTCGTGGGCAAGCGCAGCTGCAGCAGGGTCCCCGTTGGGGCGTGGATCTGCACCAGGGGGTCAAACAGAGACACAAAGGAGGTGTGGGAACTCAAGGTGGGGGTGAGACTAGCAAGGAGGGTGTTGGAGAATGTTGGGTGCTGGAAGTAGATGATTGAGGGGCAGGGGGTCTCGAGGAGGTGACAGGAGGGGTGCACAATTGGAAGCAGGGTGTCAGGGCGTGTGCCTGGTGGGTTGAGGGAGCAGGTCATTGGGGGAGGGTGTTGAGTACTGGGAAGGACAACAGGGAGAGGGAAGGGTGGTTAGGCGTGGGTGTGGAGGGAGGGCGTTGAGCGGTAGGAAGCGGTGGTCGGGCCAGGTGTTGGGTGCTGGGAAGGGCAGGACTGGGGTGGGGTGTTGGGCACTTGGAGGGTGGTTGGGAAGCGAGCTGGGTGCTGGGAAAGAGGCTGGGTTAGAGTGCTGGGTGGGCAGTTGGTTGAAGTGAACTAAGTAGGGCAGGACTAGGGTGCAGTGTTGGGTTGGTAGGGTGCATGGCTTGGGATGGGTTTGGAAGGATGGCTGGGGAATCTAGGGGGTTGGGAGGGAGTTGTTTAGGGAAGGTGTTGGGTGCTGGAAAGGGCACAGTGGGGAAGGGTTGGGAAGGTGACAGAGGAGGGAGGGGGAGGTGGGGGTCCCCCAGGCTCTGACTTAAGCTATTTTTAATTGGTGTGAAACTGGGTCAGTGGCTGAGGGAGCAAGATGAGGGCTGGGCGCCCAGCTCCCTTTCTTGACCTACTTAAGTCACGGGGGTGGGGCCCACCAGCCTCTCCCTGCCCCGGACTGCCGCCCCCAATCACCGCCTCAGAGACGCAGACTCTCTGGCGGGGGGTGGGGGTGGGGGCGCAACACTCGGTCAACTTTCTTCTCCCTCATCTCCTTCGCTTCACCTCTTTATCTCGGCAGCCTCTCTGTGAGTCTCTCAGACCCCTCTCAGGCTGCTCTCAGAGCCAGAGACGGGGCCCTGGGACCCGAGTCACTGTCACGTGGCCGGTCACCCTCTGGGCCTATCTTCCTGGCCTCTATCTGCCTCTGGGTTTTTAAGTCTTGTCTCCTCTCTTGGGATGCGAAGGATTCGGACAAAGTGGACAACCCGCAGGAGGCCCAGCACGTCTTTAGCAGCCTTGGAGCTGGGGCCTGAGAGTCCCACCTCGAGATAGAAGGGCAAGATGGCCACACAGTCGAACCTGAACTCTCTGCCACTGACCCCCCCCCCCCCCACTGCTCCCTCCATCTGTCCTCTCTCTCCCGCTCTCAGGGACAATCGCTTGGTTTCTGACTGTCGCTTTTAGACGCTCTTCTCAGGGTCATGGCTGGAAGACTCAGAGACTGCAGCTGTCCCTTGGCCAGGTTTCCGGCCGGCCTGTGATTCCCCCTCGCCGGAGGCTGATTACTCTGCCTCCCTGGTCCCCCGGAATATCTTGGCTGTCCCTGGAATATCTGTCTCTCCCCAAACTGTCTCTCACACAGAATCTGTTTCTGTGCCTTTTCACTGACCTCAGCAATAGCCTTTCGCTCTTCCCTCTCCCCTCTGTCGTGACCCCCCCGTCTCTCTTAACCTCAGCAGTGACCTCCTGCCCCCTCGAAACCTCTCCGCCTCCTCCCACGGGTCTCTGCCTGTACTCCCCCCACCCACCCCTCATGCACCCTTCTCACCTGCTCGGTTGATCTCAATGACTTCCTCCTGAGCCAATGGGCAAGGCTCCCCAGGGGCTGGCAGAGGAGGCAGCCCCATGATCCCGAGCCCACCCGCTCCCCCCCTGAGCAGCCCGGGGTGCGTGTGGGGGCCCGGTGGATAGGCCCCAGCCACAGTCACCCCCACGGAAGGTGGGGTGATGGGGGGCGGGGGGCTGATACCACCGCTGCCGTGGTGGGGGTGGTGCGGGGGGGGCGGGGGAGGGTCGGGCTTGCAGTAGTTTGGAGAGCCGGGCTGCGGGGGGCGGGGGATATGTTTGTTCTTCTTCTTGGGCAGCTTCTGCTTGGCCATGGCCAGCGAATAGTACATGCCAAAGTTGTTGACAATGACGGGCACGGGCATGGCGATGGTGAGCACCCCCGCCAGGGCACACAGTGCCCCGACCAGCATCCCCGACCACGTCTTGGGGTACATGTCTCCGTAGCCCAGGGTCGTCATGGTGACCACGGCCCACCAGAAGCCGATGGGGATGTTCTTGAAGTAGGTGTGATTGGAGCCCAGGATGTCATCGGGGTCAGCGCCGATGCGCTCCGCGTAGTAGATCATGGTGGCGAAGATGAGCACGCCCAGCGCCAGGAAGATGATGAGCAGCAGGAACTCGTTGGTGCTGGCACGGAGTGTGTGGCCCAGCACGCGCAGCCCCACAAAATGGCGCGTGAGCTTGAAGATGCGAAGGATTCGGACAAAGCGGACAACCCGCAGGAAGCCCAGCACGTCTTTAGCAGCCTTGGAGCTGAGGCCTGAGAGTCCCACCTCGAGATAGAAGGGCAAGATGGCCACACAGTCGATGATGTTGAGGCTGCTCTTGAGAAATTCCACCTTGTCGGGGCAGAAGGTGATGCGCATGAGGAACTCGAAGGTGAACCAGACCACACACACGCCCTCCACATAGGTCAGGAAGGGCTCCGTCTCCACCTCCACATTGGTGATGTTCTCTGGTGGAGCCCCGGGGATCGGGGAGGCCTGTGTCACCGTCTTGTTGCTGATATGGATGAAGCCTTCATGGGTCTCCAGGCAGAAGGTGGTTATGGAGATGAGGATGAAGAAGAGGGAGGCGAAGGCTACATACTGTGAGGCAGGGCAGGAGAGAGAGGGCAAAAGGTGACCCAGGCATCTGGTCAACCAGCCATATCCACAAGACCCTCCCAGTGGCCCCTTTTCCCAGCCCCCCAAACCCCGAGAAACCCCATGCCTCCATCACAGCCTGCATCCTGCTGTCCCCTCTAACGCTGAAAAAAGGGAGGGAAAGGAGGAGGCAGCTCTCCCCAGCTTGGGATAGGAGCTGGCTCCAGCAGTGGAAACAGATGGGCAACTGTTTTCATGGAAACAGCGACTTCTGGTCCTTTACTCTGTCTCCCAGACCACTTCCCCATACCCTGTGTCCCATCTCAGGACTCCCCAGCAGGGTCCAAGGATTCTGGGGGAGGGATGGGGTGGGGTGGGGTGGGGTGAGACCAAGATCACTCACCCTCTGTGTATCAGAGGCTTTGGAGCTCGGCTTGGAGCCAAGGGAAGGAGAAGAGAAGGTGGGTGGGGAGGCGGAATCCCCGAGATGGTTAAGAAAACCTGGATTTGAATCCAGCTTTTCCTGTGCCTAATTTGGGCAAGGAGATTAAGCTTTCCACACCTCAGTGTTTTTTTGTTTTGTTTTGTTTTGTTTTTACCAGATTATTATGAGGATTATATGAGTATACAAAAGTCTTGGCTTCAGAAACAGTGCTTGGCCCAGCGTCTGGAACTCAGTAAGAAAGTCTGAGCTCCTATTAGGGTATGCGGGCATCAGTTAGTTGGGGGCAAGGTCGAGGCCTTCAGAGAGGAGCCAGGGTTTTAAGGACCCTGGTTCCAATGTCTGGCCTCAGAGAAGGGAGAAAGTTGGGTGTCACCCTCACCCAGAGAGGACAGTAAATGGCTGGAACCACAGAGGGGTATTAGGGCCATAAATAGGAAAAGAAGTGAAGGGTGAAGTCTGCAAAAATTGAAAAGGATAGAAGGAAGGAGGGTTGGGGTTTCAGGCTCTGGAGAGGAAGGGAGGGTGGGGGGCCTAAGCGTCAGGGGAGATGGTGGAGCTAGGGCCACAGAGGTGAGGAGGCTTTAGCCAAAAGTGCAGAGAAGGGGGTGGGGCACACATGGGTTATTTCAGGATGGGGAGGACCAGAGTCCTGCACGCAATGGTGTGGATTTTGAAGAAAACCTTGAGGAGCAGAGGGGGATGCAGTCAAGATCTTAGAGAAGGAAGGAGACAGAGCTGGCCCCTGGAGGTGACAGTGGGCTTTATCAAATATGCAGAGAGGAGAAGAAAAGAGTGGGGTTAGTGCCTTGCAGGAAGGAGATGGGTGTTAAGGCAAAGAGGGGGCTTTAGTCAGTTGGGTAGAGGAGGAAGGAGGGCCTGGGTAGCTTGAGTTTTAATGAGGGATGCAGAGAAAAGCGGGGGCCCAGGGTCCGACTGCAGACAGGACCCCAGACCTTGCGGTGGGCTGGGGGCCTGCACAGCCCCTCAGCCACTCTCCTTCCTCCACAGGCCTGGGGGGCGGGGTCTGGGCTTGGGGAGGCTCAACTTTAATCTGAAGCGCAGAGCAGAGAGGGCCCTGGACCTTGGGGTGGGCTGGGGTCAGCGCTGGCCCTCTCTGCCCCGTCCCCCTCCTCGTTTCTCTGCAGTGGTTTAAGAGGCCGGAGGCCGCCGCACAGCGCATGCCCGGTGCTCCTCCGCCCCCTCCGAGCCGGGTGCGCGGCGCAGGCTGCGGCACCGCAGTGGGGGCGGGCCGGCCGGGCCGGGGGGCGGGGCGCGCAGCGGCCAGCACCGCGGCCAGCTCCCCCGCCGCAGTGCGCAGCCGCCGCGGCTGAGAGCGGTCTTAACCCCTTCCGGGCCGGAGCAGAGCAAGGAGGGCGCAGCCGCAGTGCCGCCGCTACACCTCGGGAGGCAGCGGGCCAGTTTAACTCCTTCCCTCCCAGGGCAAGGAAGGAAAGATGGGCACACCCGTCGCAGTGCACAGCTGTAGAGGCTGGACAGCGTCGGGACCGGTTTAACCCCTTGCCCCGAGGTGGTTCAAAAGCAGAAGGGGCAGGAGGGCAAGGAGTCCCTGTAAGAAGGAAAGGAAAAATTACGGGGAAGGGAGCGAGGATGAGGTAGGGCCGTACTCTCCACGTTGCACTGGCAACTCCAACTCTGTCAAGCTCTCTCACTTGTAGGCTGGAAAGTACTTGGCAAGCCGACACTCAAAACCATTTGTGGAGTAAGTGAGTGACAAGCCCCCCTCCCCTGTAACTGTCCCGAACCTCTCTTCTCACCTCAGCACCCTTCAATGGGGTTACGAGAGAAGGGCGCCCCAGGCCATGGGGGAGGGGGCCACTCAGAGGCCTGAGGGGGCATTTAGGGTCAAGTCCCTTCGGAACCTCGTCCTCCCCACCTCCCCCCACCCAGCCCCAAATCTCGCCAACTCAGCGCTTCCTGGGACCAAACTTTATGCGGTGCCTCTGGGCTTCCCCCCCCCCCCGCTTCGCTCCCTCCCCTGGCGCGAATGCGGCACTGCGGCTCCGCGTCCTTCCCGGCCCAGGACACGGCACGGTGGGGGGAGGGGGGCGGACCGGTTCCTCCGGGTGTTTGGGTCCCCGGGAGGCTGGGGGGGGGCCCGGAGTTGTTCCTCTTTCTCCTCCTTTCTGATCCCCCCATTTTGAACTGTCCCCCTCTCTTTCAACACAGGGAGGAAGTTAGTAGGAGGAAGAGGTTCAAGGGAGAACAAAGGGGGAGGGTAGCTATTTAACCTAGGAAGTTAGAGATGTTTGAAGGAAGTTTTGGGGGGAAGATGAAGGGAGCTTTGGGGAAAATCTGGCATTTCAAGGGAGATAAGGCTAGAGTGTGTGCGCTCTGGTTCACTCTGGGGGTAGGTTTGGATGGTGGGAGGGCGGGGAGCTTGGGAAAGACGGAGTGAGCAGGGTGGGGTAGGGGCCAGTGGAAAGATACCAAGGCAGAGTGGAAAGAATTGGAAGCTACTTTGGGAAGGAAGTTTTGGGACAGATAAATGGGGGGTGGGGGGGAGGAGTCCCAAAGATTGAGGTTCATTAAAGTTCTGGAACAGGAGGAAAAGTCAGTTGATTGACTTGGAAAAGGACTGGGAGGCTCTGGATAGGGGATCCCAGAGATAAAGAGTGGGAAGGGAGAAGAAGCTGGGAGAATCTGTGGATGAAGAAGAAGGCATATGGGAGCTTCTGGAGAGGAAAGACATATTATGGGGGCTCAAGACTCTTCTGGAGACACTGAGGAGGAGTGTGAAAGGCTTGGGGGAAGTCTGGAGCTTTATAGGGAAAGTCCTTGGGATGGGAGTTGGCGTGGAAGATGCAGGAAGCTATGTGAACACAGAGACACAGAGGGGACTGGATAGGGTCCCAGGAGGGAAGGCTCCCCAAGACTCCGTGTTGCAGTAGGGGGAGGGGGAAAGTGTGCTAGCCAGAGCAAGTGGTTTGGGGATTCACAGGGGTCCAGGAGGCTCTGAGATTGAGGCGGAGTCTTCTAAGACTTTAAGAGCAGAAGTGGGGTTCAAAAATAGCCAGAAGACTCAAACTTGGAGAGAGGGGGAGGTGCAGGGAGAGAGGCATAGGGAGAAAGAATCAGGGAGGTGTTGGGAGAACCCAAGGGACTGAGGGTTGGAGAGGGGGCTTCCGAGGAGCTGCAGGGGGGCAGGGAAAGGAGGGGACAGTGGTCACAGGGTCTGGGACGCTGGAGGTTAAGAAGGGAGGTCTTCTGAGGGTCTGGGGATGGTCCAAGAAGCTGAGGGTTGCAGAGGGGTTCTCTAGGGATCTGAGGGGTAACCAAGAGAGGTGAAAAGGATTCACAGGGGCTCAGAAGACTCGGGACTGGAGAAAGTTCTTCTGAGGGTCTCAGAGGAGTCCAGGAATGGGGGTAGTGAGGTTGTTCAGAGAAGCCCAGGAGATTCACAGTCGGGGCAGAAGTTTCTAAGAGTGTTGGGTAGCCTAGGGAAGCCGGGTGGGGTTTGGAGGGATCTGGGGGATTCTGAAGGTTGCGGAAGCGTCTTCTGAGGATCTGGGGATGGCAGGGAGAGGGGGTGTGTTCAGAAAAGTACAGGAGACTCGGGGTTGGAGAAAGAGGCTTCTTCTCTAGAAGAGCCTGGGAGGCCCAGAGACCAGGAAGGCCAGGAGGGGCTGGGACGGGCCAAGGGATTCTGAGGGTTAGGATGGGGCACTCCTGAGGGGCGGGGATCTGGAGGAAACGGTGGAGGGATGGGGGCTCCGAGAGCGCGCTCACCCTGGCGGCCCGCGACGAGTAGGGGTCCTCGAAGAGCGCCCACACACGGGGCTGCCAGCGGCGCCACCACGTGCCGCCCGCGCCGCCCGCGCCCCCTGGCGGCCCCCCGGCGCCGCCGCCCGCGTCCTGGAAGCAGAGGCGCTTGAGCTCGCCGCCCGCGCCGTCCAAGCCGCCGCCGCCCGCACCCGCCTCGTCGTCCAGGCCCGCGTCGTGGGCGCCCGCGGCGTTGGCGGCGTTGGCTGCGCCCGCTGGGTCCGGAGACTCGAAGGAGTCGAGCGCCTCTTCGGCGTCGCGGTGCTGCCGGTAGGTCATCCAGCAGCAGGCCTCCACGTCGGTCTCGTCGATGCCCCAGAAGCCGAGCTCCTCCTCGAAAAGCGGCCCGCACACGTCGGCCGGACAGTGCAGCTTGCCTGTGCGGTAGTAGTTGAGCACGTAGGCGAAGACTCCCGGGTGCCGGTCAAAGAAGAACTCGTCAGCGCCGGGATCGTAGTCGAAGCGCGCCGCCGCCTCGGGCTCCGTCAGGCCGGCCAGCCGCGTCCCCGGCAGGGTGCGCAGCGTCGAGCGGTACGTCTCATGGCGCACGCCGCCCACGTTGATCACGATCTTGCCGCTGTCGCCACCGCCGCCGCCGTGCCGCCCCATGGCCGCCGCCGGCAGCCCGGGGCATGGCTCGGCGCGCCGGCCCCCGGGCCCGCGAGGTGCCGGGGGGCCCGCCGAGGACGCGGCGGGGCCGGGCTGCGCAGACTGCTGCTGCTGCAGCGGCGGCGGGGACGGCGGCGGGGGCAGCGGCGGCGGGGACTCGGGCGGCTGCGGCGGTGGCGCCGGCTGCTGCTTGCTGGCCCCCTGGCGCCCGCGGAAGGACGAGACGCAGACTGAGCTCAGCATTGGTCGGGGGGCGGGGCGGGAGGGGCGGGGCGTAGGGGGCGGGGCCGCAGGGGGAGAGGCAGACAGGATTGGGTGGAGGAGGCGACTAGTGGAGGGGGCGGGGCCGCGGTAGGGGAGGAACAGAACGGATTGGTCTGGGGGAGGTAGGGCGGGGCTGAGGCCGCTAGAAGGTCGGGGACTCCGCACAGCCTAGCTGGACGGGGCGGGGCTGCAGGTGAAGCACACCGATTGGATCTTTCCGAGAGAAGGGGCGGGCGGAGCGAGGTGTTAAGGGGGCGGGACCGGCAACTAACGCTGCGGGGCTGGGCCGCACCGGGAAAACGGGGGAGGTGGGACTAGATATGAGATCTGATTGAACTGAAAAAAGGAGCGGGTGCAGCAGAGGAAAGGGACACGTCCAAACTATTTAAAGATTTCTGACTGGCATGGGGGAGACGGTCCTGATTGGACAGAGAAAGGACCTAAAGGGCTGGCAAGCAGGACCGGGTGGGGAGGGGCGGATGGAGACAGTCGGCTTGGGTCCTTTGCTTTGTCGCGCGGCAGGGCGGACCTTAAGAGGCAGGGCCTGAGAAAGAAAGAGTCCTAATTGGGCTGGGCGAGTGAGGGGGCGAGACTGAACGAGGGGCGGGAACTGAAAATGGAGTGTAGGGAGTACTTTCGCGCGAATAGCACTAGGCTGGACTGACAGAAGGAATAGGGACTGAGACCCAGTGAGGAGGAGCGGACATAAGTGAAGCCTGGAAACCTGAGAGCGTCTGGCTAGGACTAAGAAAGGGGGCGAAGTAAGGAAGGGGAGGGGCAGGGGCTGCAAGTTTGGCCTGGTTAGACAGGGCTGAGCCGGGAGAATGAGTGTCAGAATGGATGGAACGGGACTGAGGAAGGTGGGTGGGGTCTACGAATGGTAGAAAGCCTCTTGAAGGCCCTGTGGGAAGGCAAGACTAAGGGAGGAGCCGGGTTCTAAGAGGCTTGAAAGCAACCAGGCTAGGCGGGGGTGGGGCAGGGTTCAGAGTAGAGAACGGATAATGGGTCCGCTACGGGAAAGGTGAGACCTGCAGGGTACAAAGCTACTGGGCTGTTTGGAAGGGTGGGACCCGGAATGGGGAGTCTTGGGGCTCAGAGAACCTGGGAGAGAGTCATAAGAGTCAGTGGGGCTTCAGAGGGCGGTACAAGAATTTCCAACTGGTGATGAAAAAGGGACCAAGTCTACACAACAGCGGACTGCAGACTGGAGAACCAAGGGATGGATGAGGACTGGTGAAGAGGGAGCCTTAAGGGCGGCGGAGGGGAGAAACCTAAGCGCCGGGAAGGCTAGGCTAGGCTGAGGAAATAAGCGGGGCCAATGAGAAATGGGGCGGGGCTAGGTGTCCAGGAGTCCCGGCGGGAGGGGAGAGAAGGCGGGTTGGGGCGGGGCTAGCTGAGGGGCGTGTCCGGCCCCGCCCCCCTGGCTGGCCAGACGCCGGGTGGCAGGGCGCAGGCGCTGGGGCGGGGCCAGCGGCTGCTGCCGGGGCTGCGGCGGGAGGAGGCGGTGCCTGCGGGAGCGAAGGGGGCGGGTCAGGGGCTGCGGGCTTCCTCCCGCGGCACTATCCCTGGCCCGCCGCCTCCCTCTGCAGGTGCGGCGGCTGGTTCGTATCGCCTACCCACCCACCCCCGCTCCCGTTTCTGTGTCTCTCGATGTCTTTCTCTCCCCTTTCTCTGAGTATTTGTCCCGTCGTCTCTGCCCTCATCACTCTGAGACTCTGGCCCCTCTTTTCTAAGCCTCTACCCTCCCTCTGGGTCTCTGTCCCATTGTTCTCTGAATGTGTCCCCCTCCGAGTCTTTGCCCCCATCCTCTCCCCCAACTGTGTCTCTGTCCCCCACCCCAGTCTCTTTCTCCTGGTCTCTGTACCTTTTCTTCAGGGATTTGCCTCTCTCTCTGGGTCTCTGTCCCCTCCCGGTCTCTGTCCCTCCTCTTTGTGTCTCTGTCCTCCACTCCTCCTCCCCCGCTCCCGCCTCGCCAGTCTGCCCCCTCTCTGGGTCGCTGTCCCCCTTGCTCTAGGCCCCTGTCTCCCTCTCCCTGGGTCTCTGTCCCCTCCAGCCCTCTGTCCCTCTTCTTTGTGCCTCTGTCCTCCACTCCCCTCTCCCAATCTGTACGCCCCACCCCAGTCTCTGCCCGTTCATCTGCGTTTCTGTCCCCCTTGCTCATGTTCTCTGACAACCTCCCTCCTAGTGTCTTTTTTCCCTCCTCCACAACTTTCCCTCTTCTGTAAGTGCCCTTTCTCTTTCTGCCCTTTCTTTTTCTCTCTGTCCCCCTATTCAGGTCTCTATCCTTGCTCCCTGTGTCTCTTTCCTCCATATCCTCTTCCCCCTTCTGAGTCTCTGTCCCCACTTCTTTGGTACTTTGTCCCGCTGTCCTTTGGTCTTTGACCCCCCCCCATCACCCCCTCTAACCCCCATCCTGGCCAGGACTCCAGGCTGCGTCACTGCGGAGAGAGTTGCAGAAGTGGGGCCTGTCCTGCAGACCAGGGAGGTAGTTTCCCTCACCCCCAGACCCTGGGCTCCCCCACTGCCTCCAATTCAGTATCCTTAATCCAGTATCCTTGGGCAGTCCTGAAGCCCCCGATGGGACCCAGGAAGGCAGAGAAAAGACATCGGAGCTTCCCACTCCTCTCTGCCCTGAATTCTGGTGTATCCCCAGGCAGAAGCAGTGAATCTTGAGGTGAGGGACTGGACTTAGGTTGAGGCTTGGGTTGAGTGAGGTTTCTGAGCAAGTCGGGAGTCGGGGTGGAGGCTGGAGCAGGGGTTGGGTAGGCCCGAGGGGTGGGAGTAGGGGCTAGAATAAGAACCTAAATCAGCCATGCTCCCTTATATCCTCTCCCCTCCCCCCAACTCTACTTTTCTCTTCTGCTTTTGACAGCAGCCGGGCACGGGATCAAGTGACCAAATCAGCGTTTTTGCAGAGGCCAGAAGGTGTGGGAGAAGGTGTGAAGGAGAGGGAGGGGGCTGCCATAGGGGAGAGTATGGGATGAGACTCCAGATTAGAGACCATGGGAGTGGCGAGGAGGCCCCAGGACAAGGAGTAACAGGATAGTCCAGACTCCATCAGGCCCTGGGAAAACTGAATGCCATCACTCCCTCATGGCCCTCCCCAGGCCCCAGCAGGTTATCTGGGGGGATTTGTGAGCCTGGGTTCTGTACCCATGGGGTAGGCTTCTGGAGGCATAATGTAGGCTCCGGTTATGGGACACCCAGCCCTGCAAACAGACCAGAGGGAAGTGGACTCGATTTTTGGTGATAGACACCAGTAGGGTGTAGGCCAATGTCCGTCCTCGTCTTCAGATCTTTCCCACCCCTCCTCCTTCCCAGTCTATCCTTTCCCTGCTCCTCCAGGCACAAAATTCCTGAAAGCTCCAAACTCCCACCTCCGTCATCCTCGGTGCCCTCTCTTAATTAACTTCCCCTCCCCCATTCTCCAAGACCCTGGAATTGGGAAAGGGTCTCCCGCTTCCCGATTTCTAGGACCCCAGCTTCGTTCCTCCGCCCCCATTCCTATCAGTTCTAAATCTAGGAAAGAGGGTCTCCTGAGCACTAAAGCTGAAAATATGGAGACTCTCTGCCTACGATCCTTGGTTCCCCAGACCCTCCAAGAACCCTGGCCCCCAAACCTCGTTATTAAGGAAGAATCTCTCCGCTGTAATTTTTGAGTCCTCATCTCCCGGGTCTCCCACCTCCAAAACTGGGATTTGGGCCGTCTTACCGCCCCCGGACCCTGTGCCTTCTCCCCCTCCCCCGTACTCACCCCAAGTCGAGGCGGGGCGGGGATGGGGGAATCCGGGGATAGCGTTGGGGGAGGGGTGACCCAGCCCCGGCAGCTCAGGGCAGCAAGAGGCTGCGGAGGGGGGGGAATGACATCATCGCCGGAGGAGGGACAGCACAGCTCCCCCCAACCCGGGGGCTTCAAGCCCCGCCTTTATGGCGGACCCAGGGGTCTCAGAATCCCAGGGGAGAGAGGAAGAACAGAAAATGAAGTCTGCGGGAATCTCATCCCCACCCCTTAAAACAAGGGTTGGAAAGCCCTTTACGATTCAGCCACCACCCCCCACTGCCACCTGTCGCTGCCGTCGCGACCTGTCGCCTCCCACGCATGTTGTGGCTGCGCCCGCCCCCGGCAAAAGAACACGGCCTGGAATACAAGGTCCGTGATGCTCCGCGGTGCCGGGCGCCTTTGTCTATAGGCGGCATAGGCGAAGGGCTTCATGGGATTCGTAGTACAAGGACCCCCCCCCCCGCACCGGTGGGAGCCCTGCACTGGAGAAAAGGAATGATTCCTTTCTCCTTCCTTTCTTCCTCAACTCCAGAGAGCTGAACACTTATTTTTCTCTCCAAAACTCGTGCGCTTAAAATTAAAAAAAAAGGGCGGGGGGGACCCAGGTAGGGTCAATGTAAATAACGGATTTTTACTGAGTGGCTGGGCCTCGGCTACCACTCGGTGCGCATGCGCCTAGCCAGGGCGCCAACCGGAGAACTGCGCCCGCGCGGGCCCACCCCCTTGTGGTCCTGCTCCCCGAGAGCGAGCGCGCGCCAGCCCCACTCGGGCACCGCCTGTTAGGTTCCCGCGATCGAAGACCGCTACGTAGGACCGCAAGAAGACATCGCCGAGAATCCAGAGGGGCCCTGCAGGCGGAGGCATGTCCAGGGCCTGGAAGCCAGACAAGCAGAGGCGGACGCCACCCCGAGCAATCTGCAGGGCGACAAGAGAGGCCACTGGGTGTCACGCGCACCGAACCCTCCTCTTCTTCCCGGGGAGCCAGAGCTTTGCCCCCGCCCACTATCCCGGGCACCAGAAGTGTTTCTGTGGCCCCTCTTCGGTCCTGGTGATGTCTCATTCCTAGCTCCATCCTCTCAAATCACATCTTATTGCATCACTCTGACTTGTGACGGCCACCTACCTGGATGACATAGTCCTGGGCTGTAAGGTTAAACCAGACCCCACCAAGGAGGAAGGAGATTGGAGGAAGCGTTGGAATTTTCGAGCACTGGATGAGGTACTGAAGGAGAAGAGGAACAAGTGGAGTTGAGGGATTCCTGCTTAAAATAGATGCTCAGGGCCTTGTGTGGTCAAGCTCTGCTGCCTTCTCTAGCCTTCCCAGCTCTCCCCCCAACACACATAATTATTGCCACTTCCTTTAGACTCCCTTTTGATCAAACCTTTTCCTCTATCTACTTGTGGATCAAAAACTGCTGGCCCCGTGAGGGACACCGAGCCCACAGTTGTATTGAAATTGTCTTAGAGTTTCAAAAATTATTTACCAACTGTACACCACGGTGGTACAGGTTGTATCCTTGGCGTCTGCTGCTGTGCAACCTTAGACAAGTTACTTAACCTCTCTGTGCCTCACTTTCCAATTTGAAGGTGTAGTTGATAGTAATACTTCATAGAGATGTTGTGTGAGAAATAAATGAGTTAGTTTGGAAGAATGCCTGACACACAGTAAGAGTGTTACTATTCACGAACCAGGAGGTTTCAGATAATGTTTTCAGCTTTCTCCAGCAAACCAGAAGATCTGGCTTTCCCTGCATGGAAACACTTGGCTGGAGCTGAGTGGCCTAGAGCTGCACTTTTTAGACTGATGGGGTACCTGCTCTCCAGTTTGCCTCCAATCCCACCACCCCCAAGTACCTAAGAATACAATATTAGGCTGTAAATATTGTAAATGTTTACATTTGTAAATGACTGTAATGTCAATGACTACCAGGAAGTCTATCTTCCTTAAAAACCAATAGTAATTACCTTGTTGGGAAGGTAAGGAATGTTGAGAAGTTGATTTCGAGTGTATATATCTCTCTTAGAGACGACAGCATCGAAGTATTGTTCTAAGTACCTTAAGTGGGTTAATTGATTCAATCCCCACAACATACCTAAGAGGTGAGTATTAGTGACCCTACTTTAGAGGTTAGGAAACTGAGGCCAAGGAACATTAAGTGACTTGTCCAAGACAGCACAGCTCGTAAGTGGCAGAGCTGGATCCCAACCCGGGCAAGCCACACCGAACCGCCATGATCTCCCTGGCTCCCTTGGCTCATTACAGGCCCACGTCCTAGGCATTTGACTTGGAGACCCACAAACGGAGTTTTCTCCACCCTCGCAGAAGTGCCAAAGAACAAAGGGATAGAGACAGAAAACCTGACCTGGAAGGACCCTGCCCCCACCCCAAGAGCTGCAGGGCTCCCCGACAGAGAAGTGAGTGAGCAGCTTTGATGTTGCACCAGAGAAGTGAGTGAGCAGCTTTGATGTTGCACCGTGGCCCCCCTCCGGGCCTGAAACTCTCTTGGCACGCTTCTGTGAGCCTCCACTCTCCTGTGTCTCAGGCTGCTTCTGCCCTATCTCTACTTCTACTCTATGTGGATGTTCCCCAAGGCTGCTCCTGGGACCTCTTCTCGCTCCCAGAAGGGGCTCCCCTCTTCCATGGCTCTGAATACTGTCTGAGGGCTGATGGCCGCTAACCATTTCTGGGCTTCCTCCACACCTCCCCAGACCTCTGCAGGCTCCTTAGGCTTCTCATTCCCATTCAGTCCTGAATAAACCTCCATCACCATCTTCTCCTGTCCGGAGTCACTCAGCAGAGGCCTAGAAGGTGTCCTTGCTCCCTCCCACTACCCCCCAGCCTGTCACTCATGATGCCCAGTGCCTTTTGCCCTGGGATACCTCTTAACCACCTATTCCCACCCTCAGGCCCTAGCATCATGCCCAGTGTTTACCATCAAAACCCCACCGGACACTGGGTCCTCACCTCCCCCAACAGCAGGGAGAGTCCTCCAATGGCTGCATGCAGGGCCTGGATTTCTTCAGTGGGTCCTGTGATGAGGGATGTGCCCGTGTCCAGGATGGCAGCACAGCCCTGGGCACAAAGAGTCAGCCCTGTGTCCACGTTCACACTGTGAGGGGGCAAGGGGTGGACGTTGGAGCCAGTGTCCTAGGAGTCCAGGCCCTCAGCCCTTCCTCCCTCAAACACAGCAGCCCTAACTGAGTCCCTTCCTCCCTCAGACCCAGGAGTCTGGGTCCCCAGCCCCCTCCTCCCTCAGACCCAGGAGTCCAGGCCTCCAGCTCCTTTCTCCCAGGACACTGGAGATTAGGCTCTAGCCCATTCCTCCCAGACCTAGAAGGCCAGGCCCCTCACCGCTCCATGTGGATCTGCCAGTAGGCAGGGATCGTGACTGGCAAGAAAGTGAGGGGTGGGATATAGTGAGCTGGATCTGAGCCACCCAGAACCAGCTCTCCTCCATCTGCGGCCGCAGGATCCCTGCAGAGACAAAGTGCTGTCAGTGTCTTGGGTGTTTCCCTTGCCAGCCCCAGGAGGGGCCAAGGAAGGGAATTCCCGCCAAGGGAAGGTCTCCTGGTTCTAGGTGCGGGTAGCGGAATACAGGCAGAGCCTAGATATTGGGACTGGGAGCAAAGCAAGAAGTGAAGAGAAAGGGGACTGTTCTCGATGAAGGTCAGGACTGTAGGGTCCTGGGGGCTTTCCGAAGTGGGGATGGGACTTCCTGATATGGCTGTGAAAGATAAGAACCTTTGGGGTGGAATTTAAGTGGAGCATTGGGGTTTGTGAATTGGCTCTGGCAGGTGTGACTTGGGTAGAAGTGAGGTGGCTTCCTGGGTATGGTGAGACCTTCTGAATTGTAGGTCTCATAGTTCAGAGGTGGTAGACTTCCTAGTTGGCTGAGAGTGGCGGGGAAGAAGGGCAGTGATTCCTGGAGGTGGGGGAGGAGAGGATCTACCCAGAGGTAGATGGGACTTCCTGAGTGGGTTGGACATCAGGGTAACTGAAAGGGCATAAGATTTTATGCCTGTGGGGGATGGGCCTCCAGAGGGAAGGTGGGGACTTCCTGGATGGTGGTTGGGGCTTTCTGAGCATAAGGTCCAGCTTCCTAAAAGGTAGGTGGGACGTCTTAGATTAAAATGAGTAACTTCTGACTTCTGGAATGTGTTCTCAAATGGCATTTGGGCTTTCTGTACAGTGAAGAGGGGGTTCCTAAGTTGAGTAGGTAGGGCATGGAGTTTCCTGGTTTGGGTTTGAAACATGGAGCATTTGAAATGATGGTGAGTGTCTTTAGTAGGTCTTAAGGTTGCTTGGTGAGTGGGACTTTTGAACAGGAGTTACTTATATTGGGTAGGTGATTTGGTGAGTGGAGGATGAGACTTCCTTTATTGGATAAGGGACTTCCTGAAAACAGAGTGTCCTTCTTGGGGCTAGGACTCATAGGAAGGTAGACTCTTCCCCATTACCTGTTGAGGTAGAAGGAGAAGACAGGCTTATCCAGTAGCCCCTGGTCCACCAGTGTATCCAGCGGGGGCCGAACTCCTCCCACAGCCAGAATGGGGAAACCGAGGCCCAGTATCCCATCGAAGTGGGCAAAAGTGAAGACCAGGCTGGGCTCCCACAGAGCCTCTCCAAAAATCACTGATGCACCCTTAATTCCTCCAATCTAGGGATAGATGCAAATGGGGCAAGTTACTTCTTGGAGGACATTACCTACATAACCATGAGTTCTTCCAAACCAAGGCCTGAATCCCATACCTGGAGACTTCTGAAAACAACTCCAACTGCCTAGGATGCTTTGCTTCCGGACTTAAGAAGCCCACCCCTTTAACCAGGAAGCCCCACCCTCGCTTGAGAAGCCCTGCCCCTTTTACCCAAGAAGCCCCGCCCCCTACTTCAGAAGCCTCATCCATTTGCCCTGGAAACCCCACCTCCTAAACCACCTCCCTAAGCCAGATTATTTTAGACATTGGGGTTCTCCCAGGCTCAAGTCTTGGGGTCAGTGGTCACGCACAGTCAGCCTGTCCTCACTCAGGATGCCATCTAGCTTCCCAGTTCCATACTGAATGGCAAACTTGGTCCCATTGGGTTGGAAGGAGCTGGAGGCTTTGGAGTTGAAGCGGTGGTGGAACCCTAGGTCAGAAGACCAGGGAGGTGTCACTGGGGAAAGGGAATCTCCCCAGTGCCTCCTGCCTTTGTGACCTTGTCACCCCTGAAGGCAAGTCAGAAGAGAACAGTGCCTCGAAAATCCTTGGGAAGCCAAGAACCAGCCCCCCTCTTCTCCCATCACCCTTGTAGCCTTATTCTCCGCCATGAAAGCTCACAGCAGGGCACACTGAAGAAGTGGCATCTTATGGACGGGACCCAGAGATTGGAGGAACCAGTGTCAAAGACGACAGAGAAGTTTTGTGGGGGTGTTCCCAGTCCAATTTCCCCATAATACTGGACCTGATGGCAAAACAGGAGAGAGGGGGAATGAAAAGCTTGACTTCTTAAGCGGGGAGGAGGGCAGAGGCTCTCTGGGGCTATGACTCACATTCATGTAGTTAGAGAGAGGTACCAAGATGGGCTTGTCCCCAGGGGATGGGGCCCCCAAACTGGGGGGCACTGCCGGCTTCCCCCATCCCCTCAGTGGGTTCAGGGTCCCACGTCCAGGGTAGACTCGGCGGAGAGGGATCCTGTGGGGGAGAATACTGACAGTTAGGAAACTACTCTTCCTGGAGACTCTCTATAACAGAATTTTCCAAATAGGATATAATGATAAAGGGAATGTCTCTATGGCCCTAAAATAACTGTCATTACCAGAAAGCCTACAATAACAACGTTCGAGGAAACCCAACCAAACACATATCAAACCATGATGACAAATTTCCCCAAAGACTTTACAAGAGCGAGCCATCCCAAACAGACCTTTCCCAGAATCTTTCAATAAGAGACATTCCAAATAACAGAAAATAAGCCATCCTCAGGAAGTTGACATTCACAAAGGTTTCCAAAGACCCTAAACATAAAACTAGCCTTTGCAAAAACCCTCCCGTGCATGCTTCTCATCATGATGTAGGAGGCTATTTTCCTTACTATTGGGGGGGGGGGGGGGGACAAGCACCAAATCCCAATTTCATTCTTTATACTAAACTACGTTCCAGGGGCGCCTGGGTGGCTCAGTCGGTTAAGCATCTGCCTTTGGCTCAGGTCATGATCCCAGAGTCCTGGGATTGAGCCCCGAATCAGGCTCTCTGCTCAGCGAGGAGCCTGCTTCTCCCTCTCCCTCTGCCTGCCACTCTGCCTACTTGTGCTCTCTCTGTCAAATAAAGAAATAAAATCTTAAAAAAAAAAACAAAACTACATTCCAGATAATCAAAGACCTAAGGTGAAATGTAATATTTTTTTAAGATTTTTTTTTATTTATTTGAGAGAGAGAGTGAGCGAGAGAGAGAGAGAACGAGTGGGGGAGGAGCAGAGGGAGAGGGAGAAGCCGACTCTCCCCTGAGCAGAGAGCCCAACGTGGAGCTTGATCCTGATCATGACCTTAGCTGAAGACAGACGCCTAACTGACTGAGCCACCCAGGCGCCCCGTGAAATGTAATATTTAAGAGCACTAGAACGAAGTAAAATGTTTAAATAACTCTGGCTTTTCAAAGCGTGATAACAAGATCAGAAATCTTTGGGGAGAATGTTGATGAATGGGACTCTAAAATTTTAAACCTTTGTACTCCCTGCCTCCAATGCACAAAGCTGTTAAAAAAGTTTTTTAAAATCTAGGGGAAATAATTACAAGTTATATGTCAAAGAGTTAATATCTTTAATATGCAAAGAGCTTTTACAAACAAATAAGAATAAGATAAACAGCCCAGCACTGGGGAGACAATTCTCCAGGTTCTCTCACATTTTCAAAGAGGGACTTTGTCAAGGATTTCCTTTAGTGAACAGCCTTGGGAGAGTCAGTGTCTCCCTCTGGGGCAAAGAGCAAGCAGGTTTATGATCCATTATAAAAGGTTCAAGTTCCCTAAACTTAGGGTTCCTTTCCTGTATTGCACCTCACTGCATGTGCACCTCAGCCAGCCCTCTTCATCTCACCCTGTGGGAACGGGTTCAGAGAACGGATACCCTGGCTACTACTGTTGCCAAGAGTAGTAACCTGTCCTTGTCTCTGACCTGGGAGTCTTGTGTCTTCTTTGAGCAGCCATGAAATGAAACTGTGGCAAACTTGACATTCGGTAGGAAAATAGGCAAAGGACATAAACAGGCAAAAGAAGTACAAACAGCTTCTAAACAAATAACATCTTTTTATGTTAGATGTTCAACCCCAACAGTCATCAAAGGAATACAAATGACAAGAGTCAGAAACCTTTTCTGACCCTGCAGATTGGCAAAGAACCATGAATACTCACTGTTGGCTCAGGGCTATAGATTGATACAAACTTTCTGGAGGATGATTTGGCAAGTATGTATCATAGGGCTTAAAATTGTACACAACTTAATTTCAGTTCAATGAATTTCATCTCTAGGAGATCACTGGACAAGTGCACAAAGATGTGTTTATGAGGATGTATCTAATTTTGAAAACTGGAGACCAACTAGGTAGGACTTGGCTCAGCTACGGAACATGAATAGAATGGAATCCATTCAATCACTAAAAAGGAGAAAGTAGGGGCGCCTGGGTGGCTCAGTCGGTTAAGCGTCTGCCTTTGGCTCAGGTCATGATCCCAGGGTCCCGGGATCGAGTCCCGCATTGGACTCCTTGCTCAGCGGGGAGACTGCTTCTCCCTCTGCTGCTCCTCCTGCTTGTGCTCTCCCTCTCTTTCTCTGTCAAACAAACAAATAAATAAATAAATAAAATGTTTATGTAGTCAAATTAAAAAAAAAAAATAGGAGAAAGTAGCCCTCTATGCCAGTGGTTCTCAAACTTTAGCAGGAAGAGGAATCACCCAGAGCAGGGGTGATGGGCAAAGTTTTTTGTAAAGACTTTGCCCACCATCTGTCTCTGTTGCAACTGCTCACCTCTGTCAGTATAGCATGGAAACGGCCCTGGACAACATGACTGGGTTTTGTCAAACTCCATTTGCAAAAAAACAGGTAGCAGGATGAATTTGGCCCTTGAGCTGAGTGTTTGTCAACCCCTGACGGAGAGTTGAAATTCAGATCTTTTAGTTTCTGATTGACTAGGTCCAAGATGGAGCCTGAGAATTGCATTTCTACCAAGTTCCTGGATCATGCAGATGCTGTTGGTCCTGAAATGACTCTCAGCAAATCACCGCCCTTTGCGCTGGCTTAGGAAATGGCCGTGACCTTTTAGTTTCAAAAAGCAGGTTAGCAAACATCCTGTGTGCTAATATTTTTGTACCTGCTTGTAGTCACTCCTTGGAGCCCCGCTCCCTCACTCACATCTTTGCTGTGCCCTCTCCCCCACCATGACTCAATCTTTGAGAGGTTCAAGAATGTCAAGTGGGGAAAATGTTTCTTGGAAGGGGACCCTCCTCCCCCCCATCAAGAGTTCCAGGGGATGGGAGAAGAGAGGAGAGGAAGTGAGAGATTTGGGTTGGGGGGGACCAGAGGCCAGGGGAGGGGGGAGGTCACTGGGGTCCCCAAAACTGGACTTCTTGAGACCTAAACAGTTTGGAAGTTTGGGGGAGTCACAGCTCTGAGTCTCTAAGATCTTGTTGGGTTGGGGTGTGGGAGTCACATGTCTGGAGACCCCAGTACCAGATCATCAGAGCTCAGGGTGGGATCTGTGGGGTCCTCCCAAAATTTGTCTGGAGAGGAGAGAGAAGGAGTCATCCCAATCGAGGGTCTCCGGGTTGGAGGACCTTGGACTGAAAGGGCTGCCCTCTTAGGACCTATCAGGGTAGAAGCCCTCTTGGGGTGAGAGCCCCGTTTGGAGATCTGCGAACCCAAGAGATAGGAGTCATGGCTCCTGGGATGCCAGGCTTGGGAGTCACTGAACTGGGGGGCCCCCAGACTTAAAGGGCAAGAGGGGGAGAGTCCGTCCCAGGTTTGGGGTGGTGATGGGGTCCCCAGTACCGGATCAGCGAGGCCCCGGCAGGCTCCACAGTCAGCGGCGGCAGCAGCAGCAGCAGGAAATGTAGCCGGGACATCTCTGGGGACCCGGTGTAGACCCGTCCGCGTTTTCTTCCCGCGGAGACTCCACCCTGTGCCCCGCCCACCTCCGGGGTTCGGAGGTGACCGGGACGGGAAGGCTCTCTGTGGGTAAGGGGGCCGGGGGGCGGGAAGCGCCTGGTGTTCCTGGAGGGAATGTGTGGAGTAGTTTTGTAGGGTCCGCGGAGGTGTCAGCGCGCCTCGCTCGCGACTTCAGTGGTGGGGGAGGGGCGGCCTCCCACGGGGGGGGGCGGGGCGATCCTTCCACTACGGTCGCTCTTATTTATGACTTTCATTTCACTTCACTTTTCTGAGACTCATTAACCACAAGGGTTTTCTTGGGCAAGAGAAGGAAGGGCGGGTGTTTTTGAAGGGTCGGGGGGAAGGCGGGGAGGGTTAGACTAGAGGCGCTCCGGCCCATGATAAGTGGGACCCCCGACTCTTACGGGTTTATTTGGGAAATACTGAAACACACACACGCCAATAAAAATAGCCCATAGCCCCATCACCATCGAAAGAGCATAAAAATAGTTGGCAGCGTCTTTGTCTCTGGGCCTGCCCCCTTTTACATTGACTTGGTGTCTCAAATATGAAATGAGCATCAGAAAATCTAGTTAAAATGCAGATTCCTGGGCACCACTCCCAGGGATTCTGATTCCAAAAGCCTGAGATAGAGCCCTAAGAATCTGCATTTTTAGACAAGCCCACTGATCAGGGAGCTGCAAGCATTTCCGAGAAACTATTTGTTTTTTTTGTTTTGTTTTTTTTAAAGATTTTATTTATTTATTTGACAGAGAGAGAGAGAGAGCGAGAGAGGGAGCACAAGCAGGGGGAGTGGGAGAGGGAGAAGCAGGCTTCCCGCGGAGCAGGGAGCCCGATGCAGGGCTCCATCCCAGGACCCTGGGATCATGACCTGAGCCGAAGGCAGACGCTTAACGACTGAGCCACCCAGGCGCCCCCCGAGAAACTATTTGATGTTTTGGTTTTCTAGCTTAGATTTACAAATCAATATCAGCTTGCACATTTTTTTAAGTAAATAAAAGCAGACTGTACTTACTGATCAGTAACTTGTGTTTCTTTTTCTTCACTTAACCATATACCTTGGGCTTCAAGAAAAGTTGAGAGGTGGGGCGCCTGGGTGGCTCAGTTGGTTAAGCCTCTGCCTTTGGCTCAGGTCATGATCCTGGGGTTCCAGGATCGAGCCCCGCATCTGGCATCAGCTCCCTGCTCAGCAGAAGCTTGCTTCTGCCCCTCACCCCGCTCATGCTCTCGCTTGCTCTCTCTCTGAAATAAATAAAATCTTTAAGAAAAGAGAAAGAGAAGGACGCCTGGGTGGCTCAAATGGTTAAGCGTCTGCCTTCCGCTCAGGTCATGATCCTGGGGTCCTGGGATCCAGCCCCACATCAGGCTCCTGGCTCAGCGGGGAGCCTGCTTCTCCCTCTCCCTCTGCCTCTCCGCCTGCTCATGCTCTCTCTCTCTCTCTGTATCTCTGTCTCAAATGAATAAATAAAATCTTTAAAAAAGAAAAAAAAAAGAGAGAGAGAAATTTAGATGTAACATACATATGGTAAAATGTACAAATCTTAAGTGCACAGCACTATGGCTTTATTTATTTTCCCTGACAATTTATTATGAAGATTTTTCAAGCAGTTAACAAAGTTGAAAGAATTGTGTAGTAGGGGTGCCTGGGTGGCTCAGTCGTTAAGCGTCTGCCTTCGGCTCAGGTCATGATCCCAGGGTCCTGGGATCGAGCCCCACATCGGGCTCCCTGCTCTGCGGGAAGCCTGCTTCTCCCTCTCCCACTACCCCCTGCTTGTGTTTCCTCTCTCGCTGTGTCTCTCTCTGTCAAATAAATAAAATCTTAAAAAAAAAAAAAAAAGAATTGTGTAGTAAACCCCATTACCTACCACCTAGATTCTACAATTCACATATTTTGCTGCATTTCCTGTGTTACACATCTATCTAGCTGTCCATTCCTCTATTCGTCCAACAGCCCATCTGTTTTTATTTTATATATATTTCAGATAAGTTGCAGACATTATATTCCTCACCCCTAAACACTTAGCATTTATATCGTTAGCTTGATGGATTTTTGCATATGTATATGCTCCAGTAAACACCACCCAGATCACGATATAAGACATTTCTAGCTGCCCAGAGTGAGAAGGTTCTTTCTCACTCTCTTCCAGTTGGTGTCTCCCCAAAAGTAACTAATACCCTGACCTCTATGACCACAAGTTAGTTTTGCCTGTTTTTGAATGTTACATAAAATGAAGCACATGAATACTCCCTTTGTGCCCCGTTTTATTACTCAGTTTTATGTCCTTGAATATCTTTAAAAACCAGGTGGGGTACTTGACTGGCTCCATCAATAGAACATGCAACTCTGGATCTCGGGGTTGTAAGTTCGAGCCCCATGCGAGGTGTAGAGATTACTTAAAAAAATAAAATCTTAAAAAAAAAAAAAAAAAGGATCAGAGCATATAGATTTACTTCATTCTTTTTTTCCCAAGCCCTTAATTATGAAAAATCTCAGACATACAGCAAAATGGAAAAATTTTTACACTGAACCCTCATATACCCACCACCTAGATTCTACCATTGCTATATTTGCTTGATCACATTTCTTTTTTTTTTTTTTTTTAGGAGATTTTATTTATTTATTTGACAGAGAGAGAGCGAGAGAGCACAAGCTGGGGGAGAGGCAGAGGGAGAGGGAGAAGCAGACTCCCCGCCGAGCAGGCGGCTGTATGCAGGCTCGATCCCAGGACCCTGGGATCATGACCTGAGCCAAAGGAAGATGCTCAACGGACTAAGGCACCCAGGCGCCCCTTGGTCACATTTCTATCCATCTCTCCATCTCTTTATCTAAGTGGTTCTCAACTGGGGAGCTCATTTCCCTATAGGGACATTTGACATTGTCTGGGGACGTTTTGGCTGTCACGACTGGGGTGGGGGTGTCCTGGCATCTAATGGGTAGCGGCTAAGGAAGCTGCTAAGCATACTACAAAGCACAGGACAGCCCCCCCCAACAAAGAATTGCTTGGCCCCAAACGTCAGTAGTGCCCTATTCTGTCTATTCCTCAATCCATCTGATTGTCTTGCTTTCCAGGTAAGTGGTGGACATCAGTATCCTTCGCCCTTTCTACTCAGCATGTCTCATTCTTCAAACAGCTACATTGTATTCCAGGGGTGCCTGGCTGGCTCAGTAGGAAGAGCCTGGAACTCTTGCTCTCAGGGTCCTGAGTTCAAGCCCCATACTGGGTGTAGAGATTACTAAAACAAACAAACAAACTTAAAAAAAAAAAAAGCTACATAATATTCCAGAATATAAATGTAACACTATATAACACTTGCCCTAGGTTGGTTATTCTCCTTTTTCAATATTATAAACAATTTATTTTATAAATAAAATAAAATCTTAAAAAAAAAACTCAACTAAATCTTTAAGACTCATTATAACAAGTCCTGTGCCACTCCTTCTCCCATTTTTTTCCTCCCAAGAAGCAACCACGTTCATTTCTTTTCTTTTCTTTATTTTTTAAAAGATTTTATTTATTTGACAGAGAGAGAGACACAGCGAGAGAGGGAACACAAGCAGGGGGAGTGGGAGAGGGAGAAGCAGGCTTCCTGCTGAGCAGGGAGCCCGATGTGGGGCTCGATCCCAGGACCCTGGGATCATGACCTGGGCCGAAGGCAGACACTTAACGACTGAGCCACCCAGGTGTCCTATTTTCCTTTCTTTTAGCTAATAAATTTGGCATTGTTTCCACATCTCTAAGCACAGTTATATTGCTACTTCTTGCTTTGTTGGTTTTAGGCATTATCCTCTGTTCTGCTGACTCAGAATTCAGGATTTAGCTCTCTTTCCTTTCCTCCCTCTACCCACACTTCTTACACACACTCTCCCCTTTCCTGTTTAATATGGTTATGTAATTATTTTGGTTAGATCAATACCAAGCATTGGGGCTCCTGGATGGGGTTACAAAGTGGGGGGAGGGGAGCTCAGGCAGAGAAGTGGGTCTAAGGTCCCCAAGTTTCAGGAAGTATTCTTAACAGCACCATGAGGAGGTGTGGGCATTTGGTGAAGGGGAATCCTAAAGGAACAACAGCTCAAGGGCTGTAAAAATAATGATGCAAGAGAGAGAAGGAAACATTGCAAGAGGGAAAGTTTTGAGTAGGGAGAGGGAAGGGATTCAGAGCCCAGGTGGAGGGGTTGGCCCTTATGGATGGTCCAAACATGGTCATGGGAGGGCCAGCAGTGTATGTACCTCTGTATGTGAGATAGCAGTGTCCCTGGGGTAAGCACAGGGAAGTTTTCTTCTCGCGGCTTCTATTTTTTCAGCAAAAGAAGAAGTGAGAATGAAGGTGGGGAGGGGCGCTGGAGGTTTTGAGAGAGAAGGTGAGAACATGATTGCTTAGAGGATGGAGAACAGAGCCAGAGAGGCCTTGCAGATCGGTTCTGAATGTTCACTTGAGCTTTGCTGTCACACAGCTCAAGTACGTCCACTCTCAAGCTCAGCTGGGTGGGAGCAGGTACAGAAAAGGCAGAGTCCATTTTAACCAGGGTTGGGGTCTGGCCAGGCAGGTGTGAGCGAGGGAGAAAGAACAAGGAAGGTAATGTAATGTGTGCAAGGACATGACTGTGGTGCTTGCCCACAGCATCTAAGAAAGGGAGAGAGGACATGAGAGGTGGTGAGGCAATAGAGAAAAAAAGGGTAGGACCAAAGGATCAGAGGTACCAATGGCGTCACGGAATTGAAAGGCCCTTTATGGGGCGTCTGGGTGGCTCTGTTGGTTAAGCATCTGCCTTCGGCTCAGGTCATGATCCCAGGATCCTGGATTTGAGCCCCGCATCAAGGCTCCCTGCTCAGTGGGGAGTCTGCTTCACCCTCAGCTCCTCCCCCCACTCATGCTCTCTCTCTCTTTCAAATAAATAAATAAAATCTTTAAAAAAAAAAAAAAAGAAAGGCCCTATATGATTTTGACCCCATTCCCTCTCTGACATTACCTCTCCCCACTCCTCCTCACTCATTCAATCTAGCCACATTGGCCTCCTTGTTGTTCCACAGACAAACCCAGTCACGCTCCTGCCTCAGGGCCTTTGCACAGGCTGTTCTGCCCGAGTGTTTTCCCTCCAGAAAAACCCTATTCAGCTCCTCTCCTCCTTCAAATCTTTACTTAAATATCACCTCCTTAGGGAAGTCTACCCTGAGCACCCTATTGAATATGGCAACCATCCTCTCCCCAAATTTCCCATCTCCTTTACCCTCACCTATTTTTTTTAATAGTAGTCAACCTCTTTGAACATTTAATTGACTCTAAGATGTCATCAGTTGTAAGCCATGTGTATCTTAGAATCAGTGATACTGTCTAAACTGGTAATTCTGTTATCACATTGAATACCCGTTTCCCCATTATAATCTAATCTCCACAAGAGCAGGGATCTTGGTTTGTTTCATTTGCCACTGTGTCCCCAACACCGAGGACAGTGCCCAACACCCAGCAAATGCTCAAGAAAATACTTCCAACAACCCACTTTGAACACCACTGCTTTAGGGGATTTCCCTGACACAGAAGACGGAGAGTCGGTTTCTCCACAATAAATCTTGCTACATCTCCCCCTCCTCTGTCTTGGCAGCTGGAATATTCAGTCTTGACCCCTCAGAATCCCCTCATCCAGATTCTGCCTCCAGTCCTAATTCTTGCTTGCCGCGAGTAAGTGATTTCTGAAAGGTGCTGCCTGCAAATTCCCAAAACGGCCACACGGTGGTGGTGTGGGCCTATTTTCCCAGCCAAGATTAGTCTGTCCCCACCCACCTCATCAGTTTCTTTGGGGTTTTTTGTTTTGTTTTGTTTTGTTTTTGTGTTTTTGTTTTTGTTTTGGTTTTGGTTTTGGTTTAAGAGTCCTAGTCATGATTTATGCACTCTGAGAACCATACTCCCAACACGTAGAAATGAAAAGCCTTGTGATTATTCCCTATTCGGTATAGTGGAAAAACATCTCTAATCAGTCTATTTTACATGACTTCCGATAATACAGTTTCATTTGGTTTTTTTCACATCAATTTCAACATACATTTTCTGAAAGTCTTAAAAACTTAGTATACATGCTATAAAAATGGTGGACTCTACGCACAACATTTTTACATTAACAATAATACTCAATGAGCTTTTTGGAATTATGAAGAACCAGTCTCTCTCTTTTTTAAAAAAAAAATTTTTTTTTTTGGGTGGTCAATCGGTGGCTCAATCGGTTAAGCGTCTGCCTTCAGCTCAGGGTCCTGGGATCGAGAGCGCCGTATCAGGCTCCCTGCTCAGCCAGGAGCCTGCTTCTCCCTCTGCCCCTCCCCCCACTCGTGGGTGCTCGCACTCTCTTGCTCTCTCTCTGAAATAAATAAATAAATCTTTTTAAAAAGTTAAAAATTTATTTATTTGAGAAACAGCGAGAGAGCACGAGAGAGCAGAGGTCGGGGAAGAGCAGAGGGAGAGAAACAAGCAGACTGTGAGCTGAGCTAGACTCTCACAACCCCTGAGATCATGACCCGAGCCAAAAGCTTAACTGACTGAACCACCCAGGCACCCCTTGAGAAACCAGTCTCTTAATTTGACATAATTTACTGTAATCCAACAGGCATTTAAAAAAAAATATGTATTTATCTATTTATTTATTTTAGAGAGAGAGCTTGGGCGAACAGGGGAGGGACATAGGTTGAGAGAGAGAGAAGCAGTCTCCCCGCAGAACTCAGAGCCCCACGCGGGGCTCGATCCCACACCCTGCGACCATGACCTGAGCTGAAATCAAGAGTCAGACGCTTAACCAACTGAGCCACCTAGGCACCCTGGCATTTTGTGTTGTTGTTTTTTTTAAGATTTTTTTTTTCATTTATTTATTTGACAGAGAGAGACACAGAGAGAGAGGGAACACAAGCAGGGGGAGTGGGAGAGGGAGAAGCAGGCTTCCCTCGGAGCAGGGAGCCAGATGCAGGGCTCGATCCCAGGACCCTGGGATCATGACCCGAGCCAAAGGCAGACGCCTAACGACTGAGCCACCCAGGCGCCCCTGGCATTTTGTGTTTTTTAAGATTTTTATTTTTAAATAATCTCTACACCCAACGTGGGGCTCAAACTCCCAACCCGGAGACCAAGAGTCACATGCTTTTCCGACTAAGCCAGCCAGGCACCAGCGGGCAAGCATTTGTTAAGCTCCTACCCTAAGGAAGCAATTAAAAAAAATTTTTTTTTAATTTTTTATTTGTATTTATTTATTTATTTCTAAGATTTTTATTTATTTATTTGATACAGAGAGAGAGATAGTGAGAGAGAGAGAACACAAGCAGGGGGAGCGGCAGGCAGGCAGAAGGAGAGGGAGAAGCAGACTCCCTGCTGAGCAGGGAGCCACATGTGGGACTCCATCCCAGGACCCATGAGCTGAAGGCAGATGCTTAACCAACCTAGCCACCCAGGCGCCCTTTTTAAAATTTTTTTATATGTTACCTCCCCAGTTTCTTGAGCTGAAGTCCTGAAACATCAGGGTCTTTCCAGCCTCCCCTCCTTTGTAAAAGAAGTAGAATAAATGCTTCATCCCTGGCTGCCCTCTGCCCAAGGTAGGTGGGAGATGTCTTCTGAACACACTCAACAAATGGGACCCGATCACCCCTCTTTTGTCACACAGTGGTTTGTGACCGGGTAGACCCCCTCTACCAGACCAGGAGGACTTGGAAGTGAGGCTCAGTCCTCACGCCTTTCTGGGCCTCCAGACTCAGTTTAGCACAATCCCACCGAGGGACTCAGGATTCAACGGGGTAAAGGATTACCAGATTTTTCAAGCCACCATTTTATGTAATCACCCAGCAGCCTTGTAAGAGAGGGATTATGATCCACACTTCACAGAGGGTGGAAACTGGGGTGTGGGGATAGGGGAGGGAATGGCCCTGGTGTGCTCGGCGGGATTTGAACCTCGGTCTTGAAGTTTCAGACACCTTGGAGTCAGCCCAGACACTGGCTTTCACTCAAATCGTCTATTACTTTTGCTTGTGTTCCATTGGCCAGAATCCAGTCACGTGGTTGCAGATAGCTGCAAGAGTATGCTGGGAAATGTAGTCCGCTGGGGTCACCTAGGGTAAGGGAACGTTTTTGTGAACATTGAGCCAATGTTGGACACATCCGACCCACAAGGCCTCCTGATCCGACCGCCCTCTGGCATGATCTTGTCTTGCACCCTCCCCCCGTCCCCACTTCACTCAGCTGCTTCTACTCTGGCCTACTTGCCGCTTTTTTGAATATGCCAAAATTATTCCTACCTGTCTTATTGATCACTTTATTAAGATTTGGCCACAACTTTGGGAAAATTGTGTCCCACGTGGCAATGCTGCCTGAGGCATTTGAGCTGATGATACAGCCCTCCTGTGTCAGACTGCTGTGTCGCTTTTAAATTTACAGTAATTCTCTCTTTTAAAGTAAAATCTGGCTGCCATATTGTGTCTCTTGTGCACCTATGTTGAAGTGGGTATCACTTTATTAAAAATTAGTTTCTATTTACACATCATTTCTGTCGCAGTTGGTGAAGTAAAATGATATTTTGGTATGGGCCCATAATTCAGCTATCTTATCTTTGGATTTCATTTCAGAATAGTAAAGGCAGGGGCACTTGGGTGGCTCAGATGGTTAAGCATCCCAGAATTGGTTTCAGCTCAGGTCTGATCTCAGGATCATGGGATCGAGCCCTGCGTCTGGTTCCGTGCTCAGCAGGAGTCTGCTTGAGTTTCTCCCTCTGCCCCTGCACCCCACTCTCTCTCTCTCTCTCAAATAAATAAATCTTTAAAAGAAGAATAGTAAAGGCAGAATTACACATTACAAAATAACTGTGAGAAAAAGGAAATAGAATTAGCCATCAAAGAAGTATAAATTAAAACCACAGTGAAATATCACTTCACACCCACTAGAATGGCTATAGTCAAAAAGACATAAAAACAAGGACTGGTAAGGATGTAGAGAAATTGAAATTCGTAAATATTGCTGGTAGGACTGTAAAAGGTGCACACAGTTAAGCAGTTCCTTGAAAGGTTAAACATACAGTTACCATATGACCCAGTAATTCCCCTTCTAGGTATATACCCAAGAGAAATGAAAGCGTATGTCTGCACAACAGCTTGTATATGAATGTTCATAGCAGCGATATAGCCAAAAAGAGAAACAATCCAAATGTCCATCGCTGATGAATGGATAAATAAAATGTGGTCTATGCACACAATGTAATATTGTTCAGCCACAACAGAAATTAAGTACAGAAGCGTGCTACAACATAGATGAACCTTGAACACATTATGCTAAATGAAAGAAGCCAGACACTAAGACAGATATTCTAAGATTCCCTTTGTACAAAATGTCTAGAATGGGGAAATCCATAAAGACAAGGAGTAGATTAATGGTTGCCTGGGGCTTGGGGGATGGGATAATTGGGGGTGACAGTGGGTATGGAATTTCTTTTTTCGGGGGGTGACGAAAGTTTTTTTTTTTCTTAAAGATTTTATTTATTTATTTGATGGAGAGAGATAGCGAGAGAGGGAACACAAGCAGGGGGAGCAGCAGAGGGAGAAGCAGGCTTCCCACTGAGCAGGGAGCCGACGCGGGGCTCCATCCCAGGACCCTGGGATCATGACCTGAGCCGAAGGCAGACGCTTAACGACTGAGCCACCCAGGCACCCCCACAAGTGTTCTAAAAGTGATTGTGGTGACAGTTGCAACAATTCTGTGAATCTACTAAAAACCATTGAATTATACACTTTGAATGGGTGAATTTTATGGGTATGTGAATTATACTTCAATTAAGCTGTTACCAAAAAACTAGGGGACATTGGATTTGTTATTAATGAAGACATTGGTCTGCAATTAGGGTCAGATAACAAAACTGCCACTGACAGTGTTGACCTTAAAAATAAAAGTTACTTTACCAGCAAAAAAAAAGGGGGGGGGGGCTTATTTGGGAATAGCAGAGAACTGCAATTCTGGATAAACATGCTATGGCAAAAAACCACAGGTGAGCCCAACAAGAGAGGAACATTATTTAATGGAGAAGAAAGAGGAAGTTGGGAGGGGTTGTTTTGATCGAAAGTCCATTGGAGAAAAGCAAGAGTTCAAGGTGATGACGGTTTCTCATTGGCTGAGTCTGGGGTAGCTGATTTCTTGGAGGAGACGCAATGTACATCTTTCCCTTGTGGAGCCTGTCACTGAGGATTCTTTCCTGTTGAGGATTCTTCTGTTGGGGTCTGTAATTGACAATTCTTCCTGTGATTGACCACTGGAGTGGTCACCACAATCACTTTTAGAACACTTGTGGGGGCTCCTGTGTGGCTCAGTCGTTAAGTGTCTGCCTTCGGCTCAGGTCATGATCCCAGGGTCCTCTCTCTCCCCAGGAGAGCTCCCGCTCCATTTTAGTGAGGTTTCCCTTTATTAATTTTCACACTGGATGCTTAGATGTGCAGGCACTTCCCTTCCTGAATTTTCACACCCTTCCTAAGAACTAGGAATAATTTCCTCCATTTTACAGGTAGGTCAACTGAGAGTAAGGGCGACGTGACTTGCCCCCAATCTGTTGTAATTTACTTTCAGTCTACTTCAGGCTTTTGCACTGTTCTATAGTGAGAAGTTAAAAACAACTTTGGCATCCCCAAGAACAAACACAGTTCTCACGTATTAGGCTCCCCAAGAACACAGTTCTCATGTATTAGGCTCCTTATTTGAATCTGGCCCTGTTCATGGTTTTTGTTTTTGTTTTTGTTTTTACCTCATTTAATTGTAATGACAATCCAATGAGCTCTTGTTGAACCCACTTTGGAAGAGAAAACTGAGGCACAGAGTAAATAGCTTGGCTCCACATTACACAGCCGAGGAAGTGATAGACACTGGTTCATACATCATAGTAATCACTCCTTTTGTTGGTAACATCCTCAGATTCCATAGCTTCAAGGCCATGTGGGAAGGGACAAGACGAACTATAAAAGAGCATGGCTTGGGGCGCCTGGGTGGCTTAGTCGGTTAAGCGTCTGCCCTTGGCTCAGGTCATGATCCCAGGGTTCTGGGATCGAGCCCCGCATCAGGCTCCCTGCTCAGCGGGGAGTCTGCTTCTTCCTCTGCTGCTCCCCCTGCTTGTGTTCCCTCTCTGTCAAATAAATAAAAGCTTAAAAAAAAAAAAAAGAGCGTGTCTCATACGTTCCAACTTCTTAAAGAAATGGTTATATGCTCCATAGAGATCTGATTATCATCAAGAAAAGATTTCGGGACAGTTTCCTTCTTCTACCTATTCAAGTACTGTGAGTTTTCTTTAAAAGCTATGATTTTTATCATTTTGGTATGAGAAGGCTATGCTTCTTTTTTTTTTTTTTTTTTAGTTCTTCCTATTATTTTTTAAATGTATTTTTCCTGGGTCTAAGTTTGTAATCGCGCTGCTTTAAATTCAATTCATTTAAAACCAATAAGCAGCGCGCCTCTAAAATCAGGAAACTCGTTAACAACCAAAAAAGGACAAACATGCTTCAAATCAAACGTGTGCGGAAAGGAGCTAAAGGTCGGGAGATCTATGCCAAGTGAATCCTTGGCCGCGATCCCCAAGAGGCACGGGGACGAGTTAAAGCCGCCCAGCTCCGGGCCGGAAGGTTTGGGACTGGCCACGCCCCCCCCTCCGGCCCGCGCTCGATTGAATTGGTCCGGAACTCTTCTGCCAGGCCTCAGTGGAGCTTCCCCAGACGGTAAACTTCCGGTGAGTATACAACTTCCGTGCGGGGCAGCCGATTTGGCTAGTCCTAAGCGGACCGGAAGTCCGTCACTCCTGACTACCCGCCCCTTTCCTAAAGTGACGCACGGCGGGGTTGCCGGAAGAAGTGGCGAAGTTACTTTTGAGGGGATCCGAGAAGCGGCGGCGTGCCAAAGGATACAGAGAAGGAGGAGGAGGAGCAGAGCAAGGGGACAGAGGCAGGTGCATTAGAGTGTGGGGAGACGCGGGAGGCGCCCCGGGCCCGGGGCTTCCCGGCGTTCCCCGCGCCGCTCCGCTCAGCCCCCTTTCTCTCCTTTGCCCCCTTCCCTTCCGTAGCTCGCGCTGTCTCCGGTTGTTTCCAGGGCAACGGAAGTAGGAGACCCCGAGAGAGGCTGCCCACAAGACCCTCGCGCGCAGCCATGAGCCCCGCCCCCCACTGGTGTTCGGAGAGGGGCGGGACCTGGAGCGAGGTGTGGGGGCGGAGCGTGATGGGAGGAGGGGGAGGCGGGGCATGATGGGAGATGGGGCGGGATCTGGAGGGAGGGGTACCGGAGGGGCGGGGCAAGGGGGAGGGGCGGGGCAAGGGGGAGGGGCGGGGCAAAGGGGTGGGGCGGAGCGTTATGGGTAGAGTGAGGGTGGAACCTGGAAGGTTTGGGCGGGACTTAGAAGGAAAAGATGGGGGCGGAGCATGGGGAGGAGGTGGGGTCAGAGTGGGGGTTGGGGGTGCTCCTTCCGCAGAGGTGGGGAGTAAGAGTAGGTAAGGTGAAACTTGGTGGGGTGGAGGAAGTGAGGGCGGAGCACGATTGAGGCCGAAAGGGCAAGACCTGGAAAGAGGGAGTGGGCGGGATCTGGAGTGGGTGGAGCCTACGGGGGGCGGAGTCTAGGTGGGGTCAGGGTTTGAGACCCAGCAGAGACCTGGAGCGGTAGGGGGTGGGCTCTGTCAGACCCGGAGGAGAGGCTTTATAGGCTGGCAGGGGTTAGAGGTGGGGTCTGTATGCAGTAAAGGAGAAGTCTGGAAAGATGGAAGACAGAAGTGCCCCATCAAGCCCTGGGGCTGGCCTAACCTGACCTTCCCTGGCCCCACAAGGCTCTCAGTCCCTCTGTATTCCGCAGGTTGCTCCGTGACTCCACCATGTCCACCCCCACCACCAGTTCCCTGGACACCCCCTTGCCTGGTGAGTGACCTCTTGCCCAGCCCAGCCCCCACCCCCAGTGCACACTTGTCAGGAGAACTCACTGTGCTTCCCTCCGCCAGGAAATGGCCCGCCTCAACCCAGCGCCCCCTCTTCTTCACCAGCTATAAAGGAGGAGGGTCCTGAACTGTGGCCTGCGGGTCCAGACCCTGATGTCCCGGGCAGTGATTGGGCCCGCTCAGCCTGCAGCGTGGGTGAGCTGGGGCTCAGGGACAGGCGCTGGGAGCTGATGGGCGGTTTGGGAAGGGGGATCTAGGAAGGGAAAAAGATCGGAAATGAGGATGGGAGCCTCCCAATTCCTCATTGATTTTTTTTTTTTTTCCGTACCTACTTGCCCCTTCTTTTTTGGCCTGTGGGCGTATTTTTTTTTCCTACTTGACACCTCTTGTCGTTTGGTCTTTGGGGTTCACTGACACACGCGCCTTTTCTTCTGAATTGCCATCTCCCTGGGTCACTCTCTGTACTCTGGCTCTCTGTTTCTTCTGTCTCGCGGGGCTCCGCGTCTCATGGCTTCTGTGCACCCGCCCCAGTCGTTCCAGACCCTCCAGAGGAACCGGAGCGCAAGCGGAAGAAGGGCCCGGCCCCGAAGATGCTGGGTCATGAGCTGTGCCGCGTGTGCGGGGACAAGGCCTCCGGCTTCCACTACAACGTGCTCAGCTGTGAGGGCTGCAAGGGCTTCTTCCGGCGCAGTGTGGTCCGAGGCGGGGCCAGGCGCTACGCCTGCCGGGGCGGCGGAACCTGCCAGATGGACGCCTTCATGCGGCGCAAGTGCCAGCAGTGCCGGCTGCGCAAATGCAAGGAGGCGGGGATGAGGGAGCAGTGTGAGTGCCGGGGCGGGAGCCGCGCTGGCCGGGCCGCTGCCCAGCCCTGGGGCCTCTGCTGAGGCCCGTGTCTCCCGATAGGCGTCCTCTCCGAAGAACAGATCCGAAAGAAGAAGATTCGCAAGCAGCAGCAGCAGCAGCAGTCGCCCGCGGGGCCGGCGGGCCCCAGCAGCTCAGCCTCCGGGCCCGGGGCCTCCCCTGGAGGGTCTGATGGAGGGGGCCCGAGCTCCGGGGAAGGCGAGGGTGTTCAGCTGACAGCTGCTCAGGAACTAATGATCCAGCAGTTGGTGGCCGCGCAGCTGCAGTGTAACAAGCGCTCCTTCTCTGACCAGCCCAAAGTCACGGTACTGCCCCTCCCGCGGCGGGGCCGCTAGCCCTGAGCCCCGTGGGACGGCCGTGAGCCCCGTGGGGTGGAGCCGGCAGGGCAGGAGGGGGCCAGGCTCCAGAGGGCAGGGCCTTGCAGACGAGGGTCTCCCGGGGCGCGCTCTTTGCCTCCAGGTGTCCCCACAGCCTTGGGCTCAAGGGAGGAGGCCGGAGAGTGACCCTGGCCCCTGTGTCCCCAGCCTTGGCCCCTGGGTGCAGACCCCCAGTCCCGCGATGCCCGCCAGCAGCGTTTCGCCCACTTCACGGAGTTAGCCATCATCTCAGTCCAGGAGATTGTGGATTTCGCCAAACAGGTGCCTGGCTTCCTGCAGCTGGGCCGCGAGGACCAGATCGCTCTCCTGAAGGCGTCTACCATTGAGGTAATGGGCGGCCTGGCCCTTCCTTCCTGCCCACGAGGAAGCCCAGGGTTAAGCCTCAGGACAGCTGTCGGGAGCATGGTGATGAGCCACGTTCCTCCAGTTGTTGCCCTTGTGGGGAGGATACCCTACAGGGGGATGTGAAAATGCTAAACAGGTCATGCGAGCCCCCCATGAGCCAAGGAGAAAAAGGAAACGGGCTGAGGCCGAGAAAAATTGAGGATTGGGCTGGAACGCCGCACTTTAAAGAATGTGGTGCTGGGAAGGCTGTTCGGGAGAGTTGACATTTAAACCAAAGCCACCGTAACAAGTCGGCATTGAGTTCATAGCATATACCGGGCTCCATTCCAAGTGCTGGGGGTGTGGCAGTGAACGAAACAGACAGTTCGTGTCCTCGTGCCTCGAAACCAGCTGGGGAGGGAAGCCTAAGTGGAGGGTGCCGTGGGCACTAAACCCGCAGGAGAGAGAGCTTGGAGTGTCTGACACGCTGACCGCAGGCTGGGGTGGCTGAAGGAACGGGCAGGGGCTGAGGGGCGAGGGATGATCCTGGCGAGATTAGGTCCCCCCCACAGGCCAAGAGAGGAGAGACCGGTGGCTAAAGGGTCATAGGGACTCCTGGAGCCCCTGCCCCTGTCTACTCCTCTCCCTGCTGCCCCCAGATCATGCTGCTAGAGACGGCCAGACGCTACAACCACGAGACGGAGTGCATCACTTTCCTGAAGGACTTCACCTATAGCAAGGATGACTTCCACCGCGCAGGTACGGCAGAGTGGGCTGGGAGGGGGTGGGGCTGGTGCCCCTGCTGGGCCACTACTGGTAGGAGACCTCAGGCCACCTCATTCTTGTCAGAGCCTCCATTCCTTTGTTTCCAAAGCCGGGTGAGCCAGCCTCACGTTGAGATAAGGGTATCTGTATTGAGTGCCGTGTCTCCACAGTGGGATGCAGTGCAGGACGAGGCAGAGGGGTTTCTGCTCACACAGGACATTTTAATACGAATTAAGAGAAGACACTCCTTCCTCCCAAAACCTGGTGTCACTACAGGGAGGCTGGATCTCAGTCCATTGTGAAGTATGCAGCCTACCCAACTGTACAGGGCAGTCCTGGTCCCTGCCCTCCAGGGGCACTTACCTGGGGATGTGACCTAGGCAGTGGGCTTCTGGAGGAAGTGCGGTTGAACTGAGGCCTGAGGCAGTGAGATATGTCAACGATTAGGAAAAGGGAATTGGGGAATAGCATTGCCCACCAGGGAACCCCATGTACAAAAAGGCTGTGTTTCTTCAGTCTCAGTTTTCTCTGTAAGTCCTGCTCTCTCCCATCATTTTTTTCCTGGGGCACTTGTCTGTACTCCCACAAGTGTGTTCCTAACCCCGTCTTCTTCCCTTCTCTAATCCCTGATCATCTCAACCTGCTTTGAGTATGAGCTTGATAGGGGAGCACTGGGCGGGGAGAATGTTTCTGGCAGGGGGCTCAGCATGTACAAAGGCCCCGAGGTGAGGGAAGAGCTGGAATTACAGGGAGGCCCAGGCATCTGGAGCACAGGGAGATGGGGCTGGAGAGAAAGTTGGGGTCCTACCACTTCCCTCCGTGCTCTGCCACTGTCCAGCATCCCTCCCGGGAACATTGCCGGGTGCCCTCACTGGGTTCTCCCGAATGTGTCTGTTCACACAGCAGTCAGAAGGGTCCTGTTCATACCAAGTCAGCTCATGTCCCTCCTCTGCTCAGTACCCTGCATGGCTCCTGACAAGCCAGAGTCCTCGCCATGGCCCACAGGCCCTGCAGGGACCTCTCTGCACTCTTCTCCCATTGCTCACCCTCCTTCTGCCACATTGGCTTCCTTCCTTTTGTTTGAACCCACCAGCTGTGCTCCCACTTCAGGGCATTTGTAGTTGCTGGTCCCTCGGCCAACACGGGTGACCAGCTCATCCTGGTTCACGTGGGAGCTTCATAGTTTCAACATTGAAAGTCTTGAGGCCCAGAAAGCTGCCCAGTTCTGGGCAGAACAGACAGGTGGTACCCACCTGGAGCATTCACACATCCTCGTGACTCGTCGCTTCTCCTCCTTTGAGTTGTCCCTCAAAGGTCCCCCTACAGTGAGGCCTTCCTACAGCGTCACTTGGTAGTGGCCACCTTGTCTGAGATGTTGATTTGGTTCTCGGTGCCCCGTTACCCTTCTGTGAGTTAACCTTGGTCCAGCAGCACCCATCCCTCTGACGGGCTGAATGGTTTACTGACGTGTTTGCCTATCGTCTGTCCTCTCAACCCCCAAATGCAAGTTCCACAGGAGGGGAGGCTTTGTCTTGGAAACAGCTCTACCCCGGGCCTGGCACGTAGTAGGTGCTTGATGAAGTTTGATGACTGAATTAATGAACCACTCTTGGGAATGAGGTTAGGCTTTACTCTAAGCCACGGAAGCCACTTCAGGGTGATGCAGTGTGACCTAGCTTTAAAAATCCTTCCTTTTCCTTAGGGGAGGTACAGGGAAGGTAGGATGGGGTAGTAGGAAATACCGAATAAATGTTCACTCTCGTCACTCATTCCTTGATTCAGGCAAGGGCTAGGGCACACTTACCATGTGCCAGGCGCTCGTCTAAGTGGGGACCCAAGTGAACAGACGTGACGAGAACATTAGAATTACTGCTGTTTCCTTCACCCCGCTGACTAAGCAGCGTCAGGACCCGGGCGTGGGGCCAGTTTGGGGCTGGGGGAGCTTATCAGGCCAGGCCTCCTGCCCCCACAGGCCTGCAGGTGGAGTTCATCAACCCCATCTTCGAGTTCTCACGGGCCATGCGGCGGCTGGGCCTGGACGACGCCGAGTACGCCCTCCTCATCGCCATCAACATCTTCTCAGCTGACCGGCCCAACGTGCAGGAGCCGAGCCGCGTCGAGGCCCTGCAGCAGCCCTACGTGGAGGCCCTGCTCTCCTACACGCGCATCAAGAGGCCACAGGTATGCGGCTCCTGGAGCTACCCAGAGCCCAGCCCCTCCTGAGGCCTTGGCAGGGACAGGAAGTCCACACCCACGTGGAGTCAGCCTGGGGCTGAGGTCTTGCTTCCTCATCTGAGCCCGGCTCCCCTGGCAGCACTCTGAGCTCTGGTTGATGTCCTCTCCGTAGAGTCTGTCCTCAGGCCTCTGTCCCCGACCAAGGAGCCAGGCCTGGTGCAGGCATAGGGGTGGGAGGGCCCCACACTCTGCCCGGCCACTCCCCACACTGCTGTCCTGGATCAGCCCAGGGAGGGAGGCTCTCCTCGTGGTCCAGGTGGGCTGCCCAGAGCCTCACAGGGCAGGAGCCCGGCCAGCGCCCACCTTCGTCCTGTCCCCCTGCAGGACCAGCTGCGCTTCCCTCGAATGCTGATGAAGCTTGTGAGCCTGCGCACGCTGAGCTCTGTGCACTCGGAGCAGGTCTTTGCCCTGCGGCTCCAAGACAAGAAGCTGCCGCCTCTGCTGTCTGAGATCTGGGACGTCCACGAGTGAGGGGCCTGGCCACTCTGCCCCACAGCCCTGCACCCTCCAACGAATGGACATTGTCACCCCTTCCTCCTCCTGGAGTGGGAAGGGGCCGGGCCTGGGGTCCCACCTTGTGGCTTAGAGCACAAGCCCTGGCCCCACGAGCCCTCAGCCCTCAGATGAGCCCAGTTAGGGTCCAGGAGGCTCCCTCCCTGCCCACTGAGTCTTCCTGGGAGGGCTGGATGGGTCATAGATCCCAACCTCTGACTCTCCTAGCACTACCAGCTGCCCTCCCCACCCAGCTTACACCTCAAGCTCACTGCGCAATGCACCTTGAACAGAGGGATTGGGGGGCCTGTGGCTCTCCCCTACAGACTGAGAAACCACAGGCCCCCTCTCTCTGTTCCTTTTATTTAATAAAAACTAAAAAAAGACAAAAACAGGAAAATAAAGTATGACTAGAAATCTGCCCTGAGCCAGAGTGAGTCTAGGATACATACAGGGGATGGGCTGTTAGGGTCTTTATTGATACCAGCCCCCCGAACTTTTACTAGGCTGGTGGAAGGTTCAGGGTGATGTGACTGGGCTCTGCAAGGGGGGGGGGGGGGAATTGCAGGAGAGGCTGACAGCCTTGGTGTCCTCTCCGTGTACAAGGTGAGTTGGAGCCTATTGAAGGACAAAGGGAATTTCAGTGGATGAAGGGACCAGGGCTTTCACTAGGCAAAAAATACTTGCTGAAGCCACTTGTGGGCTAGGAACTGTGCTGGCCCTTGTGGGGATGCAGATGTTATTCATCCAACAAATATATATGGGGCACTTATTATGTGGCAAACATAATTTTAGGCACTGGACACATGGGAGAACAAGATAAAAATCCTCAGAGGTGCCTACCAGTCAGGGCTGGCAGTGCGGGGATGGTAGGGGCCAGCTAGAGGGTGAGAGAATAGGGGCTTTAATGGGGGGCAGCACGCTGCTGTGTGGGGACCTAGAGGTAGAAGGCAGGGAAGTCCTCACACAGGATATCATGACCCATCTGGGATCTAAAGCAAGACGAGGGGGCTTGGCCCCCAAATTGAGGGAAGGGCACATGCCAAGTCTGGAAGGTGAGCGGCTCAGGTGAATTCAGAGTCAGGTCGGGCTGTGGAATTCTCTTAGTTCCTCCTTCGCCTGGGCCAGGCCCTGAGCGGTCACCGCTGTGAGCTGGATGCACAGCCCTGGCTAAGGGTGAAGGGGGTGTTGCTTGGAGGGATGGGCTGGGTACTGAAAGGTGTGTTTTTTAGAGCGAGTTGGCGGGGGGAAGGTGACGGAAGTGACTAGTTACAAGCCGTCGTCCCATTCCAAGCAGTCTGCCTGGCGCCCCCAGGTGTGGCCGCCCTGCGCGGAGTCTAGTTCACGGATGGGTAAACTGAAGCCGTGAGACAGGAGGCTGACCAGACCTCCCCTCCACGGGGAGGGCAGACGTCGGGTGGCCAGCAGGACAGCAGCCAGGAAGTCCTCCCGACGTAGTCTCCGGCACAAAGCACGCGGGCAAGCAGAGGAGTGGCGCGCCGCGCCGGCGGGCGGGAGGCGGGGCCGGAAGGACAGGTGGCGGGCCGCGCAGCTGCGCGCGCAGATAGTGGAAATCCGCGAAGGTATCGTAAGGAGGGGGCGTGGTTTGGCAGGAGTTGCACTCCCTCAAGACGGGGCGGGGTTTGGCGAGAATTTATAGGAAATGGAAAGAGGCCACCTGCCAAGTTGGAAAGATGGGGCGTGGCCTATCCCCAGTCGACGGAGGGGCGCGGCCCCGAGCCCCTGTGGGGCGTGGTCTCGCCCTACTTGGGCGGGAGGGGCGTGGCCCAGCTCCGCGCCCAGTGGCTCTGAGCCTGCGCGCGCCGGAGTCAGGGGTCACGGCGGCGTAGGCTGTGGCGGGAAACGCTGTTTGAAGCGGGTGAGTAAGGGGAGTAGGGCGATTGCAGGGATTCGGCCCGACAGGGAAGGAGGATGGAGGAGCTGGGCATGGAGGCCTGAGGAAGGGGGGCGAGGGGCGAGGAGGCGGGAGGGATCCCTTTGGCTCTGGGGCGCGCGGTACACGGGCAAGGGCCGGTTGTCGTGGGAGCGTGCGCCGGGTCGCGCGGGAAGATGACTGGGTCTGGGGGGCCCTCGACGTGCGGGGGGCGCTTGTGCTGGGCGCCTGGCCCCCGGGGCGAGCTGGGGGATGCACCCTGGAGGGTCTTTGGGGCGACGGGATCCCGGACGCATTGGAGGACTGAATTGGTGCACATGGGGGCATGGTGTCATCCTTTATTCACTAAATATTGAGTACCCTGTGCCAGGCACTGTTCTAGAAGCAAAGGCTACAGCCCGAACAAGTCAGAGAAAGTCCTTGCTTGGGGAGAAGACAGACAGTAGACAAGTGATAAGTAATAACGGTAAAGCAGTACTTTCGGTGTTTGATATATTATACGAAGTGAGATAAAACAGGGTAGACAGTCTCTTTAGCTGGAGTCATAAAAAATCGCCCCTCTGGGGAAGTGACATTTGACAGAGAAGTCGGCCATGTAAAGAAAGGCCGGAACAGAGAGACCATCAAGTGCAAAGGCCCTGAGGCAGGAAGAAGTTTGGTGTGTTTGTAGCTGGAGCCAAGAAAACAGGTGACGTTGGAAGACATGTTGGGAACCCGATCCTTGTAGAGGTTGGTGTGGGGTTTGTCTTTTATTCTAGCTTCCACAGGGAGCCATGAAAGGTTTTGAGCATCAGAGCAACAGGACCCGCCTGCGTTTTGAAAAATTCACAGGCTGCTGAGTGAAGATGGGATTGTAGTGGGAACAAGAGTGGAAAGAGGAAGGCCAGTTAGGAGGCAAGAGGGGATAGTAGGTGGCTCAGACTGCAGTGCTGTCAGTCTCAGGTTGTCTTTGGAGTTTGAGCCAGCAGGGTGTAAGGAAGAAGAGCTCAGATGGCTGGGATATGTGGTTTGAGTAACAGGTTGGATGGAGAAGGCTGAGGTGGAACGGGTTTGGGGTGCCACTCTGAGGTGGCAGTGAGTGGGCAGAGTGATGTCAACTTCTCAGCTTCATAGCCCCACTCGTGCCAGGAACCTGTGGTTACCTGTCTCTCCCCCTCCTTGCTGTATATCACCACCCAAGCCTCCTGTCCCCTAGAGAGGTTCCTTACTCACTGACGGCCTTTGCAACGCTGTGTCCTTCTCATGCAATGCTCTTCCTTCTCTTCAGTCCTTCTTTCAGTCAGCTGCTCTTATGGCAGGCCCTTTGCTGGGCAGTGGGAAGCCGATGATAATTCAGTTTGGTTGGGGGGAGGACAGGAGATCTCAATCCAGAGTGCTATGAACCAATACGAGGCAGCACTAGTCTTGGGGAGGCGAGAGAAGCGGCAGGGGCTCAGGGAAGACTTGTAGAGTTGGTGATACTTGAGAGGAGTCTAAACTGACACAACTCGAAGTGGCCTGTGTTGCAGGCACTGTGCTGAGTGATGCTGGGACCCCAACTTGAGCGAGACCCTGACCCCTGTTTTTGAGGAGCTCACATTCTGAAGCAGTTCCGGGTGCAGTCGGTGCCTCCAGGGGCTGCTGCGTGTCCTGGAAGAGTTTAACTGGAGCTGAGTCTCTGTGGATGCAGAGGAGTTAAGTGGCTGGAAAAAGGGGTGATCTCATCCAGCAAACACTTCCCAAAGCCAGGCCCTGTGCTGGGCAACGTCGAGGACCCAGAGAAGCGGCAGACCCTGCCCTGTCCTGAAGGGATTCTATCTGGTGAGGGAGTCAGACACAGGCCCAGATGGTCCCTGGCCTGCCACAAGGGTAGCAGGAGTCAGGGAGGCCCACGGGAGGGACAAGGCCAAAGCATGGGAAGTGTGTAGTTTCCTGGAGGGCAAGAGCGAATAGTTACTTTTGTGTGTGAGCCAGGATACGGGGGGTGAGCAAGCAGAGGAATCCATCGCCAGTCTGTGTCCCCTGCTGGACAGAGAGCAGTTCACCCGTGGAGGCCGGCAGTCTGCGATGCTGGTTAACAGTGGGGCTCTGGAGCGAGCCTGCCTCTCTTTGAACCCTCCAAGCTAGCTGTGCCACCTTGGGCAGGTAGCTTCACCTCTCTGGGCCTCTTGGTTCTAGTCATTGTGTTGGAGGGTAACTTTTGCTTACCTTGGAAGTTTTTGTGAAGGTTCTGTGAGTTCCTTCATTCTTCATTCGGTAGATGTTAATATATAGAGCACATCCTCTGTCCCAGGCCCTCTTCAGGGTGCACGAGACATAGCAGGAAACAAGACAAAATCTTGGTCACACAGAGTTTTTCATTCACATTGTGGGACGGACAGTGAACAAGATAAGTAAGCAGTGGTTCTCAGAATCAAGTGGCCTTGGAATCCCTGCAGGGCTTGTTACCCCAGATTACGAGACCGCACCCCCAGAGGGTTTGATTCTGTGGGGTCTGACCCTGAGCATTCCAACAAGTTTCTACCTGAAGCTCAAGCTGCAGGTCCGGGACCATGCTTTGAGAACGCTAAGAACTGATACAGTGCATCCCACAGCAATAAGTGCCATCTGGAAAAAGGAAGCAGAGAAAGGGGTTGGAGAGTATCAGCATGGGGCACTGGAGATTGTCCTTTTAAACAGGACTCACTGGGGGCACCTGACTGGCTCAGTCAGTGGAGCATGCAACTCTTGATCTCAGGGCTGTGAATTCGAGCCCCACGTTGGGTGTAGAGATTACTTAAAAGTCTTAAAAAAAAAATAAACAGACCTCACTGAGAAGGTAACATTTGAGCAAAAACCTGAAGGAGGAAAGGGAGGAGACCATGGGAACATCTGGGGAAGAGTATTTGGTAGGGCAGAGGGAACAGTCTGTGCAAAGGTCCTGAGGTAGGACCAAGCCTGGAATGCTTAAGGAACAGAGAGGAAACAAGTGGCTGGAGCCAAATGAACAAGAGGGAGAGGGCAGGAGATAGTGTCTAAAAAGGAAGGGGGTGATTGCACAGGGTCCTGTGGGCCACCCTGCGGACATTGCTTCAGCTCTGCATGAGATGGGACCCAGGGGCAGGTTCTGAGCAGAGGAGGGATGGGATCATCTGACCTATTCGTACAGGATCCCTCTGGCTGCTGTGTGAAGAATACACTGATGGGGGCAGGGTGGAATGAGGGACACCCTGGGAGGAGGCCCTTCATTCATTCAACAGATGGTTTTTAAGCACCTACTGTGTACCAGGCTCTGCGGCAGACTCTGGAACGCTCCGGTGGTAAAACCGACCAGATCCCTGCCCGCTCTGGGCTCGTGGCTTGTCTTCCAGCAGGGGGAGACAGACCAAAAGCAATGCACAAAAGAAAGTTGCAGAAAATCTTAGCCAGAGGGACCAGGCTGGGATCCGTGCAGGTGCTGGGAAGTGGTGAGACTCAGGTCTCGTAGAGCCTATGAGATTTGCTGGTGGAACAAGCATGTGGTCTGAGGGGAGGAGAGAAGCTGGAGTGACTCCAAGGTTGGTGACCTGATGGGAGCTGCCTTTTGCTGAACTGGGGGAGACTGGGAGGTGCAAGGAGCAGGTTTGCAGGGAGATGAGGGGCTTGGCTTTGGAGTGCAGGATGCCTAAGCAGACATCCTCATGGTGAGCAGCTGCCTCTGTCAGGCTGGGGCCCTGGGGAGCGGTCTGGGCCAGAATCAGGAAGGGAAGCCTGGTGAGCATAGAGGTGGCAGTGAAAGCGGTGGGATTGGGAGAGATGGGATGAGAACACCGAGGGAGGGAGCGTCCCAGAAACCAGCGTCTTAGCCGGGGCAGGGTGTGCACCCAGCATTGTTGTCTCTTTGCCAATGGAGGGTCCAGAAAGGGAGAGATCACGTGTTTCCCCAGCTGCTGTCCTGTGCCTGGGCAACTGAGAGGACACACAGGGGCCTCTTTCCTTCTCATGCTACCTTGCCTGACTGCCCTCCCACCACACCCTCCAGGTCCCTACCTGCAGCTCAGAACTCTGTGTCTCTCTGGCTGCTTGCGAGGCTGGAGCAGAGGCCTCCAGGCTTTTTCCTCCTGTGAGATAAGCTACCTGTAGACACAGTGCGCATTCAGAAGTCACAAAAGGAGAGTCTGTTCCAAGTCCTCCTTATACAGAACTCTTGTATGCACGGTCAGAGCAGCGCTACTCGTAATAGGCAACAGGTGCACACAGCCCCGATGTTCACTGACGGACGAAAGGATAAACACAACGTGATACAGCCACATGGTGAGGAAGTATTCAGGCATGAAAAGGAACGAAGCACTGACCCATGCTGCATCATGGGTAGACCTTGAACACATTATCCTAAGTGGAAGAAGCCAGACACCAATGGACACGTATTCTAAGGTTCCACATCTAGGAAATGCCCAGAATGGGCAAATCCATAGCAACAGACAAAGTAGATTAGTGGTTGCTTTGGACTGGGAGAAGTGGGGTGGGGGTGATGGCCAAGTGGTGTGGGGTTTCATTTTGGGGTGATGAAAAGGTTCTAAGATTGGCCATGGTGATGGTCACACGAGCTCTGAATATACTAAGAGCCATTGAACTATACACCTGAAACGCATGGGTCATATGCTATGTGAATTCTATCTCAATAAAACTGTCCCGTTCTGTCCCCCCTCCCCCCCACCCTGGGAAGCCAGTGTTACCAGTTTATTATCTATTTTTCCAGAATTAGGCATTGACAACAGACATGCTTTGGGGTGCCTGGGTGGTTCAGTTGGTTAAGCATCTGCCTTTGACTCAGGTCGTGATCTTGGGGTCCTGGGATCGAGCCCCCTGTTGGGTTCCCTGCTCAGTGGGGAGTATGCTTCTCCCTCTCCCTCTGTCCCCCCCCAAAAATAAATGAAATCTTAAAAAAATAAAAAATAAGTTTCCTGCCCCTTCCCCCCCACCCCCTTTCATGACATTGACATTTTTGAAGATTCCCGACAGGTAGTTTTGCAGCCCAGTCCTTTGGTTTGTTTCCTAATGAAAGAATCAGGGCAAACATTTTTTAGACTTTTTTTTTTAATACAAGAAGATAACAGTGTGAGTAAGTACACCATTTTACACCTCGCTTTCTCTAACTATGGGTCTTTGAGAGCCCTCCACATCAGTACATAGAGCGCTTCCTCATTCCTTTATACAGCTGCATAATATTCCATGGAACGGAGTTAATGTAATTTATTTAAACAGCCCCCCAGGGGAGGACATTTAGGTGGTTTCCAGTCTTTTGTGATCGCAAACAATGCTGCCGGAAATAACCTCGTAAATGCAGATTTTCATACGTGATAGTATATCCCTAGCATAAACCCTAGATGCAGAATTGTGGCCTTCCAGCTTTCACGTTTTCATTGAGGTGGAATTTACATACAGTGAAATGCACATGTTCTCAAGTGGACAGTTGTAGGTAAGTTAAAAATTTTATTTATTTATTTGAGAGAAAGAGTATGAACGGGGTTGGGGGCAGAGGGAGAGGTAGAAGCAGACTCCCCCGCTGAGCAAGGAGCCCGATGCGGGGCTCAATCCCAGGACCCTGAGATCATGACCTGAGCTGAAGGCAGACTTTTTTTTTTTTTTAAGATTTTATTTTATTTTTTGACAGAGAGCGACAGCGAGAGAGGGAACACAAGCAGGGGGAGTGGGAGAGGGAGAAGCAGGCTTCCCGCCAAACGGGGAGCCTGATGCGGGGCTTGATTCCAGGACTCCCAGGACTCCGGGATCACGACCTGAGCCGAAGGCAGACGCTTAACGACTGAGCCACCCAGGCGCCCCTAGGTGCCTGAGGTTAACCATTTAGTACGTTCACAGTGTTATGCATCCACCACCTCTGTCTACTTCCAGAACATTTTCATCCCCCCAAAAAGGAAACCCCATGCCCCTGAGCAATCATTCCCCGTTCCTCCGATGTGTACTGTGCGTCTGGCTGTTTCCATGCAGCATGTTTTCGAGATTCGTCCATCCTGTGTGTCAGTAGCTGCCTACTGTCTAATGCTGAGGAGTAGTCCAGCGGCCACCAGCCCAAACATTTGCAACAACACATCCCCAGTCAGTTCAGAATTTTTCTGTGCTGTATTTGTTAAGGTCTAGGCTAAGCTGCTGTAACAGAGACCCTACAGCACAGTGGCCCAGGCAAGACACAAGTGTATTTCTCCACACAACTGCCCTAAGGTAGGCAGCTCTGCCCCAGAAGGTTGTCGAGGGGCCTGGGTTCCTTCCGTCTTGGAGCCCTGCATTCCCTGCAGTGTTGTCCATGTCCCCGTGGTCAAGGTCGGTCACCACCACTATATCCATGTTCCAGCCATCAAGAAGGGGGAAGAGGCTATAGAGGGAAGCTTCTTTTGAAGGATGTCCCGGAAGTTGCACACCTCACAGTCATTCTTTCCATGAGATAACAATGTGACCATCCCTAGCAGTGCACCCTGGGAAATGTAGTCTTGGGTTGTGTTTTCTGTGGCAGCCGCAAGGCAAGAGGTTGGTTACAAGAAGGACGAAGGGGAGACTGGGTATGGGGTTGGGTGGGGGGAGTTATGGGATCCAGAGGTGTTCACTGGAACCCAGGGCAGCTGACCTGTCCCCTCCCCACCCTCCCTCCCAGCTGGGTCCGGAGTCTGCCCTAGGTTCCTATAAATCTCTCTCTAGGCCTAGATGCCAGGAGACGTGTACTTTTTAAAAACTTATTTCTCTTTTTAAAATAATTTTAGGGGCGCCTGGGTGGCTCATGGTTAAGCGTCTGCCTTCGGCTCAGGTCATGATCCCAGGGTCCTGGGATCGAGCCCCACATTGGGCTCCTGGCTCAGCAAGGAGCCTGGTTCTCCCTCTCCCTCTGCCTCTCTCCCTGCTCATGCTTTCTCTCTCTCTCTCTCTGTATCTCTGTGTCTCAAATGAATAAATAAAAGTTTTTAAAAAAATAAAATAATTTTAAACTATGGGAAGATCAAAAGAATAATAATACAAAGAACACCTGTATACCCTTTACCCAGATTACGTGTTTTAACATTTCTCCCTCTGCTTTTTTTTTTTTTTAAGAATTTTTATTTATTTATTTGACAGAGAGAGAGAGAGCACAAGCATGGGGAGCAGCAGGTAGAGGGAGAAGCAGACTCCCCACCGAGCAGGGAGCCCGACGTGGGGCTCGATCCCAGGACCCTGGGATCACGACCCGAGCCGAAGGCAGACACTCAACTGACTGAGCCACCCAGGCGCCCCTTTTTTTTTAAACAGGTACTTCTTTCGTTTCCTAAGTGCTATGCATCGTGATGGCACTAACTCCCCCCTCCAAGGTATCACAGAACACAGAGCAGGTTTGAAACTCCCGCTAGGTTACAGATCACAATTACTTCCAAGTGGTCTTCACAGTTAAGAAGGGCATATGTTTCAGAAGGCATGGTCTTTTTGTTTTATGATTTGCACGTGCTCAAGCTTTATTTTTCTCCTCTCTACACATATGCCACCTAAAGACTTTTTTTCAAAATAGGTTGCATGTATCATGGCTATTTACCCTTAAACAGTTGAGAATGTATTTTCTTAGAATATTCTCTTACTGAACCAGAGTGAAGTTACCAACCTGAATGGGCTTAATTTGAATACGGTCTTTTGTCAAACCTACCAGAGGTTATGTACTTTCATGGCAACATATCTTGTCAAAACATGCCGCAAAATACTTTTTTATATGTTGCAATTAAGAAAACATATAAACAGGGGCACCTGACAGGCTTAGTCAGAAGAGCACGCAACTCTTGATCTCAGGGTTGTGAGTTCGAGCCCCACGTTGGGCATAGAGATTACTTAAATAAACTTAAAAAGTCACGTTTATAAAAGTACAACAACAAAACATAAATGTGTAAATTGCAGCCTTCTTTTGGTTTTTTGTTGTGTTTGCTACCTTGGATCCTGGATGGGGAAGAGTACTATAAAGGGCATTTTTTGGAAAATGGACTCTTTGTTTATGTCGTTACTGAGTCGTTGTTAAATGTCCTGGATTTGATCACACTGTGCTTGTTTAAAAGAATGTCCTTAATAGAGGGCGCCTTGGTGGCTCAGTCAGTTAAGCGTCTACCTTCAGCTCAGGTCATGATCTTGCGGTCCTGGGATCAAGCCCTGCATCGGGCTCCCCACTCAGCGGGGAGTCTGCTCGTCCCTCTCCCTCTGCCTCTCCCCCTGCTCGTGCGCGCACTCTCTCTCTCTCTTTCTCTCAAATAAATAAAATTTTTAAAAAGAGAGCATGTCCTTGGGGTGCCTGGCTGTCTCAGTTGGTAGAGCACGTGACTCTTGATCTCAGGGTCGTGAGTTCAAGCCCCACGTTGGGTGTGGAACGTACTTAAAAAAAGGAAGAGAGAGAGAATGTCCTTGTCCTTCAGCAATACATGCTAAAGTATGCAGAGGTCAAGGGGCATGGTATCTATCTGACAGGCAACTAGCTCAAATGGCTTGGGAAAATAACGTAACGACGTGTGCATATTTTTTTTTTTTTTTTTTTTTTTTTAAAGATTTTATTTATTTATTTGAGACAGAGAGAATGAGAGAGAGCGAGTACATGAGAGGGGGGAGGGTCAGAGGGAGAAGCAGACTCCCTGCTGAGCAGGGAGCCCGATGCGGGACTCGATCCAGGGACTCCAGGATCATGACCTGAGCCGAAGGCAGTCGCTTAACCAACTGAGCCACCCAGGCGCCCACGACGTGTGCATATTACATCTATTACATACAGGGGGCTGCTGAAACCAGTGTGGCAACAAATTGATACTCGGGGAATCTGGGTGAAGGATATGCAGTTCTGCAAATTTGAAATGATTTCAAAAGAGAAAGGGCTTCTTTTTTTGTTTTGTTTTGAAGGGAGATGGGAAGCCTCTGAAGTGTTTTGGGCTGGGAAGGGACCAGATCAGATTTGTGTTTCAGGCCTGGGCAGGTGGGGAGACGGGTGGGCGACGGCATCAGAGACAGAGGTTTATGGGAAAGAAAGGGATGTGCTAAGGACCAAGTCTGTGGTGGGTGGAGGGCAGGCAGCCAGGTAAAGGGATGTGGAAGGTTTGAGCGTGTGAGGAAAGGGTTAAGCTGAGGTGGGGAGTGGGCTGTAATTATAGTAACTAATGATTATTCGGCATGGCGACTGCCAGCACCCTGTGAGCCTGTGGGTAGAGTCGTGCGACTCCTGGGAATTAAAAGGCTCATGGTCATGGTGGGTGCATGGGGGGCCAGGAAGAAGACAGGAACCCTCCCGCAGCCCTGACTAGCCCAGCGGGATGGATGGCAAGCGGCGGCCAGGCCCAGGGCCTGGGGTGCCCCCGAAGCGGGCCCGTGGGGGCCTCTGGGATGAGGATGAGCCATCTCAGCCATCCCAGTTCGAGGAGGAGCTAGCGCTGATGGAGGAGATGGAGGCAGAACACAGGCTGCAGGAACAGGAGGAGGAGCTGCTGCAGCCGGGCCTGGACGGAGCAGTGGATGGTGAGGCCTGAACCCCCTGCACCCACACACCCATCCTGCCTGGGAACCACGTCAGCCACGGAGCTCACCTGTAACCTCTGGCCTCTGGCCCACACTGAGCCCCCACGGAATGCTGACCTTTGACCCTGTGCCAGTATGCCACCTTTGTTGCCTGCAGCTCCTGCTCTGACCTTGACCCCCTAATCTCTCCTGAGTTACCTGCCGGATCCAGAGTACCACGTCCACCTGACTTTCCTTTGGCACATCAGATGCCACCTGAGAGGTCATGGGCTGGGCTGGGTGGACCACGACTCCATGTAGCCTGCTTGTCTCCCCTTCCCCCCAACCCAGGGCAGTTCTCCCCAACGGCCATAGATGCCCGCTGGCTGCGGCCCACCCCGCCCCCCCTGGACCCCCAGACGGAGCCCCTCATCTTCCAGCAGTTGGAGATCGACCATTACGTGGGTGAGCTTGGTGGACAGAGGCCTGGTGGGGGGGAGGAGGGGCCCTGGGCTTTGAGGGAGGACATGGACACAGTGCCCACGCAGGTGGCCAGGGCTGTGGGTGCCCAGAGGGGCAGCAAGAGGGGAAGGGGGCACGGTGTCCCGCAGGGCTTTTTGGAGGTGGGGAGTGTCTCCCAATTGAGGCCTGAAGGTAAGAGCTGGCTCCTTGCTGAGGGGACACGCGTGTGGTTTGACGTCCATCCGTCCATCTGTCCATCCAGTGTCAGGAACACAGCATCTGCATTGAGCTGGGCCCTGTTTCAGTCAGACCAGGTCCCTGCTCTTCGAGGCTCACCTTCTGAAAGGATAGGCAAAATAAAAAAGGAAATGGAACCTCAGGTGGCGATGAGGGTTATGGAAGGACCTAAGGTAGGGCAGAGGTGCCAGACTGCGCATCTCGGAGGTCTGAGGAGGCACCAAGGAGCCATGGGGCGGTCTGGAAGAGGGATTCTGGACAGAGGGTCCTGAGGAGGGAGAGTTCTGGAATGTTCAAGGAACAGCCAGGAGCCCAGGGCGGCAGGAGCAGGGGGCGAAGATGCGGGTAGGGGCGGCCTGTGTGACCCTGTCTGCCCAGGCAAGGACCTGGGGGCTCCGTTCTGCGCGGGTTGGAAAGCCTTTGGCTGGAGAGACCCATGCCGACTCGCAGGTTAGAAGGCTGCCCTCTAAGAGAGTGAAGAGACAAGCTACAGGCAGGGAGGAAACGTTCACAGTCCACATATCTGACACAAAACCAGTACCACGAATATGTAAAGAACGTTCAGATCTCAACAGTCAGAAAACAGTCCAGTCTGGGAGGGGGCAGAACACTTGAACAGTTCCCTCGAGGATGCACAGTGGCAAATCAGCCCTGGAGGTGACGCTCCGTGTCACTGGCTGTCGGGACGATGCACATGGCAGCCACGGTGAGACACGCTCCTATCAGAAGAGCTAACGCACACGCGCACCGAGGACACCAGGTGCTGATGAGGATGCGGGGCAACTGGAACGCTTGCTCGCGCCCTCCCGGTGGGAACGTGGTGGGTGGCAGCCCCTCTGGGAAACAGCCTGGAAGTTTCTTAGAGTTCAGCCTACCCTTTTCCACCACGCCCCCCAGCTTTATTGAGATACAAGACTTAAATCTCCTCTTTTCATAGGACCAGGCAGTCCCCCCCTAGATATTTCCCCTAGGGTTCCTCTGACGGGAGCCAGCAGACCGTGTAGTTCCATTTCTATGGACAGTCTCAAAAAGACAGAAGTAAATGGCCGAGAGCGGACGGACCACCAGTGCCCGGGCTTGTGGTGGGAAGGGGTGTGGTGACAAAAGCACGTCTCTCAGGAGCTGTTTGGAGTGACAGACCTGTCTTGCGCCCCGATTTTGGTGGTGGTCACACGACTCTGTATGTGTGTTAAAGCTCATAACACTGTACACGCGAAGTCGGTGTTATTTTCTAAAAGAAAATATTTTTTTGCAAAAAAAGGCAGGGGGCTCGCTCTAGCCCTACGGTAGCAAACGGACTCTAGGGGGACAAAGATGGAAACGGAGGCCAGCGGGGAGGCGGTCAAGGCGGAGTGAACAGCAGGCAGATGCCCCCCAAACTGCAGGAACTAGGGGGCTGTGTTCCCAGCCCAGGAGGAGCCTGGGGAGGCAAGCCTTTAAGGAGCCTGAAGGGGTCGCCCCTGCGATATCCCGTGACCCCCCAGGCCCAGCCCAGCCCCCGCCTGGAGCACCCCCGCCGTCGTCGTGTGGCCCCGTGCCCGTGCTCCGTGCCTTCGGAGTTACCGACGAGGGCGTGTCCGTCTGCTGCCACATCCACGGCTTTGCGCCCTACTTCTATACCCCAGCGCCCCCTGGTGAGTGGCCCTGACCCTCGAGACCTGCTCTCGCCCCCGCCGCCCCCGCCCCCCGTGCTTCTGACCGGCTCGCCCGCACCAGGTTTTGGGCCCGAGCACCTGGGTGACCTGCAGCGGGAGCTGAATGCGGCCATCAGCAGGGACCAGCGTGGAGGGAAGGAGCTCACGGGGCCGGCGGTGCTGTCTGTGGAGCTGTGCTCCCGGGAGAGTGAGTGCCGCCCCGGGGGCCAGGCGGGTCGGGGTCCCCGTGGGCCGGTGCCAGCCTCATCTGTCCGCAGGCATGTTCGGGTACCAAGGGCACGGCCCCTCCCCGTTTCTGCGCATCACCCTGGCACTGCCGCGCCTCATGGCCCCCGCCCGCCGCCTCCTGGAGCAGGGCATCCGTGTGGCAGGCCTGGGCACCCCCAGCTTCGCGCCCTATGAGGCCAACGTCGATTTTGAGATCCGGTACAGCCCCTGCCTGTCTTCAGCTCCACCCCCGCCGCCCCCGCCAGCTTCCCCCTGCTGATCCTCGTCTCCCTCCAGGTTCATGGTGGACACGGACATCGTGGGCTGCAACTGGTTGGAACTCCCGGCAGAGAAATACGTCCTGAGGCTGGAGGGGAAGGTCCGGGGCTCCCCAGGGCGCAGGGGGGAGCCCAGAGCCGGGACCCCGCAGCCCCTGACAGGCCCCATCCCTACAGGCCACACTGTGTCAGCTGGAGGCGGACGTGCTGTGGTCTGACGTCGTCAGTCACCCGCCGGAAGGGCAGTGGCAGCGCATCGCACCCCTGCGCGTGCTCAGCTTTGACATCGAGTGTGCTGGCCGCAAAGGTCTGTCTCCGGGGCCAGGAGCTCCTCCTGCCCTCCCTTTAGATACTGGTGACATGCCGGTCTTGCCCCAGCAGTCCCCGCACTTCCTGAGCTCACTCTCGGGAAGAAGGGAGTGAACATGCAAGTGGATAGGTCATCGTAAGATTCTCCATCGAAGGAGGATGGTGGTGACAGTGACAGGGCAGCTCAGACAGGTGGGCAGGGAAGGCCTCCGGGGTGATGAGGCAAGCCTTGTGAAGAGGGATGGGCAGCCTCCCCCAACACACACACACACACACACGCGCACACACCCCTCTGCAGAGAATAGCGAGCACAAAGGCCCTGGGGCAGGGCCATCCCAGTGGGTTGTGCGGGGTCTGCAGGCGGTGGGGGTAGAGCGGAGTAGACAGGCTGGGGAGATTTGGAGGTGCAGCCGCCCTGATGTGTCATGAAGGAAAAGGAGGAGTCTGGTCCCCTGCATCCATCCCCCTTCTTCTTCCCTGTGCAGGTATCTTCCCTGAACCCGAGCGGGACCCTGTGATCCAGATCTGCTCACTGGGCCTGCGCTGGGGTGAGCCGGAGCCCTTCCTGCGCCTGGCGCTCACCCTACGGCCCTGCGCCCCTATCCTGGGCGCCAAAGTGCAGAGCTACGAGCGGGAGGAGGAACTGCTGCAGGTGGCCCTTGTTTCATTTCCCCTCATTTCCTCAGAACCCCCCCACCCAGCCTCCACATCCCAGGCTCAAGGCCTCTGGACGCTGAGACACCCAGTCCACGGGTTCAGATCCCTTTGCTTTGCAGGGGTGAACATTTCCCCTCTGAGTTCTGTGTTATTTTCAGGAGCACCTGCTCAGTCTTTCTACAATGGGCAGAAGGGCTCTAGGGTTGCTCTGGGGGGGCTTCTGGAATGTTCCAGGAGTGGGGAGGACCCACGCCAGGGGGACGATCAGGATGACAAACCAGGGTGACCTGGTGTGCTCCCACCCCCAGGCATGGTCAACCTTCATTCGCACCATGGACCCTGATGTGATCACCGGCTACAACATTCAGAACTTTGACCTTCCGTACCTCATCTCCCGGGCCCAGACTCTCAAGGTAGGGCAGGCAGGTGGGGGAGGCTTGCCTTCAGAAGCCCCACTGGGGGCTCAAGGGGTGGGCGGCCACCCTGCTCCTCCTCGCTGCCTTCTCCCTTGTGGCTCTGTCCCCCGCGGTGGTCTGTCTTGCTGTGGACCTGCAGCCCACCGCCCCCCAGTGGCTCCAGGGACATCGCTGAAAACAGCCCTGGCCCCATCCCTGCCCTGCTCAAAGTCCAGAAGGTTATCGTGGTTTTTGCCGAGGCAAGGAGGGCACTTATGGTTAAGTAAGGAAAGGCTTGTGTGTCTGAGGGGCAGACTGAAGCGTGCACAGGTATAGCGTCTTATCTTCTGGACTTTAAAATATGTCAGTAAAAAAATAAGGGAAAGGGGGGGTTCCTCGAAGCGTGTGGCAATGCCTTGAGGCTTGTTGAATCTGGGGGTGACCGTGTGGGGTGCGTTCGCTTGCTAGGGCTGCCAGAACCCAGGACTGCGGACTTGTGTCATCCCAAGCCCAAGATCAGAGCCTCCCAGGGCTGGTTCCTTCTGAGGCCTCTCCTAGCTTCTGGTTGTCTCAGACATTCCTGGGGTGTGGAAGGCCATCTCCCTAATTCTTCAGCTTGTCTTCCTTCTATGAGTGTCTCTGCTCAAATCTCCCCTTTTTCTTTTTTTCCCCTCTTTTTCTAAGGATGCGGTTGTAGGGGATCAGGGCCCACGCTGGTGACCTCGTCTTAGCTCGATCACCTGTAAAGACCCTATTTCTGAATGAGGTTACATTCTGAAGCGTTGGCAAGTTAGGCCTTCAACATATTTGGTGGGGGCGAGGAGACAATTCCGCTCACAGTGGGGGTTATATTATATTATTCATTCTTCTTCCTTATGTTTGGTCTGTTTTGTAATGAAAAATAAAAAGCACGTTTGGGGAGCCTGGCTGGCTCAGTCACTAGAGCGTGCGGCTCTTGATCTCAGGGTCGTGGGCATGGAACCTACTTAAATAAAATTGAATGCTATTAAAAAAAAAAGTCACGTTAACGGCCCCCAACAGCGCCAGGAAGAAGTCCATCCCTGTCCGTCAGGCATTTATACACGGGGCACTGCTCCTCTCCCCTCCGTCCCCTGACCTGCTATTCCACCGGCTCAGACCTCTCCTCTCTACCCTGGCCCTCCCGCCTTCCCTTCCGGTACCACTCTCTCCTGACCTCAGACCTAGCTGTCCGTGCTGCCCCCTGCTGTGCTCCCACCCAACTCTCCCCCAGGCCCCCCAGCCCACGCACACACCACCTTCCCACTGAGCTCAGATCGTCCCCAGCTCTGCTCCTCCAGCTGCCCATCTGAGGGCAGCTCCCCAGCCACTGGGCACCATCCTTAGCCTCTCAGCCCCACGGCCATCAGGCCTCTGACTCTCCCCGTCCTGCCACGCCTCCCTGGCCCCAGAGGCTTTTCCTGCATCAGAACTGCCCCTGCTTCTGGCCACCCAGCCCTGGGCTCCCTGCAGGAAGAGCGTGGCATCCCAGGTGGCGTCGTGGCCCGTCTGGTCTCCATGCCTCTGGCGTGGCCCTGTGGGGGGCAGGTCCCCAGATCTGGCTGCTCCCCACCGCAGCTCCGCCCTGCCCGCGGGCTTTGCCTCCAGGTGCATACGTTCCCCTTCCTGGGCCGCGTGTCTGGCCTCCGCTCCAACATCCGGGACTCGTCCTTCCAGTCCAAGCAGACGGGCCGCCGGGACAGCAAGGTGGTCAGCGTGGTGGGCCGCGTGCAGATGGACATGCTGCAGGTATGCGGGCCGGGCCGGGCGGGTGCCCGCCTCACAGGACTGCCGCCGGGGCCCCGGGCCCACCCTGCGCCCCCTGCCGCAGGTGCTGCTGCGGGAGTACAAGCTCCGCTCCTACACGCTCAACGCCGTGAGCTTCCACTTCCTGGGCGAGCAGAAAGAGGACGTGCAGCACAGCATCATCACCGACCTGCAGGTGCCTGGCTGCCGGCCTGTGACCTCTGACCCCTCCTTCCACCTGCTCTGACCTCAGCCTCCCGCCTTCCTGACCGGGGGCTTCAGCCTCCCAGCTCTTCTCCCGACTTTGACCTTGACCTCTTGCTTTTGATTGGCGACCTCACCCTGCAGGTGTGACTCCCCATTCCTGCCCGCTCACATGACCTCTGGCACTGCGACCTTTATTCCGCTCTCCTGCCCGCCCCTCTAGTCCACACTTGCCCTTCAGACGGCGCCCTCCTCCCTCGGACCCTGTCAACTCCCTGACCTCCCCCCGCCCGCTCCGTACCCAGACCCTCGCCCTCTGCCTGACCCTGACGCCAGCCGTGCGTGTCCCCAGAACGGGAATGACCAGACGCGCCGCCGGCTGGCTGTGTACTGCCTCAAGGACGCCTTCCTGCCCCTGCGGCTGCTGGAGCGGCTCATGGTGCTGGTGAACGCCATGGAGATGGCGCGGGTCACTGGCGTGCCCCTCGGCTACCTGCTCAGCCGTGGCCAGCAGGTCAAGGTCGTGTCCCAGCTGCTGCGGCAGGTCAGTGGGCGGAGCTGAGGGTGGGCCCGGTGACAACACCCCCAGCAAGTGCCACTCCTGGCCTCTGGTCGCTCGTTGTGGCTCCTGGGCCGTGACACCCGGCTGCCCTTCCCTGCTCCTCCTCCTCCCTCTTCTGGTCTGCCCTGCCCATTCCTGCCTCCACTTACCGACTTCTGCCCTCCCAGGCCATGCGCGAGGGACTGCTGATGCCCGTGGTAAAGACGGAGGGCGGCGAGGACTACACGGGAGCCACAGTCATCGAGCCCCTCAAAGGGTGAGGCCCCGTGGCTGCGGGGGGAGGGTGGCTCGGGATTCCTGGGCCTGATTCCTCTGCACCCTCCTAGGTACTACGATGTGCCCATCGCCACCCTGGACTTCTCCTCTCTGTACCCGTCCATCATGATGGCCCACAATCTGTGCTACACCACGCTCCTGCGGCCCGGGGCTGCCCAGAAACTAGGGTATGGCCCCCTCTTCATCCTGTGTACCCCAGGACTGCCTGGGGGCTAGCTCTAGTCTGGGCAGGGCCGGGGGCCCAGAAATAGTGGGGAGGGGAGTAGAGGGGAGACTCGAGAGGTGGGGAGAACCTGAAGGGTCTGGAGGAGGAAGAGATGGGGAAGCCAGGTTCACGCCCTTCCCCCCCCCCATCCTCTGACCCAGGCTGACCGAGGATCAGTTCATCAAGACACCCACAGGGGATGAGTTTGTGAAGACATCAGTGCGGAAAGGGCTGCTGCCCCAGATCCTGGAGAACCTGCTCAGCGCCCGGAAGAGGTGGGTTCTTGAGCATCACACCCACCCCCGCTCAAACTTGCTGAGGCTCCTCGTCAGTCCCTGTCCCTTGTGGGTCACTCCAGGATTGCTATGCCACACTTAACTGCAGCCCTGTGCGACTTAGAACAAGACGCCCCTCCAGACTGCTCCCATCGGCCCCCTCTGCTGGGCGCCTCTCTGCAGTGCCCAGCCTCCACACCAGTACACGGCACTCATTTCTAGAAAGGCACCCTAACCGGTGCCAGGCCCTGGCCTCTCATCTCTCCCTGAGATCTGGGGCACTGTGTCAGTAGCCTTGGCTTCCTGTCCTTCCAGGGCCAAGGCTGAGCTGGCCAAGGAGACAGACCCCCTGCGTCGGCAGGTCTTGGACGGGCGGCAGCTGGCACTGAAAGTGAGCGCCAACTCTGTCTATGGCTTCACTGGTGCCCAGGTGGGCAAGCTGCCGTGCCTGGAGATCTCTCAGGTGAGTGCTCGGTTTCCACAGTAGGCAGGGGGGAGCAGACAACCCCTCCCTAGGAGAACCAGCTCTCCGTGTGGTAGAGGTCACGTTGCCCCAACTCGCTGAACATTCTCTGTGGGTCCAGCAGGTGGCAAAACGGACGAGGGTTCCTGCCCTCCTGCAGCACGCAGCCTCGGGGGTACACGGACGGTGACAGCAGTAAATGCGTGTAGGAAGGCAGTTGGCGCCAAGGGCTCGGCAGGCAGATGAAGCAGGGGAGGGAGGGGGAGTGGTGGGGTGAGCGGAGGTTTTGTTCATTGCTCATTCATTCCGTTTGTCATAGTCGATCTGACAGACCCCGCCCACCTCCTCCCCTGGTCGGGGTGGGGATGCAGAGGGCAGGTTCCCTCCCGCCTGTTGGGAGAACAGGGCTGTGTCTCTGTTCATGGGGGCTGGGGCAGTGCGGGGGGCCAACCAGTAGCCCAGCCGGGCTCTGACGCTGGATTTGCTGGGCGCGCTCCGTCACTGAAGGAGCGGGTGTGAAGGTGCTTCTTCCCACCCCAGGTGTGAAGGTGCTTGGTCCGTGCTCTGCTCTGAGAGCCCGCTGCCTCCCTCCCTGCCCTGCAGCAGCGTCCCAGGCCTGTTTACCAGAGGCAGCTCTGCTGCTCGGACAGGAAAACAGATCCACGGTCAGATCACAGAGGATCTGGGTCTGAGGTTCTGCCAGGCTGGGATCAGTGCCTCGGCTCGTGGCCTTAGAAAGGTCTTCCTGTCCAGCTCCTTTCCCTGGGCTTTGGGTCTCGGCACATTCCAAACTTGGTTGCTCCCAGCCATGGGAAGCTCCCTCTGTATCTGTCACTATGTCAGTCCTCATGTGGCTCTGGGTGGAAGACTTTGAAGAATTGCCGGTGACTGGGCTTTTTGGTGGGAGAGGCCTGTGTACACACCCACCCACCTTCAGTCCCAGGGCCCCCGAGATCACCCTCCCCTCCTGTGATCCACTAGAAGGACTGGAGGAACTCAGAAAAGCCATCACACTCGTGATTATGACCTAATACAGTTAAAGGATAGGGATTAAAATCAGCCAAGGGCAAAGGCACGGAGCTTCTAATTGTCTCTCCCAGTGGAGTCATGCAGACAGTGCTCATTCCTCCCAGCACTGATGTGTGACGACGTGCACGGAGTGTTTCCCACTAGGGGAGCTCACTGGAGCCTCTGTGTCCCGGGTTTTTATTGGGGTCAGTCACGTAGGCACGGAGCCATCTGTGCGACTGACCTTCGTTACTTGGTCTCCGGCCCTTACAGACAGAGGTCAGGCTGATACCGTGTGGCCCAAGGCCTCACTGTGAGTCATGTTGTTAGGATAGTCCAAGGTCCTAGGTGAACAAAGACACTCTCTTAGGATGTTCCAAGGGCTTAGAGGTTCCCTGTAAAAGCCAGGCCTCTCTTTGGGCAAGGTTCATCCCATAGTGCATCCCACCCAAACTCCTCTCATTGGCCTTTCATAGTTCCTTGGGGCGTCCCCAGCCTCCTTGGTGGAAAGAGGTGGGTGTTTGGCTGCCAGACTCCAGCCCCTGAGCAGAGGCCAGGCCAGGGGGGTTTGGCTTTCTTTCCCCTGGAGCTCCCTCATCAGGGCTACTGCTTCCTCATCTTGTCTGTCTTTTCCTTCTTCACCCTTTCCTCTGTCCCTCTCTCATGCCTGTTTCTTAGCCTCTTTTCTTATTGCTGTCTCTCAGGCTTATAGGGGCAGGGAGATGGAATAAAAAACCAAAACCGAAACCACAGAATCATTCCAGGAAAAGATGAAGGAAAGAAAAAGGGACACAGAACAGGTGAAACAAACAGAAGGCAGATAGTAAAGTGGTAGATTTAAGCCCAGATATGATCAATAATTACACTAAATGTAAGTCGCCTAAATGCTCTAGTTAAAAGACAGAGGTCTTCTGACTGGGTCCAAACAAACCAAAACAGAAGAGTCACACCCATTTCTCCTTGGTGTGTGCCCCCTGGCCCCCCACTGCCCCAGCTTCAGTTTCCTGTAAAGTAAGACTGTTGGAAAGTTTCTCCATCAGGCTAGCACAACTCTCGACCCTGGGGGGCATTTAACAGCATGTAAGGTCATTTCCGGTTGCCCAAGGATGTGGGGTAGCACTGCTGGCTTTCAGGGAGGGGGCCAGGAGTGCCGGCGGTCCTGCACCATGGAGAGCTGCCTGCAGGGTCACCACATGCAGGGCATCTCTGTGGAGGGAAACGGGGTGCTGATGGCCTCTTCTGGCCTCGGCCTTGCCAACATGCCTTTTTTTGCAGTCATTCCTCTTCTGTGCCCAGAGCTCTGGGCCAGGGAGCCAGTTCTTTCCAACAGACCTAAGGAGCAGCTTAGTAGCCCCATTTTGTAGATTCGGAAATCAAGGCTCAGAGGGGCGGAGTCACTCGTCCGAGCCCCCAGGAGGTCGCGGGTGGCACCCAGAGCCTGTGTTCACTGTAGATGGCTCCTGGGCCCTCACTGCCTGGTTCTCTCCCTGACAGAGCGTCACTGGGTTCGGGCGCCAGATGATTGAGAAAACAAAGCAGCTCGTGGAGTCCAAGTACACGGTGGAGAATGGCTATGGCGCCCACGCCAAGGTCAGAGGCCACCCCACCTGCTGTCCAGGGATGGGCCCGGGGCTGGTTGGGGGAGTGCAAGGGGTTGGCCCCCTTCTCCCCCTGCCTCCCCATCACACACACCCCTCCCCAGGTGGTGTATGGTGACACTGACTCAGTCATGTGCCGATTTGGTGTCTCCTCTGTGGCCGAGGCGATGGCTCTGGGGCGGGAGGCCGCAGACTGGGTGTCAGGCCACTTTCCCCCACCGATCCGGCTCGAGTTTGAAAAGGTAAGTGGGAGCCTCCCTCGGGGCTTGGAGTGGGCAGGTGTGGGCCTTGCAGGTTTCAGAGGATCTCTGATTCTTGGTGCCTGCGAAGTTTAAGAATGCATTCTCGTGAGGTTCCCTTGGTATGTCAGCATCTGGAGAACCCCAGTGTAGCTCAGGGTCTCTCCATTTTGGGGTGCCCTGATCTGGGTACTCTGGGTATCCCATTCTTTATGTTCACATGCCCCAGTTTTGAGGTATTTTGCTGGCTGGATTCTCGTGAGTTTGAAAACCTCTAAAGCCTTGGGCTTTGCTCTACAGGACAAGGTGTATTTTTTGAAAACCTTGTCAGTCTTAGAGCATCTCTGGTTTTGGGTGTGGGGGCTGCTTCGGGCGCTGGGGACCCTGATGGGGCGAATCTTGGATCGGGGCACCATTCATTGGCCAGTGCTCCTTGGCGCCCAGCAGGAATCAGGCTAGGGTCTGGGGACTCACACTGCATGTTATTCCCAAGGTTCAGACTTGGGGTCAGGTCTTGGGTATATCTGCTCACAAATTTGGAGCTTCCCAATTTTGAGAAGCCCCTACCTCAGGGCTCACTCCTGGGCCTAAGTCTCAGCTCCTTGTACCCCTGTCTGCCTCAGGTCTGTTCTAGACCCAGATTTGGGGCTCTCCAGGCTACACCCCCATGTCTGGATCTTGTGCTTTAGGACCTATCTCTAGGTTTATCCCAGTCTCTGTTTCACATCTGAGGCCCCTGGAATGCTGAGGGTGTCCCTGGGCTCAGGCGCTGGGGTCTTAGGGTCCATGCCCCCCAGTGTCCCAATCCTGCATTGCACAGACCAGCCCTGTGTGTCCTGTTTCTGAGGGAAGTCTCAGGCCTCTGGAAGTCTCGAGGGTCTCAGCCATGGGTCCCCCTCCAGGTCTACTTTCCCTACCTGCTCATCAGCAAGAAGCGGTACGCCGGCCTGCTCTTCTCCTCCCGGCCGGACGCTCATGACCGCATGGACTGCAAGGGCCTGGAGGCCGTGCGCCGGGACAACTGCCCCCTCGTGGCCAACCTCGTCACTGCGTCCCTGCGCCGCCTGCTCATTGACAGGTGGGTGGGACCCTACCCTACCCGCAGCCCCTCTCCCTCAGACCCAGGGGTCCAGGCCCCCAGCCTCCTCCTCCCCTGGGGACACAGGTGTCAGGGCCAGTTCGTCCTCAGTGGGGGAACGGTGGAAAGAGTGTGGGGTTGGACAGCTGTGGGTCTGGGCCCCGCCTCTGCCACCTTGCAGCCTGTGGCCTGGCCCTGTCCCTCCCCGCCTTGGGCCTCAGCCCCCAGAGCACATCCTGGCCCCCCAGGCTCGGGGGTGGTGGAGGTACCAGCCCGGCCCGCGGCAGCCGCTGGCGACACACACACATCCTCCTCCCCCCCCCCCCCCCCCCCCGGTCCCTGCAGAGATCCCGCGGGCGCTGTGGCCCACGCGCAGGACGTCATCTCCGACTTGCTGTGTAACCGCATCGACATCTCCCAGCTGGTCATCACCAAGGAGCTGACCCGCGCGGCCGCGGACTACGCTGGCAAGCAGGCCCATGTGGAGCTGGCCGAGAGGTCCGCCCGGCGCGGTGGGGGGTGCGGGGCCGCCCAGAAAGAGCCCCTCTCCTGCCAGCTGGGCGCCGCTTCCTACGCCCCCCGCCCGCCCCCGCCGTCCCACCTGCTCTCACCCGCCCGGCCGCCCCGGTCTCCCCGCAGGATGAGGAAGCGGGACCCCGGGAGTGCGCCCAGCTTGGGCGACCGTGTCCCCTACGTGATCATCGGCGCTGCCAAGGGCGTGGCTGCCTACATGAAGTCCGAGGTCAGGCCCACCTGGGCTGCCAGCCCCGCCCAGCTCCCCTCAGCTCTCACTTCTGCTTTCCAAGCCTGGCGGCTGGTGGGGGGGTGTGTTTCCCTCTGTGGGCCCCATGGGGCCCTGAGAACCGCCCCCAACACACCCCTGGGAGTTGGCTCCATGCTGCCTCTCTCCCAGGCCTCCTGTGCCCTCTGGAGGCCCCCCCATTATTCTGACCCCTCCTTCACTCCCCCTACAGAGGCCCCAGCCTCACTGTGCACACCGGCTCTCACCGTCTCTGTTTCTGTGTGTCTCTCTCCTTGGTCCTTGCTCTCCAACCCATAATTCTCTAGGATTCATGTCCTCCCCCATTCCACCCTGATGGCCAGTGACCCCCACGACCCCTTCCTCAGTCCCCAGTTCCGGTCCCGCCCCCCCATATCTTGGCTTCTAGCCTTCGCCCCCCCCACCCCCACCCGGCTACTGTCCACCTTCACACCCCCCAGCAGTGACCTCTGACCTTTGCTTGGTAACCTGAGGACCGCCACCCATGGACCCCAGCGTGGATCACAGCTCACGGCCAGGGACCCCTCCTGGTCTCTGACACCATCCCAGACCCATGCCCCCCGTTGATGCCACACTCCGCGGGGAGGCCCCTGTGCCCGCTGACTGCCCCACGCCGCCGCCCGCAGTCACGCCTGGGAGCCCCACGCCAGCGGCTCCCAGCGCCCTTGGCCGCGCAGCGTGCTGCCGCCGCCCCGCATGACGGCTGCCGGCCGCTGTGTCCGCAGGACCCCCTCTTCGTGCTGGAGCACAGCCTGCCCATCGACACGCAGTACTACCTGGAGCAGCAGCTCGCCAAGCCGCTCCTGCGCATCTTCGAGCCCATCCTGGGCGAGGGCCGCGCCGAGGCCGTGCTGCTCAGTACTCCGGGGGAATGCCCGGCGCGGGGCGGGTGGGCGCCGGGGCGCGCGGACGGCCCCAGGCCCACTGCTTGCTCTCACCTGCAGGGGGTGACCACACGCGCTGCAAGACCGTGCTCACGGGCAAGGTGGGCGGCCTCCTGGCCTTTGCCAAACGCCACAGCTGCTGCATCGGCTGCCGCACGGTCCTCGGTCACCAGGGTGAGCCCCGGCCCCCGGCCCCGGGCCCCCGGCCCCCACCCCCCACCCGGTTCCTCCATCGCTGAGGTTCCCGGTCCCCGCCCTACGAGCTGGCAGCGCCACCCGGATGGGCCCTGGCCCCTGGGTGGGGGCTCCCGTTTCCAGGCACCCCCTCGAGGGTCCTGGGCCCCCCGCCCAGGGAGTTCCCCGGGGAGTTTTCTCCCACACACTTGCTCCCTTGTTCTCTTGTCTCCGGGGACTTTCAGAAGCCGGGATGGGCAGCGGGTGGGGAAGGGGCAGGGATAGGGCGGCCCGGGCCCTGGCTGGGCCCCAGCTCCCCTGTGCCGCCCCGCCCCCTCTGCCAGGAGCCGTGTGCAAGTTCTGCCAGCCTCGGGAGTCCGAGCTGTATCAGAAGGAGGTGAGGGGCGGAGGGGGTGGGGGGGCGGGGGGGCGGCGAGGGGAGGGCGCGGAGGGGGCCGGGGCCACCTTCAGCCCTCTCGCCCCCAGGTGTCCCACCTGAACGCCCTGGAGGAGCGCTTCTCGCGCCTCTGGACCCAGTGCCAGCGCTGTCAGGGCAGCCTGCACGAGGATGTCATCTGCACCAGGTACGCGGGGGCCCGCCTGCCGCCTGCCCTCCCAGCTCCCGGGCCTGGGCACCGGAGCCATGACCCGAAGGCCCTGGGGGGCGCGCTGGCTGACTTTCTGGGTGTCCCGGCCTTGCTGCGGGGAGGGCTCGCTCCGGGGGCCAGCAGCTGCCCAGGAAATGACCGCGGTTCTCTCTCTTCTGCTCTTACACGCACACACACACACACACACACACACACACACACACACACACACACGCACACACACGCATGCGCACCTCGGCCCTGGCCCCCTCCCCCAGGCCGGGCCAGGCTTTCCCCAGGGAACAGGTGGGCGGGGCTGGTTCCCACGCCAGGTGACAGGTGATATACGGCTGGTGGAGCCCAGCGCCTCCGCGGGTACCCGCTGTTACAGCTCCCCCCATGCCCGCTGAGCAAACAGCCTGCCCCTGGAGGGGGGTTGGGTGGGCAGCAGGCGGGGGCCAAAGTCCTGGGAACGGCCCCGGCCCCATCAGCGGGCCGGGCAGCGCCCCAGTCCTGACCCTGACCCCCACCCCACCCACAGCCGGGACTGCCCCATCTTCTACATGCGCAAGAAGGTTCGGAAGGACCTGGAAGACCAGGAGCAGCTTCTGAGGCGCTTTGGCCCTCCCGGCCCTGAGGCCTGGTGACCTCTGACCGGGGCAGGCTTCTCACCAGGGCTGGGGGGCGGGGGGGCAGTATTGGCAGAGAATTAATAAAGTTCAGGCCTTTTGTTTCCTGGCACCTTGTGGTCTTTGGTGGGTGGGGTCCACTGTCATGAACCCTGGCCCAGGTGGGTCATCTCCACTCACTGGGGTCCCCTGACCCCCAGGAAACCCCCGCTGACTTCCTCACCTTCCCTCCAAGACCCCTGGGCTCCCAGCACTGCTGCCAGCCCCATGAAAGTCGTGCCTGCCTCAGTCTCCCCCTGTGACCCTCCCTCAAGGCCCTGAGTGAACGTCTAACCACACATCCTCCTCTGCCTGGACCGCCCCGCCCTCCAGGTGCTGACCTGTTTCCTCCAGGCCTGGGGCAGCCCCTCGCACAGAAGCTCCCACTCCCCGGCACAACCCAGGGGACGCCCCCCGTCCCATGTCATACACCCACGATGTTTCCACCTTGGGGTCCTCACAGGCTCTGGGCCTGGGTTTTCCTCAGAGACACCCCCCCCCCCCAGGCCACATCCACTCCTGAGAGTCCCGGCAGCCCCGCCTTGCTTTCTGACCCCATCGGTGCTTGAATCTGCCCCTCGATGTCATGTGCCCCCCATCCCCAGCAACCCACTCCCCCTCTGGTTCCTGGGCCTGGGTCGAGCCCACCCCGTTTACTGACCCTCACTTCACTGACCACAGGACCCCTTGGCTTCCCTACTTCCTTAGGGTCCCCCTGAATCCAGTTCCTCTCCCATCTCCACCCCTCAGGGTCAGCCCCCCATTCCCACCCCAACTGTGGGGATCCCCAAATCGAGATGGCCCCTGGGCCTGCCCTCTCCACCACGTGACCAAGGGGTTGTGCAATCCAGCCCCCTCCCCTGACCCTCCCCGAGGGGATTTTCGAGGAGGGCTGTGTTCTGTGCAGGCCAGCCGGCACCCCTGCCCCCCCCCAGGGGGCTGGGCCAAGGTATAAATAGGGGTGGTGGCTGAAGCAGGCAGCAAACCCAGCCCAGCGCCACCATGCTTGCCCTGGAGGCTGCACAGTAAGTGCGGGTTCCCTAAAGGAAGGCGTCCCCCTGCACTTAGGCCCCTCTGCTAGGCCTCCCTCAGGGGTGGTGGTCTGCCCCACTCAGGGGGCAGGGGGGTGGGAGGGAGGGGGTCCACACTGCCTTTTGCCCCTTCTAGATCTCTCTTTACCTCTCCTACCTCGGCTTCCTTCCTCCATCCTATCCCTGTCTCTCTCAGACCTCGAAAATCTCTCCTTAGGATGCTTGCCTGTCTCCCCTCCTGCTGACGGCCTCTTCTAGGCGGCCCTCCAGGCCTGTCTGTCCCCCCAGCCTCCCACTGGGCCTCACCAAACCTCTGGCTTGCTCACTTGTTGCCCACTCTGCGGCTCGCCATATCATTTTTGTTTCTGGGGCTCTATTCTCTGCTTCCTGCTCCCTCTCTGTCTCTGTCCCCGTCTCTTTCCAGTTCTTTGTCTGTCTGTCTGCTCTCTCCTGCTGTCTCCCTGTCTCTCCCCTGGCCCCATCTGCCTATCTCTGGGACTCAACCACTTCCTGCATCAGCGAATGTCTCTCTCCACACCTTCCTCCCTTCCCTCCTCTCCCAGCTCCTTCCCATCCCTGCCCAGCGGCTCTCCATCTCTCCTCTGGTCCAAGGTGGACCCATTTAACCGACTCGCTGACGGAGGCCCCCTCCCTGCCCCCACCGGCCCACTGGCGCCCACACCGCCTCTCCAGGGACTTTCTCTCCCTCACTTTCCCTGCCCCCCAACCAGCCTCTCTCTATGCAAATCCCAGGGGAGGGGGGACATTTGCCTGTTCCCCCCCACCCCCACTTCCTGTCCCCGCTCGAGTGTGGTGGGGCTGGTCTCGCACAAGGACATACAGCAGCAGAGCTGCAGTGGTCGCAGCTGCAACCGCCGCCCCCCGCCCCATCGGCTCCCAACCACTCAGACTCAGGTGGCTGAAGGCACCCTGACATGCCCCTGTGTCTCTCCCCCTCCAGGCTCGACGGGCCACACTTCAGCTGTCTGGTGAGTCGGGGCCCTGGGGGCCAGGGTGGGTGGGGGGAGACCCACATGGCCCACCTTGACCGCCTGCCTCAGTTTCCCCTTCCACTCTTTCCTGTCACTTTGTCTTTCTGACTCCCCCTCCGTATCTCCCACCAGCACCCTCCTCCTCACCTGCCCCATCCCCTTCATGGACCTTTCTCCACCGTCTCTTCAGCTCTCAGGCTCTGGGTCCACTTCCTGGCATGGGGAGGATGGGGGTCCTTGTGTCTTTGGCTTTGTGTCTCTTCCTCCGCCCGCCCCACATTCAGCGAACCTGTTTATTCCTTCTTTCCTTCTCTTCTTTGCTAAACTGTATTTTCGAAAGCCAGTCTAATAGTTCGGACACGCAGGGTACTCTACTCACCACCCATAACCCACAACCCCGTCTGAGAACTAAAACCTCACTCACTCGTGGACGCCCTGCCATCAGCATGGCCCACCTGCCCTCAACCTGACAAGTTTTCTGCTTTTTTTTTTTTTTAATGGAGGTATAACCTACAAGTTGGCAAAGTGGCAGATCTTGTGTGCAGCCCGGTGACATTTCACATTACGCACACATCTGTGTAACAGCGAACCAGACCAACACATAGAACATTTCCTTCCCTCTGGAAGATTCCCAATCAACAATCACCCCTCCCCCCTGGAATCTTTTCCAACACGGATTAGTTTTGCCTGGTTTTGACCTTGATCCGAAGTGCATCATGCAGGATGTCCCCTTTTGGGTCTGGCTTCCTTCATCAACGTTCAGTGTGTATCGGGCATTGTTTTGTTGTTGTTGTTGTTTTTAAGTAAACTCTCTCCCCAGCGTGGGGCTTGAACTCATGACCCGAGATCAAGAGTTGCATGCTCCACTGACAGCCAGCCAGATGCTCCAGCCTTGCTTCTTTTCCCTTGCTGTATAGTACTCTGCTATAGGACCCCCCCACCCACCCACACCCCAACACCACCAGTTTATCCATTCTCCCATCCACGGGCTATTTCTCGCTTGGGGATATTAGAAAAGCTGTTCTCGAACAAAGCTACTTTGTGGACGTATGTTTTCAGTCCCTTGGGGGAATACCTGGGAGTGAGGCTGCTGGGACGTCTGGATGTCTAGCTTTGGTCTTTACTATAATTGCTAAAGCAACACACGACTCTTGGGGTAGATCAAAGCGATACAGAGGTGAATAAAGAAGCATTGAGATTTTCTTTGCCTCTGTAGAAACACTTCCACCCCTGGGACAGGCGAGCCTGGGGGAATTGGTCCACACTTTCCCCACGCCTTCCTGGAGCCCCCGGTCTTAGCAGGTGCTGGCTGCCATGTCCCTCTCTGAGAGCCTGGGTCTCGGGGTTTCTGCGCATCTCCGCCTGTGTCTTTCATTCTCTGTGTGTGTGTTCTAGCTGTGTTGTGGGGTGTGGGGGTGTGCTCCTGCTGTGTTGTGTGTGTCCCTGCTTTCTGTATCTCTGTATATCTATCTCTTGGCCCCTGTCTCTGGTGCCCGGTCTCTGTGTCTCTTTCTTTCCTTCTCCCAGCCCTCCCCTCTTCTCCCCTGTCCCTGTCAGAATCCTCCTGCTGGCCCAGATGGGGTGGGGGCTCCCCGAAGCCTGGGATGACCCCTCTTCCTCCCCCACCCCATCAGTACCCAGATGGCGTCTTTTATGACCTGGACAGCTGCAAACATCCCAGCTACCCCGACTCAGAGGGGGCTTCTGGTGAGTGGCCCTGCCCTAGCCATCCTCCTGACCTGGACCTCGGGCCCATTTCACAGATGGGGGAGCTGAGTCCCAGGGGAGGATGTCACCTAGTTCAGCAGGATAAGGTTAGCCCAGGTCTCCAGACCTCCTCCCCTTTCCTCTCCCACCCACCCTCTTGCCCATGCAAATTCTGGGGCCAGAGATTTGCAAGGCCCACAATGGCCTCTCTGTGCTGGGGGCTTCGAGTGGGAGGGGCTGAGGCCAGACCTGACTTCTGACTCAGCGCCCTCCCACCCTCCCCCAGACTCCCTGTGGGGCTGGGACCTCAGTCCAGCTGTCCCAGCCGCCTCCTATGAAGCCTTCAACCCAGCTGTGGCTACCTTCAGCCACCCCCAGAGTGTCCAGCTCTGTTATGGACCCTCAACCTACAGCCCCGTGGGGAACCTCGACCCGGCCCCCAGCCTAGAAGCCCCGGGGCCCAGCTTCCCAGCGTACCCCACGGAGGACTTCACCAGCCAGGTGAGGGGAAGGGACACGATTAACATTCCCATCATTTGATCGAGATTTACTAGATGCCAGGCAGCTTGTGAAAGCCTTTGTAAACCTCTGAGGTTAGGGACCGTTTTCACTCCATTGCATGGACCAGCCAACACAGGCACGGATGTTAGGCAAGGGGCAGCCTAGAAGGCCATGATCTGTGTTGGGCAGGCTTTCAGGGAGGGGGCCTGGGCGTCCCTTGGCCATGCCACGGAGATCTAAACCGAGGCCAGAGTGCAGGCTGTAAAGAGAGTGGGGAGGGCCACAGTGGGGACCCAGGAGGAGGAAGCTGAGGGAAGAGCGCAGAGGGAGGGAGGGAAGGGGGTCCTTGGACTGCAGGTGATCCTGACCTTTTGCAGACCATGGGCCCCCCGGCGTATGCCCCATACCCCAGCCCTGTGCTGTCGGAGGAGGAGGATCTCCTGCTGGACAGCCCCACCCTGGAAGTTTCAGACAGCGAGTCGGATGAGGCCCTCATGGCTGGCCCCGAGGGGAGGGGATCTGAGGCAGGTACGTAGGAGCTAGTGGGGTGGGGTGGGGCTCCAAATGGAGATGGGGGGCTAAAGGAACCCCGGCTTCTCAAGCATCTACTGTGCTGAGGGCGGTTCCCTGTGTGACCTGGGGCAAATGACTACCTCTCTTTGCCTGAGTTTCCGATCTATAATGGGGATGACAGTAAGTGTCTATTACTGGTGTGCGGGGGGGATTAAGTGGGATGATATAGGTAAATGAGAGCAGTGCTTGGCCCAGAGTGGGCAATCAGTAAGTCTCCACCGTTATTGAAACAACAGCGCCGGACATAATCACCACATCAACACCAGTCCATGGAACCCCTGTTTCCACCCATGTCCCTCACATGTAGTATGCTCAACTCCTGGGCGGTTAGGATCAGGAGTTACTTTCCCTACCTGGCTCTCGGTTTCCCATCTGTAAAATGGGCGGCAGCAGCCCCATCTCCTGGTGTTCTGAGGAAGATGAAATGAGCTCATAACTGCAAATGCCTAGCACTAAGTGCTTCACTTAGTTTGTAAGGTTTGTAAAAGTAACACGCGCGCACACACACACACACACACACACACACAGCCTCATTTATAGCTGAGGAGAGGCCAGCTCAGAGAGGTTAAGTAGCCACCTCAAGGTCACTCAGTGCTGGGGAATGGCAGACGGGGGGTTCTTGTAGCCAATGCCCTGCTATGAAGAGCCCCCTCTCCGGCTTCGGGGGGCCTTTGCTCCTTGTAGGAGCCCAAGAGTCAGACCCCCGAAGCTTCCAGGATCCCAGGCCCTCTGGGGCTGAGAAATGGCTAGGCGGGTTCAAACCCACTCCAGATCTCGTCACCACCACTCAGCGCCCTGTTATAAGCCTTTGAGGAGCCCTGGCAGCCCATTTCACAGATCCTCTCATCCATACGCAGGGCAGATACGTGTTACTACGTGCCGGCCACGGGCAGGGCAGAGGAGAGACGCACAAACCCAAGATAAAGCAAAGCAGGGGGATGGGAGCTCCGGGGGAACAGCTTCAGGGAGGAGAGCGGCTGGCCTCCGATGGGGGTGGTGGCCGCCCAAGTCGGAGCCACCTCCCTCGCCCCAGTGCTCTCGGCCGGGAGACTGAGGCTTGCCGGGGGCCCGGGGGCGGGGGCGAAGCGGGGTGGGCGTCGGGGCGGCGCCCAAAGGCCCCCTCCCCCTAACGCGTCCCCGCCCACCGCAGGGGCCCGCAAGAAGCTGCGCTTGTACCAGTTCTTGCTGGGGCTGCTGACGCGCGGAGACATGCGCGACTGCGTGTGGTGGGTGGAACCGGGCGCCGGCGTCTTCCAGTTCTCGTCCAAGCACAAGGAGCTCCTGGCGCGCCGCTGGGGCCAGCAGAAGGGCAACCGCAAGCGCATGACCTACCAGAAGCTGGCGCGCGCCCTGCGCAACTACGCCAAGACCGGCGAGATCCGCAAGGTCAAGCGCAAGCTCACCTACCAGTTTGACAGTGCACTGCTGCCCGCCGCCCGCCGGGCCTGAGCCCCGCGCGGGCTCTCCGGGGCTCCACGTCTGCGGCACGTTGGCGTCCCCACACCCTAGGTCATAGGACCCGTGGATTCCCCACACTGCGGGGAGGGGGGGGTGCTGCCTTAATCCCTAAGCCCTGCTCAGGGCCCCTCTGGGACACGCCCCCACTCCAATCGTGTCTGGGGCCCCTCTGGGATTTCCTTGTCATGTTCAGGATCCCCAGGGTCCTCATGTCTTGGGTCACAGGACCCAGAGAGGACTATACTATATGTCTGCGTGGAGGGGGTGGGCAGGACCGTGCTTCCAGAATCCCAAGAGCTTCTCTGGGATCCCCTTGTGGTGTCTGAGATCGTCCAACCAAGCCTGGGACCTCTCTGAGCTCCCTTGTGTGTCTGAGATTCCTTAATCGCATCTGGGAAGGGTGAGCCCACAGATCATCACACAGGGAGGGGGTTGCTGATGGCGACCCTAAGCCCTGTCCAGCCACGGTTTCTCTGGGATCCCCTTCTCATGTCTGACACTCTCCTGTCAGATCTGAGATCTCCTACTTATGTATGGGGCCTTCTGGAAACCCTTTATCACATCTCAGATCTCTGTGCCCATCTGTGACTCTCTTGTCCTGTTCCCCCAAATACGTTTGTCATCTTGAGATCCCCAATTCTCTGGAACCACTGTGCTATCACTTTTTTGTGTGTGTCTGGAATTCTCCAATCACATCTAGGGTGCCTCTGGGATCCTTTGGCCATGTCTAAAAACACCCTTGTCAGGTCTAAGGGGGGACCTCAGTGAACCCTGTCTTGTCCAGGCCGCCTCTGGGATACCCTTGTCTGTCTGGGATCCTTCCAATCACATCTGGGGCCTCCTTGGGATCCCCTATCTGCTAGGCCCCTTTGGGGACCCCATCAGCAGAACTGAATTCTCACAGGGACCCTCCCTTTCCTGCGGTGCCCTCTGTAGGGCCAAGCTAGGGATCGTTCTGGCCAGTCAACTGATTTCTGGGTGATCTTGGCAGCCCTCCCATGTCATCTCTAACCAGAGGTCTCACATTGGTACCCCCACTCCTCCAGATCCCTTTGGGACAAATCAGATCTCTGGTGGTGGGTCCTTCTTTAGTTCACTGCAACAGTGAGGGAGATTTTGCATATTCCTTTCAAACTTTGCACAATCCAGCAAAGGTGGGCAGCTCTGCGGTGCAGAGAGGCTGGAGGAGGGGGCAGCCACTCCTAACAGGGCACCTGTTCTCCAATCTGTCCCAGTCCCCGCTGTCCCTGGCTGTCAGACCCCAGTGGCTTCTCTTGGTCGCCTGTTGGCCCCCAACCATTTGCATTTCAACCCTGGTATGAACCCACGGAGGTGAAGCTTGGGTTCACCGTGGGAGCTCTGATTCGAACCCTGTGGGGGTGTCACAGACTGTGGGCTAAGATGCCAGAATCCCAGGTCCTTGAGTCTTCGTGGCTGGGGGATCTAGGGTGAAAGACTTGCTGCTTCTGGGCCTCAGTTTGTCCCTTCTGTGAAAGGGGAGAGGAGGAGGAGGAGGAAGATAGAAAAAGTCCCTTGCAGCCCTGCTGAGCCTTTGATACATCTTCTGGAAATCTACCCCACCACCCATTCATTGACGTCCAGGAGGAGGAGGACAAGGAAGGAGCTTCAAGGACCCAGAGAGGGAAGAGGTCCTTGTGGGGCACATAGCTGCTGGTAGCAGAGCCCAGGCTGGGACCTGCCCTCCAAAGGACAGCACACACACCCTCACCCTGGAATGGGGGCAGGGTGGGAAGAGAGTGCCAGGGACAAAATGTCCCCAGGGCCTCCTCTTGCAAATGAGGTACCTTTTGCAAAAACTATCTTCATCACCCCAAGTGTGGAATAAAATAAAATAAAACAAAATAAAACAAAACAAAACAAATCAAGGTAGACAGACTTCCTAGGACCCTTTGTTAGGGACGGCAATGCTGTCTGTCGGCCCAGGCCTGCTGACCTTCAGAGACACTGCGCGGCTGCGACGCGAACCACAAGACAGGAGATGGAAGAGGCCTAAGAGCCTCACCTTTGAGCTTTGAAGGCCGCGGTAAAGGGCTTCAGATGCGGGCACTGCTGGTTCGGTTCAGTTTCTCTCTCTCTCTCTTTTTTATAAAGATTTTTTATTTTTAAGCAATCTCTACACCTAACAAGGGGTTCCAACTCTCAACCCCGAAATCAGGAGTCGCCTGTTCTTCCAGGCTGAGCCAGCCAGGCGCCCTCCCTCTCTTCCCCACCGTCTCCCTGCTTCCCTTTCCGTCAGGGTCTCTGTCCCCCCTTCTGCATTTCTGTCCTCCTTCTCTGTACGTCTGCCCCCCTCTCTCTGGATACAGCACCCGGGCGGGCAGGCCGGGCGGGAGGCTCCTGGTGGCAGCGCAGCCCTCTGGCTCCCGCCGCTACACCTCAGAACTGGGCCCGCGGGAACGGTGTGGCAGTCTGCCTGGCAACCTGTGACGTCACAGAGAGGCTGCCTCCGGGTTGGCTCGACGCTCCCGGGAGGCGGGGCAGTTTCCGGCTCGCAGGGGGTTTTGGAAAAGCGGGTGAGGGGGCAGATGGACAGGAAGAAAATCGGGAGGGACTTGTCTTCACTCAAACCTGCTCCCTCAGCCACAGTTGCTTCCTCTCCCGTCCTCCGCCTTAACCCCAAGCCCCCACACCCTTCTCCCTCTCACACTCACCTCGCCTTCCTCCCCATAACACCTACTGCCCCTCAAAGACCCCTCTCTTCCCCCAATCCCCCCCTTCTGGCCTCCTTCACCTCCCCCCATCCGGCGTCCAGCCACCACCACCCCCATTCTGAAAGCCACAGGTCCCCCTGCTGGGAAGGGCGCCAACGTCCGGGCAGCCCTCCAGGGCCTTCCCGGTCTCCCCACCCGCCCCTCTGGGGGCACTCGCTCCCTCCCCCGCGTCCGGTGCCCGCCGCGCCCGCTCCGGGAACCGTCGCGGGGAGCCGGCCGGCTCGGTCCCAGGAGGGGCAGCGGCCAATCCGGGGTTCCAGGTGGCAGGGGCCGCAGGCCTTCGGATGTGCTCTCGCCCAGGGGCGGGACTCGAGAGTCGCCGAGCCTCAGTGCCCCTCCTGCTGGCACAGAGACCTCCCCCCACCCCCGCAGCCGTCCTGCCTACGCTGGGAAACCGGACCCTCCCTCGCAGCTCCGGTTTCCCGAAAACTCCTGACTTGCAGATACTAAGAATGGCTTTCTAGACCGTCTTCCCCTTTTGCCCCTACGGCAGAGTTCTGGCTCGGAGCCCTCACCCATTTTAGACCCCAGCCCCTTCCTCCCCCGCCTCCTAGGAGGTAGGAGTCCAGGCCCTCATCCTTCTCCATTTTCCTGGACCCAAGAATCTGAGCCCCAGACCCAGAAGTCCAGGCCCTGCTCCCTCAGCGGGAGTCCTCGCCTCCAGCACGCCCTTCCTGGGACCCGGGTGTCTGAACCCCAGGCCACTTCTCCCCAGGGACCTGGCATTCAGCCATCTCTCCTGGTCCAGATGTTATTTCTCACCCTTCAGAACTCGCCCCGGGAATGTGGGGCAGCCAGGGAGGGCCGGGAGGCAAGTCTGATGCCTCCCACAGCCTCCTGGGAGTCTCTGGACTCCTTAAAGAGCTCCCTCTGGGGGCCCACCTGTCCTCCCTAGGGCCCTGAGGGACAAGCTGCCTCCGAGGAGCGAGGAGCGAGCGAGGAGCGAGAGGAGGTCTGCTGACATGCCTGAGGCAGAACCAGGTGGCTTTCAGGACTGCCCTCCCTGGGGGGAGAGGCGCTCCCCTTTTCTGAATGGGGGCTAAGGGCTCCTCTGTAGGTTTGGGAGAATGGGATGTGTTCTCTGTGTGGGGAGGGGTTCCCTTCCTTGTGTGGGGTGGGGGGGGTCCCATATCTGTGTTGGGTGGGTGGGTCTCCTTCCCTGTGCAGTGAGGGTGTTCCTTTCTCTGTAGGGATTTGGGGGGGCCCATCTCTGGGTGCAGATGAAGATTCTCTGAATTTGAGTCCTTTTTCTCCATAGGGATGGGAGTGCTGTGTACGTAGACCAGGGAGTCTTTGCATGGTGATTGGGGTCCTCTACCTTTGGGGATGGAGTCCTCTTCATAGGGAGCGGGACGCTTCTCTGAGTGAGGACTGAGTCCTTTCTCTGTAGGGGAGTGGAGTCCTTGTGTGTATAGAAATTAGGGGGTCCTGTCTCTGTGGTGAGGAGAGCTCTTGTCTGTATAAGGAATTCTATAGGAATCTGGGCTTCCCCATGAAGGAATTAGGGGGCCCTCTCCATATAGGGGCCCTTTATGTGACCCTTTATGTGCAGTTTGATGCTCTTCTTTGAATGGGACAGGGGGCATTTGTTTACATGGGGATGCTGCTTTCTCTCTCTGAAGAACTGAACAGAAGAGATGCAAGTCCCTGGGAGGGACCCTCCTCCTGGGGTGTCCAGACTGCTGGCATCAGGCCAACCAGGCTGTGGAGTGGGGGGTCCAGGCCCTCACTGCAGCTGGGGTGCTGGTGGGCCAGGAGCCAGTAGGCAGGGCAGGTGAAAGATGTGGTCAGCACAAGGTGTCCGGTTTCCAGCCCAGGGAAAGAGCTAATTATACCCCCAGGACCCAAAAGGTCAGGGCCTGGTGGCCTGAGTGGATGGGACATGGCTTGCCTGGGGCAAGGGGAAACCCGATAGCTGAGACTCTCAGGATTACAGATAAATTTACACATGAAGGGGCAGGACTTCTGGATCTGAGGGAGGAGGGGGCGGGCCTGGACTCCTGGGTTTTGGAAGAGGAGAGCACTGAGCACTTGCTCAACTGAGAACATCTTTTACCTCGCAGTAGCCAAAAAGGCCCCCAAAGGCAAAGAGGCTGCCAAACCAGCTCCCAAGGAAGCCCCCCCTGAGGAGGCTCCTGTAGAGGCCCCCAAAGGTGAGACAATGTTCCTGTGGGATCTGCAGAACCTGGCTCTTCATCCTCCAGGCTCCCCTTGCCTCTCTGCACCCACCCTGCTCTCTCTCCTTTAGCCCTACCTCCAGAGCTAATCCATCCTTCCCCTGCTCACAATCCTCCATGGCTCCCCAGTGCCTCCAGGTTAGAGCCCAGCCCCTCAGCCTGGCCCTCAAGCCCCCCGGCGACTGGCTGATTCATCTCCGAGTTCTGCCCAGCTCTGAATGCCGCAATCTATCTCCACACCTCTCCTACCCCAAAGCCGCATTCAAACAATCCAGTCCACCTCCCTCCAGTTCACAAATGGGGAAACTGAGGCCCAAAGGGGTGGGGGAGACTGGCCAAGGTCATGCAGCCACCTGGGTGACACATGGTATTTCCCAAGTCAGGAGAAGCCACTTTGCTCCATGCTTTGGCATTTGAGCAGAGGGACCCTCACAGGCTCTAAGCCCCACTCCTTAAGTGGCCTGCTGCCCCTTCCCCAGCCTGCCTCAGATCCCCTAATCCTGTCTCCTGAGCAGAAGCCCCACCTGAGGACCAGTCTCCCACTGCTGAGGAGCCCACTGGCATTTTCCTGAAGAAGCCAGACTCTGTGTCGGTGGAGAATGGTGAGGGGGGATGAGGGAGGAGGGGTTGGGGACCAGGACTCCTGGGCCTGAGGGAGGAGGGGCTGGAGGTCTGGACTCCCGGGTTAGATGGAGGAGGGGGCTGGGGACCAGGGCTCCTGGGTCTGAGGGGGGAGAAGCTCACCGTCCTCTCTGTAGAGTCTCATGGTTCTTGTCCGGCCACTCCCTCCCATCCCCCACCCCCCATCCAGGAAAAGACGCGGTGATCTTGGCCAAGGTGAACGGGAAGGAGCTCCCAGGGAAACCCACCGTCAAGTGGTTCAAGGGGAAGTGGCTGGAGCTGGGCAGCAAGAGCGGGGCCCGATTCTCTTTCAAGGAGTCCCACGACTCGGCCAGCAATGTGAGGACCCCGTGGGGACACTGGGGGCATGTGGGCTGGGGATGGAGGTTGTGCAGCCCCCAATTCTCAGAAGGCCTGTTGCCTGAGGCCTGGAGCCCCTGTAGATGGAAAACAGGACCTCTAGGGAGAGAGGTTGTGCGGGGCTGCTTGGCGGAGATTGTGGGGACGGGCTGGGAGAATGTTTGGGCTAGGGCAGGGTGCACTTGACCGGTGTGTGCATTCCCAGAAAGGTCTCAGGGGTCAGGGATGGGGGCCCCCCAGGGGTAAGGGTTGTCCAGTCATGCGAAGAGACAGCTGGCTCCTCCAGTGGAATCAGGGTGAGGACCCAGAGAGGGAGATGTGCGCTGGGCTCTGGGGGGTGTGGGGTGGTGCTGGGGAGGAGTCACCCGCACCCACACCCCTGGCCCCGGCCCCCAGGTGTACACCGTGGAGCTGCACATTGGGAAGGTGGTCCTGGGGGACCGCGGGAGTTACCGCCTTGAGGTCAAAGCCGAGGACTTCTGCGACAGCTGTGCCTTCAACATCGATGTGGAGGGTGCGCTGGAGGGGGTGGGGGGTGGGGAGCAAAGGGTTGTGGGGGGGCAGGGCTGGGGCAGATGTTTCAGTCTGGTGTAGGAGAGCATACAGATGTGGGGGTGAGATTGGGGAGGAGGGAGTAGATGCAGGGGTCAAGGCCTTCAAAATTGGGAAAATAGTCCATGGGCTTAGACCATGAGGAGGTGTGGACTCGGGGGTGAGAGGGAGCAGAGTTTTGGGTGCCCACTTGAAGGCTGAGAAGGTGAGTTAAGTAGATCCCAGGGTCACAGTGCACAGGCTTGAGAAGGTAGCCATAAAGGCTTGGGAAGCGAGGGTGTCCAGGTTTAGGGCGAGGGCGCACAAGCTTGGTGGGAGGCTATTGCAGATTTGGGGGAATATGTGTGGACCCCTGAAGGTGCACAGGCTCTGGGGTCTACAGCCCAGGATGTGTGGGGCTTAAATATGGAGGACACAGGGAAGGCGGTTGCCCATGCCTGGGGAGAAGAGCATGCTGGCCCAAGTGTGAGGCGGGACAGGCTACTTGGGAGTGGTGCGGCAGCGAGGGCAACAGGTATCCACGTCCAAGTGACAGGGTGTGCTGATCCAAGACAGGGGGCCTGGGTGGAGCTTGTGCAGGCCTGGAGGGGCACTTTTGGTCTTAGATCAGGCCTTGCCTCCAGCTCACCTTCTGTCCCATCATCTCCTCTCCTCAGTGCCCCGTCAGGATGCCTTTGGGCAGGGTCTAGAAAGCTTCAAGCGTTCGTAAGTGATCCTGGAGCCTGGGAAGAGGTGGAGGGGGGTGCTGGTGTCTGCTGGTGCCAAGGACTATGGGAGTGTCTCCCCTGGGAGGGGGAGCTGTGGGAGAAGGGAGGAGTGGGGAGACACTGAGGTCCTGAGGGCACAGGACCTCTGTGGGGTTCACACACCCTCTCAATGGCCACAGGGGTGAAGGGAAGGCAGAAGATGCGGGTGAGCTGGATTTCAGTGGCCTGTTGAAGAAGAGGTAAGCCTACCCCACCTGGCCTAGAGAGGGGAGATGGGACTCAAAGAGGAGAAGGATGGTGGGTGAGGCTCCACTGCCAGCTCTGGACTCCCCATTTCCCCCTCCACAACCTCCTGCGTCTACCCATTCCCCACCCACCTGGCCATCTGTCCATCCACCTAGCCACCATTTACCTACACCTTTACCTACAACCGCACCCACTCAACCATCTGCTGGCCAGTTTACCTACCTACCGACCCTTCAATCCATCATCCTCACAGCCATTTTTCCTGTTCACTTAGGCTCTAATTCATTTGCACATCCCCCTGTTCACCCAGCCAAATACCCATCTATCCATTCTGGGGAGGGGGGGTCCACCCATCCACTCACCAATCTCATCCATCCATCCAACCAGCTACCTATGTATCCATTGACTAATCTAACCATTCACCTACCTGCCCATTTGCCCATCCATCTGCCCACATATCCATTCATCTACGCGCCATCTTCCCACCTGTCCCTCCACTCATCTGCCATTACACTCAGCCACCCATTCAGGAACCCATCCATTCATCCATCACCCACCCACCCCATAATCCCATTTCCTGCCTATGGAGGCACCATCTATCCACCTTTCCATCACCCATCTTGTCTATCATCCATCTTTCTTCCCACCTGTGTATCTGTCTGCACCTGCATCTCTCTCCCAACTGAATCCATTATCCCACGTGCCTACTGAGCCAGGCATTCCTTTATCAACTCTTCACCTCTTTAATGACACACCCATCCAACCAGATAGCTCTCTCTTTGATTGATCTATATGAAATTGCTGTTCTTTAGGTAAAAATGATTGGATATTGGCAATTTTATAGTGTTCAACATGAGGCTGGTCCGTTCTCTTGGTTATTCATTATCTGCTGGTCTACCCATCCATTCCTCTACTCATTCATCTATCCCCATAACCAAATCTACAACAATCCCATTACTGATAGATTCATCTCTTTGTCTTTACCCAGACAACCACCTGCCCGGCCATCTCCCCTCAACATATCCAATCAATTGCCTACCCAACCATTTGCCACCAACTCATCAGTCCATCCACTCACCCAGTTATCCTCCATCCACCCATTCACCTATCTCCACGCCACCCATCCTCCACCTACCCACCCATCCATGGACCCACACATCCATCACCTTAGCCATCCATCAAGCCTTGACCCATGTCTGTATTAATTTCCAACCCAATGCTCTGTACATCATTCCAAATATTAATATGTCCCCTGTTTCCCCACTCATCTCTCCTTTCTTTGTTCCCTTCCTTTCCTTCCTTCCTTCTTTCTAGAGATCTACTTACTTTCTCACTCAGCAAACATCTTCTGAAGCCTCCTGTCTACCAGGCCGTGGGCTGAGATCAGTCCTGACATTGAGTCATGGATTGGTTTGGGGAGATGGGTCTGGTCCAGCAGGACATAGAAAGAGACCAAGACTGTTTAGTGTTATCAGAGAGAGGGTCCCCCAGGGGCCTTGTGAGAACCCAGAGGGAAGGCAACTCATTGCCTGGGAAGACCAGGAGTGACTCACAGAGGAGGGAGCTTTGGCACTAGGTCTGAAGAGGAGTCCAACAGGAAGGGAAAGTAGGGAGAGGTCATCTGGGCAGGGAAACATTTTGTGCAAAGGCTGGGAGGCAGGAGGGGCCTGGAGGGTTCAGGAAAGGCAAGTAACATGCTTGGGTGGTTGTGGGGGTGGTGATAACATGGTGGGTGGGGTCATGACTATCAGCTGAACTGCTGGGGCTTCCTCCTGATGGCAGTGGGGGACCCATGGAAGAATTTTGAACAAGGAAAGGGTGGCATCTGATGTGGAAGTTAGGAATACCCTCCTGGGGCCATGTGGGGAACAGGCTGGAGGGGAAGAGGCAGGATGGAGGCTAGGAGGTCAGGGAGGAGGCTGAGGCCATGGCCCAGGCAGAGAGGAAAGGGGCACCAGGCCCAGAAAGAGAAAGCGGCACAGCAAGTGGGTGAAGGTGGAGGGAGCACTTCACCTTCTAATCCTAACTGCCCCTCCACCGCCCCCCCCCCCCCGCGGCCCCTGCCCGCTCTTCCTGCCCTCAGGGAGGTGGTTGAGGAGGAGAAGAAAAAGAAGAAAGATGATGATGACCTAGGCATCCCCCCTGAAATTTGGGAGCTCCTGAAAGGGGCAAAGAAGAGCGAGTATGAGAAGATCGCCTTCCAGTATGGCATCACTGACCTCCGGGGCATGCTGAAGCGGCTCAAGAAGGCCAAGGTCGAGGTCAAGAAGAGTGCAGGTCAGCACCGCTCTGAGGGGAGGTGGGCCCTGCTGGGGGATCCCATTGTCATGGATATTGGATGTTTGCATCCTGGACCTATCTCTTGAAGGTCCCAACCTAAGGAGTAATAGAGCCCTGTTGTCATGGGAGGCTTCCTGACATTGACCTTGGAGAGCCCATGGTCTGGGAAGGGAGACGTGGCAGCTCTGGGGGCGGCCAGGGCAGTGAGAACCTCTCAGCTCCATGCCCCCTGCATCCCTCAATCTCCAGCCTTCACGAAGAAGCTGGATCCAGCCTACCAAGTGGACAGGGGCAACAAGATCAAGTTGGTGGTGGAGATCAGTGACCCAGACCTTCCCCTTAAGTGGTACAAGAACGGCCAGGAGATCAAACCAAGTAGCAAGTACGTGTTGAGGGACAGTCCCTCGGCTGGGGGCGGGGGGGATCTGAGTACCAGAGAGGCCCCAGGTATAAGGCTGACCACTCTTAACCCAGAAAGAGCGCTCCCTCATCCATATGAAAAATGCAAATACCTCAATAAAAAAAAATTGACAAAGGAGCAGCGCCTGGCTGGCTCAGTCGGCAAAGCTTGTGACTCTTGATGTCGGGGTCATGAGTTCAAGCCCCATATTGGGTGTAGAGGTTACTCTTAAAAAAATCTTTAGGGGCACCTGGGTGGCTCAGTTGGTTAAGCATCTGTCTTTGGCTCAGGTCATGATCCCAGGGTCCTGGGATCGAGCCCTGAGTTGGGCTCCGTGCTCAGCGGGAAGTCTGCTTCTCCCTCTCCCTCTGCCCCTCCTCCTGCTCATGCTCTCTCTCTCTAATAAATAAATAAAGTCTTTAAAAATAAATAAATAAATAAATAATCTTTTAAAAAATTGACAAAGGTAATGAAAATAGGAATTTGGTTGAGAAGAAATCCAAATGGCCAATATGCTGTGGAATACACATTCAACCTTACAAATAACAGCAAAACAATAATAATAATGCAAATAAATAATAGTATTTCTGCTCTCCAAATGGGCAAAGACTTTCCAAAATGATAAAACCCAGTGCTGGAGACGACATAGGGAAATGGGTACACAAATGCTGCTGGTAGGAATGGTACTTGCTAAATCTCTGAAAGGGCACTTCTGAGGGATTTATCCTAAGAGAATTATCATGGTTGTGCATATTTAGCTGTAAGGATGTTCACTAAAGCATTTGCTATTTTAGCAAAAAATGGAAAACAACCAAAATGTATGATTCCTTACTAAAGGAATCTTTAATGTGTAGTCACTAAAAAAGAGATCCTAAAATACATAATATGGGAAGCTGGTCAAGATTAGCAAATAGGAAGAAGCATGGTTCCCATTTCTGCTTCACAAAATGTTAATCTACGTATGTATAGATAAAAAGATTGGAAAGACAGAGGCCAAAATGTTTGCAACAGTTATCTCTTGGATGGGTTCTAGCTTTATTATTTTTTTCTTGGTTGTGTGTGTGTGTATTTTTAAAGTTATTTATTTATTTAAGTAATCTCTACATGCAATGTGGGACTCTAACTCAGGATCTCCAAGATCAAGTGTCAGCATGCTCTTCCTACTTAGCTAGCCAGGCACCCTGGCTGTGTCTTCTAAGTTTCTCATCAGGAGCATGTTGGATAAAATAAAAAGTTAAGTTAGTTAAGGTACAGGTTAAGTTGCTGTAACAGAGTCCCTAGGTTACATTACTTTAAGTGAGAGAGAAATGTATTTCTAACTGATTGAGGCTGGTAGGTTGGCTCTCTTCCTAGAAATTGTTTGGGGACCCAGGTTCCACATTTTTGGCTGCACCATTTCTTGTGGCATTGTCCTCATCTGCAAGATTGAAGCTGGGTCATGGGTACATCTGTGACTGGCAGACAGGAAGGGGGAAGGAGAGAAGTCCAGAGCAAGCAACTCAAAGGTGAAAATGACCTAGCAGTTATGCATGTTGAATCCACTCACATTCCATAGGCCCAAGTTCAGTGGTGCACCATCCCAGCAGCAAAGGAGGCTGGGAAATGTTGTCCTCTAGGTGGGTACCTATGCGCTACTGCTAAATGGAAGGGAAGGATGGATATGGGGGGGCAGTTAGGATTTCCGCTGTGGTTACTTAAATACTAGAAATTAGACCATCTGTCCCCTCCCACACAATTTGGCTCGGAGAGGGAGTGACTTCCCTGAGAACTGGTGGGCAGATCTACCCCAGGGCTGGGATCTCCTCCAGGCTCTAGGCTGAGATAAGATTTTTGCACCAGGCACGTGTTTGAGAACGTTGGTAAGAAGCGAATTCTCACCATCAACAAGTGCACATTGGCGGACGATGCTGCTTATGAGGTTGTTGTCAAAGATGAGAAGTGTTTCACCGAGGTCTTTGTCAAAGGTGAGGCTGAGATTTGGGGAGTGGGGCTCTGGAGCGGGTCCTGAAACTACTGATCTCCTGTCCCTCCATGTCTCACAGAACCTCCAGTCCTGATTGTCAAACCCCTTGAGGACCAGCAGGTGTTTGTGGGTGACCGGGTAGAAATGTCAGTGGAGGTGTCAGAAGATGGTGCCCAGGTCATGTGGTAAGTGACTTTTGATCCCTGAGCTCCATACAGGTGCCCACAGCTTCTTTGCCTCAGCTCTGATGTTTATGAGCCCTCTTAGAGATTCTGGAAATTTACCCAGTAGTCACCAGGAGACCTCAGCCTTTCTCTATAAATCCTGACCTTCACCCATGACCTCTTTCTGGAACTTCTGACCTCTACCCATCTCATCTTCTTCCAGGTCCTTTTCCTGATCCCTGCTATTTCAGATTCATTTACTCATCCATTCAACCAACCATCCATCCTTTGGTCCGTCCACTCATGTATCCATCCATGTATTCATCAACCCATCCATCAACCCCATCCATCCACCCATCTATCCCATTGGTTCATCTGTCCAATCAACCATTCATCCATGTATTCATCAACCCATCCATCATCCCATCCATCCACCCATCTATCCCATTGGTTCATCTGTCCAATCAACCATTCATCCATGTATTCATCAACCCATCCATCACCCCATCCATCCACCCATCTATCCCATTGGTTCATCTGTCCAATCAACCATTCATCCATCTATCCATCCATCCATCCATCCATCCATCCATCCATCCATCCACCCATCCATCCACTCACCCACTCACCCACCCATCTCCTTATCCATTCATCCATCCCCACATCTATTCACCCATCCAACAGATATTTATTGAGTACCTATTATATGATGGCACTCTTCAATGTATTGGAGATATAATGGGGAGAAAATATATCAACATGTCACCCACCCTCTTATAGTTTATAATCTGGTAAACTTCTGGGGTGTATGTGTAGGAGACAGAGACATGCGTTAGTCACATCATCACATGAATAAATACAAAAGTTCTATTTTGGCAAGTGTTTCAGAGGAGCACTAACTGAAGCTATAACCACTTTTTAATAGGAAGAAGGGACTCAGGAGGTCAGGGAAGACTTCCTGGAGGAAGTGGCAATGGAGCTGAGATTTGAATGATGAGGAGGTAGAAAAGAAGTGGGAAGGGAGGAGTTTCTCAGGCAGGGAAGTACCATTTAGAGAGGCCACAATATTTGACATCTCTCTGGGACCCCAGGACTCCCTCCATGCCCTGACATCTCCCAATGACCTTTTTGTGTCCCTTGACCTCCAGCCGGGACCTTGCAGCATCTCCCTGTGGCCTGTGACTTCCTGTGACTCGCCATCCCACCTGTGACCCATCTATTCAAGATGCTTCTGCCAACCTGAATCTCTCCTCCCTCCTGGGACCCTTCTGAGCCCTGACCTCTGCTCAGGACTATCTCTCTGGCCCTCACCCTCTGATATCCAGACCCAGGGCTATGCAGGTCCCTCACTTCTCCCCTTCATGTGCCCTTCACCTAGGATGAAAGATGGTGTGGAAATGACGCGGGAGGATTCCTTCAAGGCTCAATACCGCTTCAAAAAGGATGGGAAGCGTCACATTCTCATCTACTCGGACGTGACCCTGGAGGATAGGGGTCACTACCAGGTCTTGACCAACGGAGGCCAGTGTGAGGCCGAGCTCATTGTGGAAGGTACGGGGCCTCCAGGTGGGGCGGGGGTCACACTAGGTCATGCTTCTCACAGCTCAAAATTGCTCAGGCCCTGGGGTGCCTGGCTGGCTCAGCTGGAAGAACGTGTGACTTGATCTCAGGGTCGTGGGTTCGAGCCCCAAGTTGGGGGTAGAGTTTATTAAATAAATAAACTTAAAAAAATTGCTCAGGGGTGCCTGGGTGGCTCAGTTGGTTAAAGTCCAACTCTTGGTGTCAGCTCAGGTCATGCTCTCGGGGTCCTGGGATTGAGCCCCGTGTCAGGCTCTGTGCTGAGCATGGAGTCTGCTTGTCCCTCTCCCTCTGCTTCTCCCTCTCCGGCTCTCTTTCTCAGATAAATTAATAAATAAAACCTTTAAAAAAAATTGCTCAGGCCCCAAATCTTGCAGCTGTCCCTGACTCCTCTCTTGGCCTCCCACCCTGCCTTCAGTTTACCAGCGAGTCCTGGCAACATCCCGCTCAGAGGATATCCAGGATCTGACCACTCTTCCCCACCTCCGTTGCCCTCACTTGCCCCAGGCCTCCACCCCTCATGCCTGAACGACAGCAGTGGTCACTGGGTGCCCTGTTTTCATGGCCGCCCCCTCCCCCACTCACACACACCAGCCAGAGTGATCCTTGCAGAATGTAAGTCAGATGGTGGAAACTGAGCACACCCTGCTCTCTAGGGCCCAGGTCACTTTCCTGTTATGTAAGATGTCACCCTCTCTACCAGGGGAAGCTGGCTGAAGGCCACAGGGGACTCCATGCACTGCTTTTGCAAACGCTTGTGAGTCTATAATTCCTTAAATATAAAAAACAAACCCCAAACTAAGGTATTTATGAGCCAAATCAATTATGGTATGTCCGTATGTAGCCATAAAAAAGGACAGTTTGAAATGTACTGATACGGAAGGATTTCCAATATACTGTATTGTTAGGTGAAAAAGCAAATATGTTACAATTTGCAAGGAGGGGAGGAGAGGAAGGGAGGGAGGGAGGGAGGAGAGAAAACATATATACCTGTTTGCTTTCATAGTGATAGACTAAATGGATAGTGCCCTTGGAGAAGGGAGGATTGGAGGTGGGTAAGTGGGAGATATCCCCTCTACATCTAAATCCATTTCCTTTATTTTTTAAAAAAGATTTTATTTATTTATTTGAGAGAGAGAGAGCACAAGCAGGGGGAATGGGAAAGGGAGAAGCAGACCCCCACTGAGCACAGAGGCTTGCAGGGCTCGAGCCCAGGACGCCGGAACCATGTCTTGAGCTGAAGGCAGACACCTAACCGACTGAGCCACCCAGGCACCCCCATTTCCTTTATTTTTAAACCATGTAAATGCATCATTTTGTTAAAAAAAAAAAAAAAAAGTAAGTCAGATCCCAGCCGTCTTCGCAACACTCTCTAGTGATTCCTGCCTCGCTGGAGTCTGCTGTGGGGTCCCCAAGGTCTGTGATCTGGCCCCGTCTGCCCCTGCCCATCTCATCTCCTACTACGTCTGCCTCGATCATTGCACGCTGGTCTCCTCGCTGTTTCCCACACCAAGCCTGCTCTGCTCCACAGGGCCTCTGCACATGCTGTTTCCGCTACCTGGGGGACTCTTCTGCATTCTCACATGGACTCTTCCCTGTCTTCGGGCCCCATCACTCCCTCTTATACACTTATGTGTTTCCCTGTTCACCGACTGTCTCCGCACTAGAATATGAGCTCCATAAGGCCAGTGGATGTTTCTGGGTTGTTCATAGCTATATCCCCAGTGACTGGAACAGTGCTCGGCACAGAATAGGTGCTTGCAAATATTTGTGGGCTGACTGGAGTTGTGATGGCCCCATATCCTTCTCTCCCTGTCCAGAGAAACAGCTGGAGGTCCTGCAGGACATTGCGGATCTGACGGTGAAGGCCTCGGAACAGGCCGTGTTTAAGTGCGAGGTGTCTGATGAGAAGGTGACAGGCAAGTGGTACAAGAATGGGATCGAGGTGCGGCCCAGCAAGAGGATCACCATCTCCCACGTGGGGAGGTGCGGAATAGACTGTGGAGGTGGCTGGGGGTGGGGCGGGGGGGGCGTGTGTATCAGTTAGCTATACTGATGGAACAACCATCCCTATACTTAGTGGTTTAAAGGGAAAAGGATGTATTTAATCATGAGTCTGCGGGTTGGTTGGGGGCTGGCTGATCTAGGATGGCCTTTCTCAGGCCTCTGTGGTCAGCTGAAGGTCTGCTCTGCTGGTCTTCTGGGGCTCCGTCAGGACCTCGGCCAGGACACCTGGGCTGCCTCCGCTCTGGTCCATGTGACATCTTATCCTGGCATATGCATGGGGCAGAAGTAGACATCCCGAGAGAGAGCAGAAGCAAACAAGGCCTCTGTGGCCTGGGCTGGGAATGGTCTCCGTGTCACCTCTGCCGTAGTCTCTTGGGCGAAGGAAGCCACAGGCTGCAAGGTCTTATCGCAAGGGGCATGGATACAGGGAGGGGAGAACCTGTGGCCGTATTTGCAAACAGTCTCCTACAAAGTGGGGGAGACATCTAGCTGGAGAAACAAGGGACTGGAATTCAACAGGTAGCACAGGGACATGTAAGAGAAGCACCTGGTAATCTGTGGGATATGGAGAGCCACCGTGACGCCAGAACAGCGTGCCTGAACACACGTGCGCCCCAACACAGTGGTGATTGCATTTCCTGACCATAGCTCTTGGCAGAATGTAGGCTTTCTCCGGGTTCTGTGTAAGGAACCCTGCCTGCCGGTGGTGTCGATAATTCTGAGAATGAATCCTAACGCTTATAGGGCATTTATTATGTGCCAGGGAGATTTTTACTTGCTTTACAACAACCCTGGTGTAGATTGTTATCATGATATCTATTTTATAGATGAAGAAATTGAATGCACAGGGAGCTTAGGTAACTTGCCCGAGGTCACACAGTTAATAAGTGGCAAAGCTGAGATTTGAACCCAGATGATAGCGTTTCAAAACCCAGAATAAAAATGGTGGTCATGGGGGGGGTGGCACCTGGGTGGCTCATTGTGGAAGGCATCTGCCTTTGGCTCAGGGCATGATCTCGGGGTCCTGGGATCGAGCCCCGCCTCGGACTCCACACTCAGTGGGGAGCCTGCTTCTCCCTCTCCCTCTGCCCCTACCCCCGCTCGTGCTCTCTCTCTCAAATTAAAAAAAAAAAAAAAATGGTGGGCATGGGGACGTAGATTGCATTGAAGAGGGTGTTTCTCCAGGCAGCTGTCTGGCTCATTCGGAAACATGTGCGACTCTCGATCTCTGGGTTATGACTTTGAGCCCAGATTGAGATGGTAGAGATTACTTAAATGAATAAACTTGAAAAAAAAAAAAAAGGTGTTTCTCCATGGTGATCCTCAGGGTGACCCACCTGACCCCTGCCTTGTCCCCCCCAACCCCTTAGGTTCCACAAGCTGGTGATTGATGACGTCCGCCCTGAGGATGAGGGAGACTACACATTCGTGCCCGATGGCTATGCCCTGTCCCTCTCGGCCAAGCTCAACTTCCTGGGTGAGGATGCCCCTCTGTGTTCCCCAGGGGCCAAAGCACCCACCTTCCAGACCCCAGGGCCCAGATGCCCTCCTTCAGGATTAGGTTTCCCTAATGTGTATTAGGGGTGACAGCAGGCGTCTGCTGATCTCATGGGAGGTGTCAGATGAGAAGATGGAGGGAGAGAGCACTGTATATTCTGAAGTGTGTCCACCTGGGAGGAAGGGCACTCATGGGCCTGGACCCATCCCCAGCCCCCTAGGTCCCTTGCTAGGTGATGCCAGACCTTCCCTATAGCCTCTGCGGCGGGAGGGTGGGATAAGCGGCCCACTGGATTTAGAGCTAACAGAGCTGTCTTCTCTGTCCTCCAGAAATCAAGGTGGAGTATGTACCCAAGCAAGGTAAGGACCAGGGGCTGCTGTGGTAAGCTGAGGGTCTGGACTCCTGGGTCTGAGGGAGGAGGGGGCTGGGGGCCAGGACTCCTGGATCTGAGGGAGGAGGGGCTGAGGGTCTGGACTCCTGGGTCTGAGG